>NW_005842318.1:247717-255776 GCF_000455745.1 Alligator sinensis
GCGGCGCCCGCCTTTGCAGCACCCGCTGCCGGCGCGGGGATGGCTGCAACGCCAGCTGCGCCGCGCATCTCCATCGCCGACTGGCATCATCCGGCGGGAGGGAAACTTTGTCTTAAAGACCGCCAGCACACGGCTTGGTACACCCCCCCGGGCAACTAGGCCCTTTGCCTGCTTCAGGGACCCTCCTGTTCCCCCCCTCAGGAGATCATCTGTCACTTTCGCGCCTGCCTGGGTCTCCCTCCCCCTCCCAGTCTGACACTTGTTTGTTATAAGGCGCCGACTGGCATCATCCGGCGGGAGGGAAACTTTGTCTTAAAGACCGCCAGCACACGGCTTGGTACACCCCCCCGGGCAACTAGGCCCTTTGCCTGCTTCAGGGACCCTCCTGTTCCCCCCCTCAGGAGATCATCTGTCACTTTCGCGCCTGCCTGGGTCTCCCTCCCCCTCCCAGTCTGACACTTGTTTGTTATAAGGTGATTTTCCCCCATTTCCCATCATTCCTGAGGGGAGGAAAAAAGGAGTAGATTGGCTAAAATCCTGACCTGTTTTGCTGCCCATAATCATTTTTCTTGTTCATTATGTTTGAGGTGCTTAGAAAAATAAAGGCCCCCCCCCCCTTTGTATTCTGGTCACTCTCTGGCTTGTTTCCTTGTGTGTTGTGGAGACAATTTTTCCTTGGCAGTATTAATTTTCTCTCCCCTCTTTTGGGCAGATGTCATTCCTAACCAGGGAGGTATTTTGGAAGGGAAAAAGAGCCACTTGTTTTTCTAAGAAGCTTTACTGGTGCCTGTGAACTATAGGAGGTTTTTTAATAGGAACAATAATAGTTACATAATTGACTCTAACACAGGGTGGATATCAATGCTTGTGCACAAATACAGGGCAGACAGATGTCAGTCTACACAAAAATTCCTATTTTACATAGGGATGCTTACACAAAAGTCCTGAATATCATATGCTCTGGAAACACCCGTTGGCGGGAGTAAGGACTGGAGGATTTGGCCCTTATTTACTTTATTTTGGAGCAGTACTGAGCTGAATCCAGTGAGTTTCAAAATTTCTTTCCTTTTCTGTTTGCAAAAGTTAAATGGACAAAAGAATGGGTACCTATTTCCAGGGTGGAGATTGTAGCCGTGTTGGTCTAAGGACATAGGCAGACAAGGTTTTTTGGGTAAATGTGATATCTTTTATTAGACCAACTCAAATAAAAGATATCAGATTTACCCAAAGAACCTTGTCTGCCTATTTCAGTGGAAATTCCTCATGGCTCTGAAGAACAGATATTCTTTGCATGAATAGATGAGATAAATTGTTACTAACACATGTAGAATAGCCAAATGGACATTGTTTCAGCTGTTAGATTATACCAAAATATTTGGAAATGTCTCTTACTGAATTATAACATATCAATGATATACATGACTGTAAAATACTGTTATTTGCGTATTGAATAATTGATGCATATGAAATAATTAATGTTCCTCTTACAATTATCGCCATTGTGTGACATCTAATTCTAAAAAAATATGTCTGTATAGGCTTTATTTTAGCTGACCAGGTAGGAAAATTGACGTACACAATTTAGCAAATATTTTTCCTATTTAATATTTCAGTGAGCAGGATTCATGTATATATTGGACTTTGCACTAGGCCCTGGGATTTCATGGCAATACCTGTAGTTAACTAGAAGCTATTTTTTATTCTTCATAATAGCCAAGCTATGCAGTTAAAGTTTAAAGGCCTCCAGTCCATTTCTCCTTTTCAATTCTAAATGGCTTCATTGCTAGATGAGTTTGAGGCATGTCTTTCAGCCTAGCTGGTAGTTTTACAGTATTCGTTTTGGCTTGGAGCCATGTAATGTCACTGCAAAGATACTCTGTCTTCTTTAAAGTCATATTTTACCATGATGTTGCTTATTTTTAAAGCTGATATTTTTCTCACAGAAATTTCCAGTTGTTTTAGACTTCCAGTGATTTTTTTCAACCCTGTTAAATTCAGGATGGTTTGCCTTTAAGAAGCTCAGTGACTTCTTCCAGTGACGTTATGGTGGCTGCCTGCCAGAATAATATGCTATTTTGCCAGCTTTTCTGAGAAAAAGTGGGACAAATTTTGTTTTGTGTCATTATATAGCAATACCAAATTAAAAAGCCTTACTCTTCTACAACAGTGTTTTTTTTACATGTAAAGCTTCTTTAGGATGCATATAAGCAAAAATTCAGTGAAAGCAAAGCATGGTACAATATATGACACAAAAGTTTTTTTGAGTGTTGAGCTAAGAAACTGAATCTACAGATAATATTTTAAAATAATTTAAAATATTTTTCCTTGTTTTCTGTCTTAATCTAATTTAATGATCTGTGTTTTAAGAACCTGAATATCAGACAGAAATAGTATATTATATTTGGTCATTCTCATTTGGCTATAATGTAATTGTACAGTATAACAAAAATGATTATCCTACTGTGTATATTTATGTAAAAATATCTTTTAATTGACATAAATGGGATTTAAAAGTGCTTAAAATTAAGTATATGTTTTAACATGTTGCTGAATGAAAGCCATGGACCCTAGAAACTGTTGGGTATCATGGTACAGGCTGAAAAGATTACTTCAGCAAAGCCTGGTTTTGTTGATAACCTTGATGTCACTTAGGCCTTGCCTATATGTAAACTTACTATGACCATAACATCCTTAGGGATGCTTTGCTGCTGTGTGTAGGCTGCCTCCATGACTGAGGCACTTTGGCGTGGCTATTTAACCTGTCTTTTATGTTGATTAGCTATCTCATTGTAGTTGTGTTGCTTTGAAATTAGGAAGCATTATACCTAGAACAGCAATGTGATTGAGGGCATTGTTGCCAGGTACCATACATTTACTGTGTAATCATTGCCTTAAAGTGATGTTGTCTGCACATCTCTTGTTGTTAGTGTAAACTTGTTAATGAAATTGCAAGAGGAGGCCCTGGTTGAGGGATATTTCAAATACTTACGTACTAAAATAAAGTTAATTTCAGTGTCCAAAAGACAGAACTGCTAAAGAACTGCCTTAAACCCAATGAGCTGTCTGATGATACTATGAGAGGATTTGAAAATAGGCTATTGTCTGCAGTGAAATCATTGACCTCAGTGCTTTATGAAGGGGCGTAGGAATCCTCAAACATGGCTAGGAAATTAGATTTTGCTTACAGTAGAAATAAAAGCCTTATTCAAAGTATCTTGCTACGGTTTCAGAGGCATGAATTGAAGCCCTGCTCTGGACTATTAGACACACGTGGGAATGGGTATGTGGTCATTCAAGCTAGAGAGTCGAGGGTGACTAGATTTGATGCTATAACCACATCACTCACCTGTATGCTGTTGGCTGTAGACAGTGGCATGCTTTAATTGTAATAGCCCCATAGGCTGTTTGGCTTGGGTGGAACTTTGACTTTTTGATGGACAGTTTTAATAGAATTCTGAGCTGTTGCAAATTTTTGCAGTATGTGCACTTCTTGACACTTTTCAGCTAATGGGGTTGCATATTTTTTTGTCTGGTCATAATAGTGTCTTTGCAATATTGAGAAGTATGTGATTAACTGTGATTTATTTATTTTAACGTCTAAATTTAGTCTATTAGAGAGAAATGCCAGTTTAACTCCACTGACATTGAAACAGTATGTTTATGCTCAGAACACATGTGAGATTGACAGTATTGTAGGCTTTCTCTGTTGCTCCACAAAAGTACTCAATTTGTGATCTGGAGAAGCTTCCTGTACTGGTCAAAGGGTGGTTGATTCTGTTTAATATGTGGCTGTTCTGCTGAGATTGCTAGCAGAAGTGACAGTTGTGGTGGACTTTCTGTAACTAGACCACAAACCCATGGCTGGAGTGGGATGACTGAACTATTTCATAGATCACCAAGTAGCTACCAGAGGAGGAGGAGGATTTTTTGTCCTGAAAAAACTGGACTGGATTTAAACTACCAACCTCAATTTTAAAGGTTTCATATCAGATTATTAGTTCTTTAAGACACCTAGATCTAAATCCTCACAGGTATTTAGACACCTAATTCCCAGTGATTTCAATGGGAATAGAGCCCTGATTCCTTTGTGCAATATAATTTATGTAACTTGAAAAAGGTATTATGTTACTAATGGAAAATTATCAATATTATTTTCAGAGCACCTGGCTTAGAAAAAAACACATAACTTTTTATGTGAGCAACCAAAATATAATGTTTTGTATTTGCAAAGCTGTAGCCAGTTCTTGAAAGGTATATCTTATAGGTTATTTTCTTTCTGGAAAAATTACTCCCAACTAATATGTTGCAAATTTTATTTTCTTAGCACAGGGATGTCGAAGAAATGGCTCATGGGCTGGATCTGGCCCATGCAGCCCTTTCATCCAGCCTTTCATCCAGCGCTGAGTGTCTCTGACTGGCATGTTACATGCAGCACAGCTGGCCCTGGTTCTGCATGCTGCATACAGAGCTTGCCTGGTGCAGGCCACAGGCAGTGGGGGGCCAGTTTGGGACATGTGCTGCACGCATGCTGGATTTGAGGCCAGTCTGAATCAGGCCCATAGACCAGCCACCCATGCAGGATCCAGCATGCAGGGCAGGCCTGGCATGGGTGCCATGTGCAATCAGTGCATATCCTGGATCTGTTCCATGTGTCATGTGCCCCACAGGGGTGTGAACCTGCTGCATGAAGTGTGAGGGGCCTGCCTTGTGGAGTGCCCACTGTGTATGTTGCTCACACTGGACCAGTCATATGTGCTGGATTTGATGCCAGTACAGATCAGACCCACTCCAGATGCCAGACCTAGTACTCAGAGCCTTTTTGCAGGGTCTGCTTGCTGTCAGATCTAGCATACAGCACACATGGCCATTTCAGGGTGTATGCTGCATATGGCATCTGCATTGGATCAGCCTCATGGAGCCAGATAAATTTGACAGTCACCCCTGTCTGAACGCATTGATAGAACATCTGACTGGATACGTTAAAGGGTTGTTGCCATGCAGATCATTCTTACCAGGCATGCATGCTTTGGCCTTTTAATTCAAGATTCAGTGATACAAATATAATAATGTTATTTCTCGGATGTAGAATTACATTTCAAAGGAAATACCGTGTGTGGACACCTCTTGTTCATATCTGTCCAGTTTGTGGAAAGCTGTTGAATTTGCTTGTGATCACCCCTGCCTCATTATAGGATTAAACATTGTGATGGATAAATGTAACTTGCCTTATTGTTTTTCGATGATCTGTTGACAAGAAAGACTGCCTGCTAATTGCTTTCTGCTACTCTTTTTAATACAGTATTTAATACAGTGTATAATTGTAATAATAATTCACTCTTTTTAATACAGTGAACTCAGCATTTATATGGCATTCAATTCTGTCATAACTCTATTATTTATAATAGGAAAGGAATGATGTTATAATACTTGGGTAAATGAATAACAATACTTAAATGAAGCATTTAAAAAAAATATTTGAAAACCTAGAAATTGTGGCTCTGTAGCAACCTGTACTTCTGAGAGATTTTAGTTTCACCAGCTCCAGGTCTTTCATGTGGCATTCTTGAGCAGTGGAGGGGAAGAGAGGGAAGAGAGAGATTGCTTTTTTTAAGATCCTTTAGCTGGAATGCGAGTCTTGTGTTACTTGGCAAAATCGTTCTGTTAGTATGGTCACAGTCTTGCACCTTTCCATATAAAATGCAAGTAGTATCAAATGTACATGATTGATAGGTAGTCTTAACTTCTTGCTTTCTGAAAAAAATGTTGGTGATTTTTGACCTCCTAAATAGCTTGTTTATTCAACCTTTGTACTGCCACTGGAACATGAATGAAGGAAAAATCTTGGGAGTGGAGTAAAGAACAAATAGTTGTAAAGTGACAAATATCAATTGTGGAGTTTAACCTGTCGCTCTTGGAGTCATGCAGCCCATCATAAAATGAGGTAACAGCTTTTCAAGTGTTCTACAAGTAAAGCTGCTGATATTTAGCACAAAAGTGTTGGTCTCATATATAAAATAGAAAGAAAATCCTGTGTGATATTTTAGCTGTGCAACCTCTGATGCCATTGCTTGTACCTGTTCATATTTTATTTTTTTCACTTGTGTTCAACGCAAGGAGAAAAGTATTGGACAGCAACACCAGGTATTTGGAGCCCACCCATGTATTGCACATAGGACAGTTAATTGTCTCATTGTGTGCTACTGTGTTGAAAAGGAAGTTTCATATCTATTGGCTAGGATCCAGTTAAAAATCATATCGCCCTGCAGTTTAAGTGCATCACAGTCAATAAATATGGCATTGCTAATTTAAAATTTCCCTGAATACTAATATTGTAATTGTATAAGCCCAAAGAATGCAGTAACATTCCTTTTTCTCCAAAAATGATTATCAGCATCTTAAAAATATCACAAAATAATGTTGCAAGTCATCCTTGTCAGATGAAGTAACCACAATAAGAAAAAGGCATTGCCCAGATGAGTGACAGCTCAAGTTTACATTCCTTATAGTTAGTCGAGTGGGTCAACCATAGCTTGCTGAAAGCAATGAGATCTCTTAGCACTGTATAAGGAAAAAATGATCGGATACTAGGAGTGGACATCCTGTCCCATATCTATATTTTTTTTTTGGTAGTTTGTTTGTTACACACGAGCTGAGAATTTACAGCAGTTCTGAATACTGCAAAACAATATAAAAAACAAACATTTCTTTGGGTTAAACTTCTGGCTTTGGCAAAATGTCATCTCATCACTGGGTGCAACTCAGTCATGCTATGGCCAATTGCTAAACAAGTGTAGGCAACAGGCTGAGTGTTTTTCAGTCCTAGGTTATCAAATTTCAACTTTGACAGCTATCCTTTTTCTGTTATACATTTTTACTTTTAAATCTATCTTAGGACCACTTCATTATTTGGTCAGCAGATTAGTAATACCATATTTTTTCACATACAATTTGCTCTGGAGCACACAGCACACCTTGTGTTTTGAAATAAAGATGATCTTTTCTTAGTTTCATAGTTGGTAGGGTTGGAAGGGACCTGAGCAGATCATCAAGTCCACCCCCCTGCCATGGGCAGGAAAGAATGCTGGGGTCAAACGACCCTAGCAAGGTGTCTATCTAGCCTCCTTTTGAAAACCCCCAGGGTAGGAGCAAGCACCACTTCCCTTGGAAGTTGGTTCCAGATCCTAGCCGCCCTGACTGTGAAGTAGTGCCTCCTGATATCTAGCCTGAATCTACTCTCCGTCAACTTATAGCAATTATTCCTTGTTACTCCCAGTAGTGCTCGGGGGAACAGGGACTCTCCCATTGCCTTCTGGTCCCCCTTGGCCAGTTTATAGATGGCCTCCAGATCCCCTGTCAGCCTTCTCTTGTGGAGGCTGAACAGGTTCAGGTCCCATAGCCTCTCCTTGTAGGGCCTGCCTTGCTGCCCCCTAATCATGCAAGTGGCCCTCCTCTGGACCCTCTTGATGCTGGCCACATCCCTCCTGAAGTACGGCACCCAGAACTGGATGCAATACTTCAACTGCAGCCTGACCAGTGTCGCACAGAGGGGGAGGATCACCTCCTTGGACCCGCTCGTGATGCATCTGTGGATGCATGCCAAGGTACGGTTAGCCTTCCTGACCATGTACTCACATTGGTGGCCCATCATCTGGGAATCAGTAATGACTCCAAGATCCTTTCTGCCTCTGTGCTGATGAGAAGGGAGTTCCCCAGCTTCTGGTATGCTGCTGGTTCTTCCTCCCCAGGTGCAATACCTTGCACTTGTCAGTATTGAAACCCACCTTGTTCTCATCCACCCACCCCTGTAACCTGTCTAGATCTAGTTGCAGCCTGTCCCTCTCTTCTAGTGTGCCCACTTCTCCCCACATCTTAGTGTCATCTGCGCATTTGAACAAGGTGCTTTTCACCCCCTCGTCCAAGTCGCTGATGAAGATGTTGAACAGTGCAGGCCTGAGGACTGAGTCCTGGGGGACCGCACTGCCCACATCCCTCCAGGTCAAAAAAGGCCTGACCACCACCACTCTGGGTGCGGCCCTCCAGCCAATTTGCGACCCATCTG
>NW_005842318.1:256074-274231 GCF_000455745.1 Alligator sinensis
CTCCCGCAATGACCTCTGCCAATTCCCTCAGCACTCTGGGGTGGAGATCATCAGAACCTGCTGACTTGAACACATCTAGTCCCACCAGATGTTCCCTGACTAGGTCCTCACTGACCCTGGGCCTGGCTGTGCCTCCCCTGGGTCCATTGGGGATCCTGGTGGGGGGGGAGGTCCCTGTCCCTGCTCAGAAAAATGGAGGCAAAGAAATTGTTAAAGAGGTTAGCTTTGTCATCTGGTGAGACCACCAGATTTCCTAGTGTGTCCTGCAAAGGTCCCACGTTACCCGGTACCTTCTTTTTACCCCCAATGTATTTAAAAAAGGACTTCTTGTTATCTTTGACCTGGGTCACTAGTCCCAGTTCTGTCTCTGCCTTCGCCTTCCTAACAGCCCCCTACAGTCTCAAGCAATGGAGGTATAATCCTCGGTGATGGCCCCTCCCTTCCATTGGGTGTATGCCTCCTTTTTAGCTTTGAGATGTTCCTGGATGCTTTTGGTGAGCCATGGGGGCTTTTGAGCACTCTTGCCCCCTTTGATCTGCATGGGGATTGTCACCCTTTGGGCTTGGAGGATCTTCTCCTTAAGAAACAACACTCTTCTTGGATTCTCCTCCCCTCCGGGACCTCATTGCCTCCCCAACTAGTCTCCTTACCTCAGTGAAATTCGCCCTCCTGAAGTCCAGGGCTGGTACCTTGCTGCAGGCCTTTGACACCCTGCGCTGGATGGTGAATTCCAGTAGGCGATGATCGCTATCGCCCAGGTGGTCGAGCACCCACAGTCCCCTCACCAGGTTGTCGCCTGTGGCCAGGACCAGGTCCAACAAGGCATTTCCCCTGGTGGGGCTGTGCACCTCCTGGGTTAGATGGAGGTCCTGTAACTCGGCTAGGAACCTATGTGAGCGGTCAGACCTGGCTGACTGCTCTTCCCAGCAGATGTCCGGATAGCTTAGGTCACCCATGATGACCATGTCCCTTGACTTAACTGCCTCTGCAAGCTGACCTGAGAATTTCTGGTCTAGCTGTTCCCCCTGGTTGGGTGTTTGTAGTAGACCCCCACTGTTAAGTCCCTCTCCCCCCGACCCCCTTGTATTCTGACTCGAAGCTCTTCAGTCTGCCCCTCCTCAAACCCAGTGCTGTTTGTTGAGGATGTGTATTGCTCTTTGACGTAGAGCGCCACACCCCCAGCTTTCCTCCCCTTTTTATGCCTCCTGTACAACCTATAGCCCTTGATGTTTACCGCCCGGTTGTACATTGGATCCCACCAAGTTTCAGTGAGCCCCACTATGTCTGGGTTTGTGTTAGCTAGCAGGAGGGCAAGTTCCTCCTGCTTGTTCCCCATACTATCAGCATTAGTGTAGAGACATTTAAGGCCTCCTGAAGGTGTATGCACTGTCCCCTTAATCCCAAGACTATCTGGGCCCCTGTCTCTTACCTGAGTTTTTCTTGTGCTTGTAGCCTGTCTTGGCTGGGCTGTTCTTGTGGGTGTCTCTTGGTTTGGTGTTCCATGGCTTCCTCTGTCCTCATCCTCCCCTTCTCCTGACGAGCCTAGTTTAAAGCCCGCTGGAGGAGATCTGCCAACCTGAAAGAGAACACACGCTTACCTTTGGGGGATAGGTGAAGCCCATCCCACCCGAGCATGTCTCTTGTTCTGAAGTATGGGTCGTGGTCCAAAAAGCCGAAGCCTGCCTCGAGACACCATTTCCAAAGTTGCAAGTTGTTCTCTCTGATGCAGGTCTCATGGCGTTGTCCACATCTGCTCTTGTAGTAAGTAACTGAGTAGCTGCAGCAAAGGAACTAGGCCTGTTCATTGTTCTGCTCTCTGAGTTGCATGCAGATTTTACTTTAGTTTTTGCTTGGTAAGTGGCAGAAACATCTTACTGCACTTCCCACATACAGTGCCCATCACAATTTCTAGCAGCTTTGGGGCAAAAATTGTGGGGTTTTTATATGTGGCAAAATACAGTAATACATGCTTTTTGCTGAGCTGGGTCAAATCCACTTCAGACTTATAGTGATAGAAAGCTGTTGCTTTTTAAGAAATGAGAGAGCGCAAAAATCACAGAATGTAGATTCTCTGTGCTGTTAAAAATAGAACTACAATCAATTGTGGTTGATTGTACAACTACAATTTTGGATTTTAAACTTCATTGTAGAATAACAAGGAAGTTTTTTTTTTTGCCTCCTTGCCTGCCATCTGACACCTCCAGGGAAGGAATTCTACCTGATCAACACATCAAAATGCTACTCAACACAGCTCACAAAGACACTCATGGACCCAGAGGGACAGACTTCCATCTTCAGCTCCCTCTGTGCAAAAATGAAGTTTATTTCCTACCTATGGGGACTTTTTACCATCTTGTACCATCTACACTTTTCTCAGAGCCTGACGAAGGGACTTGAATCCTGAAAGCTTGCAGAAAAGGACAGTTTTCTTGCCATTTTCCAGTTGGTCTAATAAAAGGTATCATTTTGGGACCAAGAGTTCTAGTTTTTTGTATAACTACAATCAAGTAAGTTTACAAATGGAAAATAAAGTGCAATGGAAAAATTGCATGCATCCAACTTTTTAGACAATTTCTATATTAATAAGTCTAAATAAAATATAACATGAAAAAGTAATTTATAGAAGGCTCACATTACATCAGCTGTTCATATTTGTACTATAGTAGTACAAAAAAGGATGGGCAAATTATAAAATTAGTTTTGGCATCACCTCACAGGTCTCCCACCAGGACTATGCCCAGACAATTTAGCATCTTTTAAAAGATTTTTTAAAGGAATCCAGTAGTATTTTAATTACCTAGAAGCAAGCTGGAGAAAGTACTGTCTTTTTGATAAGGAAGCAGTTTAACCAATGCCTCTATATTGTTGTTTCCTGTACCTAAACTAGCATGCTGCAGACCCAAGTGTTTCAAGTAGTGTCCAAGTCTTCCCAAAATTAGCTAATGAATTGCAAACTTCTGTACCAAAAATTAAAAAAAGTAAAGTAGCTGTCAGAATTCATAGATGCTTGGTACTATATCCAAATCATCCACTAAGCATCTATACTATATATTTAAGATTTAACAGTATTTCTTTTAAATTTATCTTTTAAAAGGCATTTTTCTGTCCTGGAAAAAAGTGGCTTTCAAGCAAAGTGCAACCCAAACCTAATCCGGTGTTTAAATTGGCCTTTAGTTATTATGGTGTCATTGAACTTGAATAAGTATTATATACAGAGGTGGTATTATGCAGCAATTGCAGAGTTTTCATTATAAACATTTTGGTCTTGAGAGAGACTCCTCTTAGTCACAGTGGAAGAGTTCTTCAAATAGTGGAAATTGTCATATCTTGACTAGTTTGTTTACCACTGAATTAGTCACACTAAACTGCTGAGTCTTTTTTTTTTTTTTTTTACCAGGGGTTAAAGATGTTTGTTTTTCTTAAGCACTGTATGAAGTAAATTGTTGCCTGGCATTAATTCAGCAGGGACTTGCTAATAAATATATAAATAAGGTCAGATTGCCAGACGTGGAGTTTTCAGACTTGGCCTATTACTAACTGAATCTTAATCTTATTTTCCTTAATTGAATTTTTGTTTGTTTGCCATATATAATTAGGTCAGGTAACATTTTACCTTGCTACCACCATTTTTCTATTTTTAACCAGAGATCCTGGCTCCTGCCAGAAGTCTGCTTGATGTCTAGTTACTCTTTTTGTGTGGTAAGCTTATGCCTTCATACATATACCTCATTTCAAGAACTGTGTAGCAACTTGGATTTCCAGCCAGAGTAAGTTAAGTACTCAGGCAAGGGGTTTGACTTAACTTTTATAAGCCTTCTTTGATTTATTGAGGTTCAGCTGTTGACAGAAGCACTTCAGCATAATGAGATAAGGCACCCACTAAAATAATTCCTTGTCAAAGCTCCATGAATGGGAAGCAGTAAAGGATGTATTATTTCACAACTTGTAAATGCATGTTCCAGATTTAAAAGGAAGAAAGTATTATAGGTTGAATTTTTTACATACACTGCTTGTGCCTTTCCCATAATCCATCAGCCAGCAATGTTGGTTGTAGCCATGTTGGTCTAAGGACATAGGCAGGCAAGATTCTTTGAGTAGAGGTGATATCTTTTATTAGACCAACCAAAGCCAGTGATAGTAATAAAAGGTAAATTAGCACCTGTGTTTCCTGCCTTTGTAGATTTCTTTTACATCTGTTGATTGTAAATCTGTGTGTAAAGAAAGTCAATAAAAAAAAGTCAGAAACAAAATAATACATGCATTTGTTTCTTCTGTTGGTATTAATTTGTTATAAGATTCTTGGTTCTGCCAAGGAAGAACTCACTTAATATTGGAGCTCTTTTCTCCTCGTGTAAATGGATCTTTCCATTTTTTTCCCTAAATAAAAGTAACACTATACAGTTGAAATATAGTAATTTAAAACCATTAGAATGTCTTTGCCAGTGTTTGTGTTTTTATAGTGACATTTTCCTGTGTTTGTAAAACACACCTTTCTTTTCCCTGTTGCTGTATGAAAGGCTAACACAAACAATAAAGGATGCTAGTTGGCTGGATAGGGGGAGCACACGCATAGCATATAATAATATACACAAAGTCCTGTCATACGTGAAAACTATCGAATTAGAAAAAAATGAGAGAAGTATTTTTTTCCGCTAGCCCATTTTAGTCATAGTAACTGAGGGTGCTGCAAACAATTGTGAATGTGAAAAAAAACTCTAACAGGTAAGTGTGATTTTTAATTTGATGGCATTGCTTTAATACCAAATGAGACCTTATTCATTTTGTGTGTGAATTAGAGAGAGCATGCATTGTTTATCCATATACTTTTTCCCCCCTAAAAATAGCAGATGCTTATTTTCATAAATGCTAATGCTGCAGAGCTTGATATTCCAAAATGCCTCAGAAATAAGTGAAGCATGGAACTTGTCATGTACGTGAATTGTATTGCTAAAGGGGAAAAAGTGTTGGCTGGAGCCCCATCTCTTGTACCAAGTGTGTGATTCAGAAACCAAAAAGCATTAAGCCAAGAATAAAGTATTTTTTTTGTCAGCCAAATCCGTCTAATGTAATCCAAAATAAGAATTTTGGATCCTAATCTTCAGGCTTTACTTGCCTGAGTAAGGATTACTCAGTTTAACTAAGACTCTTTATTACTAAGATTCCTTTTTGAAGCCTAAAAAAAAAATAAAAAAATTGCAGTTATTGGACCAGATCTTGTACCTCTTATTCTCATGAGTTACTTATTCCCCTTTTTATTTCTATACAGTAGTGATCACCAACCAGATCTTGGGGCCTCTTGCGGTACATCTCAGAGCCTCTTGGAGTCTATCTGAGGCTGGGGTGGGGGGCTGAGTGCTTGCATACATGCCCTGGCTGGGTGGGACTTACCTGCTGGGGACATGCACCCCCAAATAATATTTTCTCCCTTTGCCTTGATCTGCACCCCCCCTTCCCTTCTCAGACTTACCTGCTGGGCAGGAGCTCATGGTAGGTTTTGGGTTGCTTTTAAATGCCAAAGGTGATTTCCTACTTTGAAAGGTTGGAGACCACTGCTATACAGTATTCATTCAAAATATATTTTAATGCACATAGTTCATTGGAATTCTTGGGATAATGGGATTTTTCATTTCTGGAGAGGTAGTTTAATTCCAATTTAGACTGTGGTGCCTAAAAGTTATGCCATCTAACTGCAGTTGTGTGAACAGTCAAAAAGAAATGAGTGGTCTGAATTGAATTCTCTGCTTGGAAGATTTGGGTTAAAAATGAGACTGTTTGTTTTATGTTGTCATTTTTTTTGTAATTCATGTCTTTCTGTGGATAGCAAGTTTTGGGCCTGATTCTCAGTTCATAATGGAGTTGTGCTTATTTCCAGATGTTGGCAAGCAGGCCAAGTACTGTTCAAATTGTAAACCAGATTGACAATATACATTATGATTTGATTGAATGCACCAGGTTATGGTCCCTCCCCCCTCGCATCGTTTTGTTCTACCTTTTCAGAGAATGGCACAGTCTGCTTCCAAAACAGGAAACTTGAAATTTTTGTGAGATATGGTTTGCTGCTTTGGGAATTAAGCAGAAAACCCAAAGAAATTACATTCACACAGTTGCAAACAGTGCAATGCAAGCTATTGTATCTAGTGAAAGTGTTTTATAATATTCATAGTCTACTTTAGAAAAAATAAAGGTATAATATCTTCAGCGGAGAAGTCCTATTGGTATATGTTCTCTCATACTAACTTTTAAACATTACAGTTTATCAGGACTAGAATTACATATAAAAATATACATTTACTTTTTTTTATTTCTGTAGCTCTTGGCTAAAATGTCAATACCATATGCGTGTTGTCATTTTACTTGTCTATCAGCTGCAATTGGCTATTGTCGATATATAATCTGTGGAGCATAAATATTCTGCGGGGCAGTCGATTTACAATAGTTCCCCAGCCTAGATTTCATCTACAGGTTATTGTTTAAACCGGTGGTATGAAGCATATGGCTCATGCAGGCATGTCATATGGCTTGCAGGGCTAGTAGAGGGGCTGGGAATTGGAGGGCATTGCCACCTAACTAGGGCATAGAGTCCTGTTGGGCATTTATGTTGGCAGTGGGGGACAAGTGGTGGCTGCATTACCCACTGTCATTCACCCTGCCTCCATGTCCAATCTGTCAGGAGCCTTGGCTGGGGGCAGGACATCCCTGATCAGTAGCAGGAATTGGGCAAGGGGCATAGTGTGCATTTCCCCCGCTTCCCCAACTCCAGTTTTGTTTTATTGAGCATATGTAGTGAACTCCGAGATCACCAGCTGATCATGAAGTCTGGCCAGGTGTGCCCAGAAACTCTGCTTTTGTGCAGCTGTGGAACCTGGGGGTGAACGCTGCTGCTGTTCACTTTCTGCTCCTTCCCCCTCCCTGCTCAGTTCAGCAGCAGAGGTAAGGTGGGGCTGAGTAGCAATGACAGCTTTTGCTCTCTGGGCTCTAGAGCCTCGCAAAAGCAGCAGCTCTGGGAAGATTTTCATACCGAAAGCACAAGCTCAAAGGGGTGTTGTGACTGCACTGCCTCACCTCTTCCCCCCCAATCCTCCCTGGGCATGGAGCATATGGACCTCTGTCCCCTGTCCAGCCAGTCTGCAGCATTGAAGCTGCTGCCTTGCCATTCAGCATCACCAATGCTGCTGCTGTGTGGCCTGGTGGGTTGCAATTCCACATGCTGTGCTCCAGGGAGGGAATAAAATGTGAGCAGCATCCATCTGACATTAAGGGGATGGCAGGGAAGAGGCAGAGATTAGAGAGTTGTGGGAGAAAAGACAGAGACTATGAATGGGGTGGAAAAGCAGGTGATAGGGAGAAGTGTGGGGAGCAGATGGCAAGCAGGGTGCCTGCCTCCACCTGGCCACCAGACTCCCCCTCCGCCCCCCCGTCACCCACTGCTTCCCCGATTTGGGGGGGCGGACAACAAATTTAAGACAACACTCCAATTATTAGATTGTATACCTGTAAAATTATAACAAATGCATACATTTTCCCTTATGTAGAATCTAATTATTGAGGTGGTTGTCTTAAATGTTAGGTTATGTACAATTTGAGTTTAAAAGAACTATTCCACAATTCTGAAGACATTAGATTCCATCACCTTTTAATTATTTTTAAAATTTCATTCTTCATAATTTCTTTATCATCCCAGTTGTCCTGAAGTATTTCCTGTTTCACTGAAGGAAGTAGAGAAGTTTTTCTTCCACCAATTATCCTTTTGCTTTTCCTCTTCTGTTATTTCTGCTGTTGCTTCATCGTTTTATTGTCTCCCTATGCCTTTGGTCAGGTTTTCCACTCTGAATTAACCACTCTTCTGTTTCCTCACATTTTGCATCCCTGGTTGTCTGTTTTCTGAGGACCTCTCTGCTTCTGCTGCTTTCCCTTCATTCCTTGCCACCACCCTTCAGATCTGTGAATTAGATGACTTGGATCAGAACATTAAGCCCAGCACTAAGCTCTGCCCCACTGATTCTTCTGTGCTGGCCTCTAGCTGTAGTATCGTGGTCTGGGTTTAATCAGTAACAATGTCTATTGATTGCTGAACTCTCCTTGTTCTCTAATGTCTCTGAACAGATCTCAGATGTGTGGCAGTTAACATTTGTGAAAAGTTAACACTAATTCTTATCTGCAACAGGTGAAACATGCCCCAGCAGCCTTGTTTTAAAGGCTTTTTCTGTATATGCGTTTTATCAGCTAGAGCAGTTTTTGGTTTTTAAAAAAAACAAACCACAAAACAAAAACTTAATAGGGTGCTTGCAGACGTAAAGCACCAGTTTTTTTGGTGTTTTACTTTAAACTTTGTGCATTCCCATACTGAGCCTTGTGCATGCCCAGAAGAGGCAGCACATTACTTGAACCTAGTTCACCTGGTGCCTGTAAAGATTGGATGCTTAGTGGGACTGTTTGATGCTTCTATCTAATTGCTGATTGAATCAGCTTTAGCTAGAAGTGCCAAAAAGCCCCACTGAAGTTCCTTGATTTTTATAGACATTGCAGAGCCTGGCTGAAGCGCTGCCTCTTTTGGTAAAGCGGGTTTTTTCTGTTTGAAAAAAAAAAGTGTCTGCAAGCAGCCATAATTACCAAGAAAAGCAGCCAAAGAAACTGAGAGGAATATTCATTAAAAGGGCATCGGTGAGATGTTTTTGTATTCATTGTTAACAAAAATCTGTTTCAAGTGTGCATGCAAATATGAAAGCTGTTTCTCAGCTTTAAACAAACAAGCTGATATACAAAACCAATCTTTAGAATTTTTTTTTAAATGAGGCCAGAATAACATTTGTCATGTCGGTTGGCTATAATGTTTGATTAAAGTTAAGAAAATTCACTCTTTCAAAGTAAGTGCTGTTGAGTAACAGGTTTCAGTGACTTATTCTTAGCACTAGATTTACTTCACATGTATAGTGTGTAAGAGGGCCATTTATAGCAGGGAATAACCTTTTCTATTTATATTAGAACAGTGGTACTTGTCAGAACCCAAATTTGTGGATTTTTTGATTGTGTGTGCTTCGGCCCCACTAAATTATGTTCCCGCCGAATTGCAGCTCTTTTGCATGACGGAGTGTTCCGTTGTTATAGAGACCCCGCGTGCAGAAAAGTGTTTCCCGCCGTTTTGTAGCCTTCTTTGCATTGTGCATTTCTCTTGCATTTAGTGATGCACGCTGCAAAGGAGTTCCCGCCATTTGTATTGAGATTTGAGCCACATTATTGGCCGGTCTTAATTTAGGCACACGTGGCGGCTAGCTATTGGCTTGCTAGCCGTACAAAAGGCTTGGGTGGTTTCTGCCCAAGTTGGAGAGGAAGATGGAGAGAGAGAGACGGATCTCTAAGCGCTGTGGGTCCTTTCGAACCCAGTGCGTCTTTCTTAAGAAGGCGATAGAGGCTCCAATTGCCGAACCCCCGGAGCCTAGCAAACTCCGGGGCACCACTTACCGACGGCCTCTAGCCTCTTTTTTTTTTTTTTTTTTTTTTTTTTTTTTTTTTTTTTTTTTTTTTTTTTTTTTTTTTTTTTTTTTTTTTTTTTTTTTTTTTTTTTTTTTTTTTTTTTTTTTTTTTTTTTTTTTTTTTTTTTTTTTTTTTTTTTTTTTTTTTTTTTTTTTTTTTTTTTTTTTTTTTTTTTTTTTTTTTTTTTTTTTTTTTTTTTTTTTTTTTTTTTTTTTTTTTTTTTTTTTTTTTTTTTTTTTTTTTTTTTTTTTTTTTTTTTTTTTTTTTTTTTTTTTTTTTTTTTTTTTTTTTTTTTTTTTTTTTTTTTTTTTTTTTTTTTTTTTTTTTTTTTTTTTTTTTTTTTTTTTTTTTTTTTTTTTTAAAAAGAGAGAGAGAGTTGTATGCAGGAACCTTTTTTTTTTTTTTTTTCCTCGTGTTTTGTTGCCTTTGAATACTAGGAATAGCCTTGGAGTGTAGGAACTCCACTGCAGCAACCTACCTTTAAGTAACTGAATCTAATAAAATGCAGAGATGGGTCCAAGTCTTTAAATGGTGATCCAGACCCAGACTTCATCAGTTTTAGTTTGGGTCCATATCCAATATTTGTTAGGCCCAGCACTAGTGAAAATAATTTAAAAAGCAGCCTTGTACCACATTTGATTTAAAGTCTTTAATTTCTAGCAGCACATTCAGTGTCTCTTGCATTCTGTTTAAGTTGTTATGCAGCTCTTGCTGCATCTGCTGGTCATGCAGAAACAAGTTTTCTGCAGAATTAGGCTTTTTTTCTACTCATACAACAAATTAGGTGTCTAGTTCATAAAGAATAGCACTTGATTTTTTTTTCAGAAAGCTATGAAGGCAATCAAGCAATGTCAGGAATGGTGGAAGTTTTAGCAAAATCAAAATGAAATACGTTTTTATGTAATATTTGACATTAAGGTTGGGTATTTGTGTGGTCAAAAATACTTGATCAGTTGACCAGTCAAGTACTATCAGATATTGGTCAAATACTATATGGTAAAAGAAGAGCCAAAATCGTAACTCCAGCAGCCCCACTTCGCTTAATATGGGAAAGGAAAAGGAGATTGGAAGAGCTCAGAAGAGAGAAACAGGGCAGAGGGTGCCTGTTTCGACAGATGGACAGACCTGAGCTCTCACTCTATGATGCAATAAAAAGAGCAGGCTGCCACATACACAGGGGTGTTGTTGGCTTCATGGAATATTTGCCAGTTTTGACTGGTCAAATAATCGGCTGTCAGTTGATCAGTCAGTTGGAATTACTTGATTGGTCAAATGTCTAGCTTCCCTACGCTGTTTGTTGCAGTTCATATGTTCTTGCCTTTGTTACTTTGGCCATCAGCTGCAGGTAATCAAGATCTGATTATGAGTTTCATGGGCCTCCGTCCTCAGAAGAGTTTAAATCTATTTTATGGAAAGGTCCTTAGAGAACAGTGTATCCTGTGAATGACAAAAGAAAGCCTCAAAGAGTCCAAATTTACATATGCTATATGTGGCATGTGTGTCCCTTGCTACTTCAGTAATCACAATTTAATTTGAGACCACATAATTGGGTGCTAAACAAATGAACCGTTAGCAAACTTACAGTGTCCACAAGGTAAGGCAAAGTGCATGTATACAAGGTAAAGAACACAATAGAAGATTGTGTAGAAAGAGAAGCCATCAAGACATTTGTAAAGGTTAGGCAGATTCCCTACTAACTTTATCAAGGACTCTTATTTGTCTCACTTCTGATGTTTTCAGTACACCATGATCATTGGTGCCAAATACCAAATTGAGTCACTCATGAAGATGTCATGTTAACTCTCATTTATCTATAGTTTCCTAGGCAGAAACAGCTATATATATTATTTTCCCCTTCCTCCTCTGCCCCATCCTTTCCTGCACCCTCATAAAAAAAGTTCTTGGTCTTTATACAGGAAATGGTTATGGGTCATACTCCACCCTTTCATATTGCAGAAAAGGGTTTGTAAAAAGCTGCGTTTAAATTGGTCAACATGAACTTCAGCTCATCAGAATGAGATAGGAGCTCCAAAATGGAGGGGCTTTGCAAACCATTGAACAGGGCCGTCCTGTCCTGCGAAACCTGTGGCTGGCGGGGGGCCCCCGCCGCCGGGGACCCCCCTCCTGGGGCGGCGGGGGCCCCCCTGCAGCCGTGAACACTCTGGCGCCACCCCAGCCCCCTGTTGCCACTGCTGCCGGCTTCTGTGGGCACTTGCCACTCCCTCTCCCGATGGCTTTTGTGTCAGGGGGCCCCAAAACAATATGGGCCAGCCCTGCCATTGAACATGGATGCCTTGAGGAGTTGTAGGCAGAAAGGAGGCCTCTAAAGTTGCCATCTCCTCATGCATTAAGGGCCATAAAGATTATACTCTGCCATTGAAATTAATCTGGTTTGAGAAAAAAGGCTACTACTTGATTGACATAGAGTGCTTCTGTTTACAGGAATCGTAGGCATTTTGGAGTAGTACGTGAGGTTTTGCACTAGTAGTCTAAGCAGTTTTATGTTTGGGAAAACCCCCCAAAACGAAGCCACTAGAAGATCGTGCTACAAAAAGAAAAAATTGCATCTAATAATGAAAAAATGAACAGCAGCATGTGGAACGGTTAAACATTGAAAACAGGAAGCAGGTAGGCAAGAGATGGCAAGACAGGTCTGTAGAATTTGCTGTTTTTGTTAGTGTTGGAATGATGTAGCTATGAAGAATGCATTGCATTTGAAAGCTTGTCCAAGTCTATCCCAACCAAGCAGCTGGTCCAATAAGAGAGATCACCCACAAAATTAATTGGTTTTATTAGAATACTTGCAATGCAAACAAGCACATTCACCCTTTTTATCATTTTCCCTGACAATATTTTACTATATTGTTATTTCTCAACCGTTTTTGGCTTGAGGCACCCCTTGCTAGAATTGAGGCATCCCTTGGAAAATGCCATCTCTTAGTTTTCACTCGTTTTTTGACTATGGAAAAATAATAGCGGATTTTTCTATTGCAGAGTACTCAGAATGCCCCCAGGCCAGAATATTTAAAAAATAATTCATTCCTATTTGAAATCTCTGGGTTTATTTTATAAATTTGTTTGCCCAACTTAAAGTTGTAACAGTGTGGCATACCACAACACCCACAAAAGGATCTCAAGGCACTATAGGGTGCTCTAGCACCCTGGTTAGAATCATTGTGCTAAAGTTTTAGGAAATGTAGTCTTGTAACCTTTTACAACAACACTGCTCTGAATCGCAGTATTCTAACCCTGTTCCTTCTTTAGCCACAGTACATTTGGAGTACTAGTTCTGGTCTTTAGCACTAGAAGAGCATTATAGTCTTAAAAGTCTAGTGACTTAGGTAACTGGATCTTCTATGCCAACACAGATAGATTTTACATTTTAAACAGTGGCTAAAAAGGCATTTTTTTAAAAAGGTTTTTATTTGGTATTTATCAAATGATTTATCATTTAAATTAATAAGAATTAGGTATCACTTGTTGAAATAATTGTTGACCGTGTATCCCCAGGTAAATAAGGAATTTGTGGGCATCTTTGTGTGCTCTGGGGGTGGAGGGGTTTAGTTAGAGCAGCTCTTGGGAGCTGCTCTGAAGCACCCACAGTGTCTCCTATCCTTCACTTCAAAATGCTAGCAGGGGTGCTTTAACTAAAGTTCTTTCAAGCTGAACACGCACGACGCCGAGGTTGTTGGAGCATGATAATTAGCACACTCCAGCAAACTCGATTAATTGAGTCTGCTCCAACACACGCTAATTAACATGCATTGGAGCAGGTGTCCAGACATGTATAGTTTCTAATTAAGGCATTTTAAATACTTTTGGAGAGATGGAGGACTGTTGCAGTTGATTATCCTGGAAAATGTATGTAACATACTATTGTTGTTTAGTAGTAAAGGAGGTTATTGTAATCCAGGGTCCCCGATTCTTTTTCATTGACACAGATTCACTGCAGGTTGACTTAATTATAGTACTGTAAAGAAGTGAGGAGAATCCGTCCCAAGAAGTGGGCAAGGAAGATCTTCCTTATATACTAGAGAGATCAGAGTAACAGGGGGCTTTATTGGGGCCTGTCTGTCATTGGCCTGCCCACCTGTTTCTGGGCCAACCGCCTACCTCCTCACCTTGATGATATATAATTATGTTGTTAATTAGGCAGCAGACTGCCCAGTCTAGCTGTGATGCCAGGGGGACGCTATCTGCAGCTCTGTTCCTCCCTTACACCGCAGCCCAAGCCTCACAGATGACATCCAGAGGACACAGTGCTTCCAGCCTACAGCCAGACCAAGCTTATCCCTTGTTGTCAGGCCTCAGACACATACACATTCACACCATCCTCCTCTCACTAGGGCCTCTCGCACTCTACCCCCTTACAGGGTCTCTTCCACGCATCAATAACTTGTGCCACCTTGCTCCCTCTTGGAGCAGGCTCCTTCGGTCATAGGCTTTACCTATCACACACCAAGGTGGCAGACATACCGTCTTTTGGGTCTCTCTTGTGACCCTCACTAGGGTCGCAGCCAGCCAGTTACTTGACCCGGGCCAAGCTTGCCCTGGCCCCTCCGGGGCAACTCCATATACACTTGCACACATATACTGGGCTTCTCATCTCTGCCCCCTCACTGGAGCCATGGGGCTTCCCTCCCCAGTGGGGGCTCAGGTGGCCATAGCTATGCCTGGCCCCATCTGGGTCTTACACCCTCCTTAGGGTCAGGTGGCCATAGCTGTGCCTGGCCCCCTTGTACTCAGTGTTTTGGGGGCTAGGGGTTAAGGCGCCCCAACCCACCTTACACCGAAGTAGTAACTGGCCTGGTATTTCCTGGGAGCTCCCACACCACTGGGAACCCCACCAGGCCACTCACTCCCAGCAGGGTGCAGTTTTAGGTCATGCCCAGGACCCGCCATACCATCCTCTTAAGCTCCTGCCCTTACCTTTGAGATGTTGCATGCAGCTAGGGACTATTTCTACCAGCACCGAACTGCTCTGTTTATATAGGTGGCCAGAGTTCTAAAATGGCCGCCACAATCAAGCACCAGCTGGCTGCTTGTCTCAGCCCTTCAAGTGGCAGGCATCAAGAGTGCCCTGCCATAATCAGCATGAGATATGCCAAACATTTGGACGAAAACGCAGTGTTACTCAGAGGCCAAGTATATTTTTGTATTTAACCATGCATTTGAAATATTGGTCCATTTTATAGATGAATAAAAATGCAACATTTTAATGCAATCATTTAAAAAAACCCTGTTTCTAATGGTTGAAATAGCCATTTTGATTATATTTAACAAAGTGAGGTAGAACAGCTTATTCTAAGTTGATACTAGTTTGCATTCCTGAATTCCTATTTTCTGTTTCATGACAGGATTTTTGTGTCACAGGTTATCTAGATTTTTGGTGTGTGCATGCGCACCCAGATACCTTATGGTCAGTTTTTATGTTCAAACAGCAAAATATGTTTATAATTCTTCCACAAGCATATTTTTATTTCTCCCAATTTTTCCTTTGGATGATTTATGCTTATTAATATTTTATGAGAGCTTATTATTGGATCTTTCAGAATTAATGCATTTTTATTAGAGCTTGTGGCACATAAAGGGACAATCAAATATTGATTTTAATTTTTTTGTTTATTTACTTTGATGATTTCAGAGGATGGGCATATGTGATCCTTGAGTTGCCACAATAACTTGATGGTCTGCAAAATGCCCAGGAAGATGTATGATAGCACAGATAAGAGTTCATTAGAAAATACCTAGGACTATTAATTGTTATGTACTATTCTTGCTCCCCAGACAGGCTGCATAAACTGCTTTGAGCAACTCAAAGACATGTAGTGAGAAAAAGAACTCTGAGATGTATGTTAAGGCCAGCTACCTAAGCACTGGAAAGACGGACTTTGGGATTGTGGGGAAGTAGTTTGAGCCTCAGGTTAAGTACAGACATTCAAAAAGCCCCTGGCAGAAAGCGCTGTAACTATCATACTTTAAGTAAAGTGCTGTAAGTTAGAATGTGTTCCAACTGAACAGATGCAAGCTATTCAGGGGGCTGGTGCCTGCCAGCACTGGCCAAAGCCTGTTGGCCAGGGGTGCTCTCTCAGGACTCTGAGTAGGCTGCTGGAGTAACTCTCACAGCTGCACTAGCTGGTGACTGTCAGCAGGGGCTGGGGGGACAGAAGCCGGGGGAAGTGGAGCTCCTCTGCTGTGAGAGTCTTCCCACAGCTTGCTAGCTGGGGTCTTTGGGGCGGGGGCTCGGCAGGGCCCTGCAGCAAGGGGGCTGGCTTCCTTCCCCCCTGTCCCAGCCTCTGGACAGTAGCAGCTGCAGCAGAGCTGCCTGGTCCTGCATTTCGCTGCACTGGGAACTAGGGCTGGGAGTTGGGGGAGGGCACCCCTGTACCACATGGACCCAGGCTGATTTCCTCCCCTCCCTCATCCCCGCCAAACCCTGAGCCAACAAGCTGTTGGAGAGCTCTCTTCCCCACCCTGGCCACAGTTCTTGGTGTGGTGAAGAGCCAGAGCAGCCTGCTTTGCAGCTTCTAGCTGCAGCTTCCAGGTTGCTGGGGAGCAGGGTGTGTGAATTGAGCCCCTGTGTTGTGTGGACCCAGGCTGGCCTGGCCCCTCCCCCCCAGCCTGAAAGCAGCAAGGTGTGGGGTGGGAGGCAGCTCATGGTAGGGAGGCTCCATTCATCCCTCCCATGCCTGAGCAATTGGCAGCTGCAGCTAGAAGCATGCAGTGTAGGGCTGCTCTGGCTTTTTGCCATGCCAGGAACTGAGCAGGGGGAAGGAAAGGACCTGGACTTCCCCCCTAGCCCCTGAGCCAAAAAGCTGTGGGGGGGCCCTTGTGGCAGGGGGCTCCTTTCCCCTTTTTCCCCCTCCCCCCACCACTACTGACAGTCGCTAGCTGGTGGGAGGACTAGGATAGGGAGAAGGGCCATTCCAGCAGCAGCTACTAGGGGAGAGACCTCAGACTTCTTCTCCCATAGCACTCCCCTGACCAGGCTGCGTGTGTTATGGGGCCAGAGCCACTGCGGGGCCAGAAAGCCCCCCTTTCTTCACCCCTTCCCCTTGGCCAGGCTGCGTGTGGGGCTGGAATCAGAGGCTGCCACTGGCTGGTCATTGAGGCCAGAGGGGGTGAGGCCAGGCTGGCAAGCTGGCAGAGCAAATTAGCTCTGCCTGAGGCTAGAGCAGCCCTGTGCAATGCCACCTGGGATGATGGTGATCATGCTCTAAGTTAACCTTCGATGAGATCTGGCACAGGCATTCCATAAAATGCTCTAACAAAAAATGCTTTAGGTTAGTATACATCCATCCAGGGTTACCTTACAGCAGGATTCACCATTTTTAAAGTGCTTTATGTGCCATGAATGTCTGTTTTGTTACAGCTGTAATGTGCTTTCTTTGTGCTTAAAGTGCACTAAGTGTAATGTCTGTACCTAGCCTCAGTCCTCAGAAATGGAGTTGTCTGGGACAAGCAGTGCTGGCACGTAACAAAAAAGCACTATAGATAACAAAAAAATCTTTACTTTTTGTTCCTATTGCTGAGATTAAACAATACTTAGTTTTAGAAAGGCCATTTTATGTTACTGTACTCACACACTGCTCTCAGTTTTTGAAGAGAAGACTCCAAGGGCATGGCCCAAGTCAGGCCTGTGTACATAGCTTGCCATCTACCCTGCGACCCAGCCTGAGTGTTGGAGAATCCAGGGGAAATATGACCACCAAGACAGTTTTCTTACTGGCAGGGTAAAACAACAAACGTGGCCTGACCGAGGGAATGCAATAAAAATGGCACTATGTAATGGAGGGTTGCACCCTTGTCTGTTTGTGGGCAGGACTCCCTCTGAGAGCTTTACTCATAGTTAGCCTCCCACTTCGACTTCCAGTGGGAGGATCTTGGCTACATGCCAACTTTATGGAAATGGAAGACACCTCTGTAGCTTGTTCCTGCGGCCGTATGGCTGAGGGCAAGGAAAACTCAGGGGGCATCTGAACCCCAAGCTTCCAGACTTGGGCCTGCACGTAGGATGCCTGCCAAAGGATTTGGAAGTGTCTGATGCCCCAGGCAGGGGTGGAGGATGCTTGCCGGTAGCAGGGCCATGTATGGTTCTTGAATGATTCACACGGATTTGAAATTTATTTGGCTGATCTGTCTTGGGACACAAAAAAATTTCCTAAATAATAAAAAAAATTAAAAAAATCCTGGCATTCCACCCTGAGAAACACAACAGTGCAATGGCTTGTTAACTGAAAGGGATAATCACAGAGGCTAAAGAGGGTCAAAGGTGTGAGAGACCTGAACACACAACAAGAATGCCTTTTTTAAAGCAGTGCAAAGAATTTAGTTTTAGTTTTTAGTTGTATTTCCACAAAAAGATAAATGTGATAATTTTGAGAATATTTATTCTCATTTTAGTTGTAATACCCTAAACTGCTTTTTTTGCGCAATGTGTGTCAGACACCTATAATGTATATTATCTTCCATCAGTTTTAATGGATAGTACATCCCAGTATACTTTTATTGGAAGAGATGTTTTGCTTGTTAATCTGCTTCTAGACATGTTAAGGGAAATCCTGTAAAGAATAACTGATATGGTGAATTGTTTTCATAGAATCATATCATAGAAGTAGGGTCGGAAGGGATCTTGTAGATCTTCAAGTCCGACCCCCTGCCTGGGCAGGAGGGAAACTGGGTTCAA
>NW_005842318.1:274445-308804 GCF_000455745.1 Alligator sinensis
GATCATGTGGGTGGCCCTCCTCTGGACCCTCTCAATGTTGCCCACATCCCTCTTGAAGTGGGGTGCCCAGACCTGGACACAGTACTCCAGCTGCGGCCTGACCAGTGTCGCACAGAGGGGGAGGATCACCTCCTTGGCCCTACTTGAGATGCACCTGTGGATACATGATAGGGTCCAGTTAGCCCTGCCGACCGTGACCTCGCATTGTCGGCCCATGTTCATCTTGGAGTAAATGATGACTCCAAGATCCCTTTCTGCCTCCATGCTCTCAAGAAGGGAGTTTCCCATCTTATAAGTGTGTTGCTGGTTACTACTGCCCAAGTGCAGCATCCTGCACTTGTTAGTATTGAAACGCATCCTGTTTTTGTTAGCCCACCCTTGCAACCTATCCAGGTCTTTCTGCAGTCTTTCCCTCCCTACTAGTGTGCCCACCTCACCCCAAATTTTGGTATCATCAGCAAATTTGAACAGGTTGCTTTTCACCCCGTTGTCCAAATCACTGGTAAAGAAATTGAACAGTGCGGGCCCAAGGACCGAGCCCTGGGGGACTCCGCTGCCCACTTCCCCCCAGGTCGAATATGACCCATCCACCACCACCCTCTGAGTATGACCCTTCAGCCAATTAGCAATCCATCTGACCGTGGTATTGAAGATCAAGGAACGAACATTGGAGAGGATAAGCATTTTTAGAGTGAACTCTAGCGGAACAATGACAAGAATAATAAGTAATAAATGATTAATGTTCTTTATACAAAATTTAAGTACAGATAATTCAACTGTTTTGACTGCAATTTTGGCATAATTGTTTATTTACTTGTTGTTGTACTGGTGCTGCAAAATGGTGCTGCAGACAGTGGGCAAATAGTGAAGAACTTATTGAACCAGGAAGTGATATATGACTGGGACTATTTTGGTAAATTGTCTGTACCAAAAAGAAAAATAAAGAAACCCTAAGTTTTTTCTTTTTCATTTTTAAACAACATGGAATGCTACTAGTTACTGTTCAAGTCTGCTAATGTATTTTGGCTGTGTTCTAGAAGTACCTGCTTAACTCTTGGTGCTTCACAGAAAGCACCATGAGTTACAACAACCCCCTGAGCCAAAAGATGTTCAGGGAGTTGTGCTGGTGGGGGGAAGTGGTAGGGGATCAAGCTCTACTTTGGAGCTGATCTGTGAGGAGCTGCATGTCTGCAGCTTCTCTCCCCTAGTCCCATGTCACTTTCTCCCAGCAGCGGTGCTGTCTAGAGGATGGGAGGGGGAGAAGGGATGGGGAGGGAACTTTTGGGCTGGGGTTTGCCCAGCCTGTGCTGAAGAGGGGGCAGGTGGATTGGAGCCCCCCACCTTGGGGGGAAGCTTTGGAGCACCTTCATCTAATCCCTCATTAGATGAGGGTTAATTTATTGTGTGATCAGGCACTTTCCAAGTGCTCTGCAGCCACGCACTTCTGTCAGTGCGTGGCTGTAGAGCATTTTCAGGGGACTGATCATGTGACAAAATGTCACTTGTCAGCAACCTATGTGTCTTGAGCCTGTGAAGGAAAATATTGTAGAGGGCACTGGTAAATATGAGTGGGTAGTTGAAAGGAAGGAGCATGAAGATAATTGTGAAGGGGACGGGAGCTGAGCTGGACAGGGATTGGCAGAAAGTTAGAAGTGGGATAGAGATTTAGGGTGTTTGAAGTACAGTCTTTATTTAATTCAGCATCTGGGAACATCCACTGTATTTGCAGGTATGCTATGCTTGAATTTTGAACCTACATTATCGCTCACAAGTTTCTTGTAGGCTGCTTTACTTTATACAGGCTCAAAAATAAGAATCCAGATGATAGAGTTTCATTATTTACTATTGTTATTGCAATTTAAACATTTTTTTGAAATCTTTGGATGGTTAGTACACCCTAATTGTTATTGCTTGTTCTCTTAAAAAAAAAAAAAGCAGCACATTCTGTTTTAAAAGCTGTGCCCCTGGAGGCATTTGCAGTGTTACCCTTGGGTTTAAATATAAGCAGATAGGGTGTAAAGAACATTGATTTCCCTTACTAGTGTTTGCTGAGAGCACCCCAGTTGAAAAATATTAATATATTTTCAGTGTCAGTCATTTTAAAGCTATTACATACAACTTTATTTCTCAAATCTTATTCAGATCTAATCAACTCCTATATTACTCCAAGAATATAATATGTAATAATGTTTATATATAAATACATCTATATGCAAGTTCAGCTTTGTATGTGTTGAATGCAATGCATATGATTTTAAATTGCTGTTTCCCGGTATGTGTGTCATGGATGTATGTCCCTTTATATCCATAGCAATATTTTTTTTCTGGTCCCATTAATAATGCTTCTTTAATGCCAGTTTAGAAGTATCCAGGCCACAGGGTAGCTCACATTACTGACTGTATTTGAGAGGGGAACATTTAGCTCTCATTTAATTTCCTTGTTGACCTTGAAGGCATTTCTTTTTACTAGGAAATGAAAAACATACACTTGGATTTTATCCAAAGTAGGTTCCTAAAAAGAACATTTTTGTTTTTTGCTTCTACACTGAATACATTACAGTAACTGTTAAACTTACTTGTGGGAAAAGTTGTTTTTTTTTTTAATCTGTTTTATACTTTATTTAAACAGTTCATTAGTTATGGCAGAACTTTTTTCACTATCAATTTTATTCCTTCTTCGGTGGTTTTCTTCTCAGTAGATGGAATTTTTAACATTATGTTGACACAACTTTAGAATGAATGTTGTCAAGTGAATATAGACTTGTTGTAAAGTTAATAAGGATTTGTAGATCACGTACTAGACTTAATTCATCTGGCTCCGAATTGAAAATCACAATCTAGTGTAATATTGCTGATTCTAAAATATGTAGATGACTTAATTTAAAAAGAAAATATAGGGATGGGGATAGAGTCATCTGACACTTGTTTCAAAAAAGGCTGAGTCTAGGGAGGATTGCTGTTACCTGTTGAAGAGCTGATTGTGCAAAGACTGCCATATGGATTTAAGTTTATGCATAGATTCATAGAAGTAGGGTTGGAAGGGACCTTGTAGATAATCAAGTCCGACCCCCTGCCCTGGGCAGGAGAGAAAACCAGGCTCAAATGACCCCGCCCAGGTAGACATCAAGCCTCCTCTTAAAGACCCCCAGGGTAGGAGCCATCATCACTTCCCTTGGAAGTTGGTTCCAGATCCTAGCCACCCTGACTGTGAAGTAGTGCCTTCAGATGTCTAGTCTAAACCTACTCTCTAACAATTTGTGGCCGTTATTCCTTGTTACCCTGGGGGGCGCTAGGGGGAGCAGGGTCTCTTCCAAACCCTGCTGGTCCCCACGGTGAGTTTATAGACAGCCACCAGGTCCCCCTTCAGCCTTTTCTTGCGAAGGCTGAACAGATTAAGGTCTCAAAGCCTCTCTTCATAGGGTCTGCCCTGCTGTCCCCAGATCATGCGGGTGGCCCTCCTCTGGACCCTCTCAATGCTGTCCACATCCCTCCTGAAGTGCGGTGCCCAGAACTGAACACAGTACTCCAGCTGCAGCCTGACCAGTGCTGCATAGAGGGGGGAGATCACCTCCTTGGCCCTGCTTGAGATGCATCTGTGGATTCATGACAAGGTACGGTTAGCCCTACTGACTGTGACCTTGCATTGTCGGCTCATGTTCATCTTGGAGTCAATAATGACTCCAAGATCTCTTTCTGCCACCGTGCTCTCGAGAAGGGAGTTTCCCAGCTTAAGTGTACTGCTGGTTCCCACTGCCCAAGTGCAGCACCTTGCACTTGTTAGTGTTGAAACCCATCCTATTTTGTTAGCCCACCCCTGTAACCTGTCCAGGTCATGCTGTAATCTGTCCTTCCCTACTAGCATGCCCACTTCACCCCAAATCTTGGTATCATCAGCAAATTTAAACAGGCTGCTTTTACTCCATAGGAGTAGTACTCCTACTCCATAGGAGTAGTCACATTTAGCAGTAAGCTAAACATGTAAATCTGCCTATGTGAGCAGGCAATGTCAGCTTCTGTATTATTAGGGTTTTCAAATGATAGGAAGAAAAAAATAAGGAAAAAATATAAAGTAACTTTCCTTTTCCCAGTTTTTTTTTTTTAACTTTAGTGGTTTAAAAAACACTTGGGTTCATTTGGGTACAGTGTTCAATAACATTTGCTTGATTTAACTCAAGGGATATTGGTTTCTCGGTGCATTATAGCACTTGAACTGTACTGAATCAGTTTTTAGAAATTATCATTTAAAAATATATTTGTAATGTGTAATTGAATTCTAGATGTGAGAGAGGAACTGGAAAAGAAAAATGAAAATGGATTATGATTTTTAATCAAAATGGTAGAAGCAGCAGGTTTTGAGCACAAAATTAATATTTTTAAATAGCTGTCTTAATTTTTTTTCTGCCTAGTGAAATGTTGTCAGGTAATTCCTGGTTCAGTCAGCATATTTAGAATATTCAACAATAAATACCAAAAATGTAAGTGGAAACAGTAAACGGAATTTACAGGTTTTAAAATGGTTGCCCCAGCCCTGCTTGCGTTGCTTCTGCTATAGCAAGCAGCTGCCTGGTCCATGGCCACTTACCACTCTTGCTGCTGCTGCAGTAGCTGCCACTGCCCCATGCATCAGGATAGATCGTGCCTGTAAGGAGCCTTGCAGTCTGGATCCAGCCCAGGGCACAGTTTGAATTTGACACCCCTGCTTTAGATGTTCTGTATCTAGAACAGATCTTTGGAGCTGTGGGGAATTCCATTCAGGTCAATAGTGCTGTCCATGGCAATGGTTCTTAAGCTCATTAGACTTGAAGCACCCCTCGGAAAATTTCAGCTCTTTGTTTTCACTCATTTTCTGAGTACAGAAAAATTATAGAGCAATTCTTTGAGTCCTTTACAACAAAAGACTACAACAGGTCATAATGGGCATCTTTACATATGCTCCGAGGGTGGGAGTGTTTTAATTAGAACAGTTCTTGGGAGCCCACAGCACCTCATATGTCCAGTGTCCTGTGCTTCAAAATGGCCAGATTTAGTTAATAAGCCCTTGATGCCTTTTTTAAATGTGGGGACGCTGAATACATGTAACGCTGAGGCTGCTGGGATGTTCTAATTAGAACACTCCAGCAGACTTGATTAATCTCAATTAATTGAGTCTGCTCCAACTCCATTAATCAAGTGTGCTCCAAAGTGTTCTAATTAGAATACACCAGAGTAGGTGTTGGGCATGTGTATAGGTGCCCAAAGTTTTTAACACTAGGGATTCCTGTATGAAATGTCTGAGTTGATCTTGTGAATCATGTATAGGTGTTTGCATACCTAGCAGTACTAATGTAGTATAGCACCCCATGGTACCCTTAAAAGGATCTTGTGGCACCCCAGAATGCCATTTACCCTGGTTGAGAATCACTGTTCTACAGGCAGAAGTATTCAACATGGATAGATTCAGTTTCAGAATTGTAATTCATAGGCCATTTTTCATTTTTCTTTGTTTATGTGTCTTTTAGCCCTGATCTTGGAAAACATGCATGGTTGGATTCCTCATTACGAAAAGTAACCATTGCACATACATTTTGGCAGACTTGATGTCTATATTTGGCATTAAAATATTGCAGAGAAGAGTTTATCGTTATGGAATCCTATTTTAATTGAGATTCGAAGCAAATCCTGAAAAACTCACTTCTGTTACATATTGTAAAACTGTTTTTTTTCTTGCACCCAAAAAAATAGCTATCAGACAATTTCCCTTTAGTACCTTAGAATCTGATCTTGCAGCCAGCAGCTGAGTGCGGGATTGATGCACTCAGCCCCAGTTTTTCAGCCCAAAAGAACTAGAAGGGCAATATATACAGATTCACCTACGTTATATTATTCTAATATAATAAAAGCCATGGCACTTCTGGCTATATGTCTGTCTGTTTGTAATGCTCCGGGCCAACTGCATATGTGCGGCCCAGAGCCTTACTGACAGATAGACAGACAGGTGGAGGTGGGGGCAGAGGTGTGGGAGGAGGTGGGTGGGTACAGGCTGGGCCCCCTGCTGTGGGGTGCAGTGGGGGTGACTGGTCATGCGAGGCAAGCCTGGATTGTGACCGTGGGGGGGAGAGGGCATGGTGCTGCATGGGGAGCGGGCAGGGGGGCGTGGGCAGCACCCACAGGCTGCAGCACCTGGCCACGGTGTGGGGTGTGCCCCCCTGCCTGCTCCCCGCAGCACCCTGTGGCCATGCCCCTGCATGTGGCTGCAACCCTGGCACCCCATGTGGCACCATGGTGGGGTCATGGTGTGTGAGCACGTGGCCGCAGTGTGCTGAGTGGGAAGCCAGTGCACAGGGGCGTGGTGCACGGTCGCAGGGTGCTACAAGGAGCGGGCAGGCGGGGGAGTGCCCGCTGGCTACAGCACACGGCCACGGAGCAGGGCATGCCCCTCACCTACTTGCTGTGCAGCACCCTGTGGCTGTGTTCCCGCCCTCACTGCGCTGGAAGCACCCGTCAGCTGCAGCTCAGTACGCACGGTACGGGGGCGGGGGAGCGCAGCCAGGGCATGGTGCATGGCTGTAGGTTGCCGTGTGGTGAGTGTGGGCAGTGTCCGCCAGCTGTAGCACATGGCCCTGGGGTAGGGTGCACCCCCTGCGCCTGCTCCCACACTGCACCCTGTGGCTGTGCACCATGCCCCACCCGCAGCTAGCGGGTGCTGCCCGCTCCCCCCATTTCCTCCACCACACCCCAGGGCCACGCCACGCAGCCAGCGGGTGCTACCTGCACTGTGGCTGCTCCCCTTCCCACACTCTGTGGCCACGCCCCCCGCCCCCTGCATGCCCTGCACCACACCCCAAGGCCGCGCCCCATGCCACATGGCTATAGCTGGCAGGTGCTCTCCCTGTGCCATGGGCACGAACCATGACCCCCCTGCGTGCTCTGCACCACGCCTCAGGCTTGCTTCCCACACTATGGCCACTCCCTGTGCCTTCCCTGTGGCCTCACGATACCTCCACTGTGCACCATGCTCCCCCCTGTGTCGCCTGCACTACACCTCCGGGCCGCTACCCACACCACATGGCCACAGCTGGCAGGTGCTCCACCCCACCGTGGCCGCTCCCTGTGACATGCCCCGCAGCCGTGTGCTACCCTCCACGCAGCTGCGCACCATGCCCAAGGGATGCTCCCCGCACCACACCCTGGCCTGTGGTCAAGTGCCCCCCCCCATGTACCCTGTGTCACACACTGTGGCTGCTCCCTTTCCCACGCAGCCGTTGAGCACTCCCACTCCCCATGCCACGCCCTGAGGCTGTGCACTACCATGCTCCTGTGCAGCCATGCTACCTCACATGTGGAATGGCAGGGAGGGGCTGGACCCAGAGCGGCAGGAGGAGTGGGGCATGAGCCAGAGAGGCGGTGGGAGGGTGGGGGCAGGATCAGGGGAAGACTCGGAGCTGCAGTGGTTGCGGGGAGGAGCAGGTCAAGACCCAGAGTGGCAGCAGGAGGCAGGGGGAGCGGGGCTGGACCCAGAGCAGCAGGGGTAGGGTGCGGGGCTAGACGCTACTCTCTATCCCCACCCCCTGTCATTCATGATGGGCATTTTGCCAGTGTATATATAATCTCTCTATATAGATTATATATATAAAAATAATCTTTACCAGTCTTTGAAATACAGTGACCTAGGATGCAGAAATGCAGGACTAAATATTAATAGTAGTGTGCCAAGCTCTGTGTGGCCAGTAAGGTTCAGTGTCTAAGCCCTGTGAGCCAGATATGGTGCTGTGTAGAAAATCTGGCCAAGTATTTTACAATGGGAGCTGTTCAGTACTTAAATGCTTTGGAAAATTGATCACTGATTCAGCAAATTATGAAAGGATATACTCAACTACTAACATGTATAGAAGTCTCTTCCTGTTCATCAGAACGCTTAGCACACAAATGTGCATCATGTCAAAAATGACTTGCTGAATCAGGTGCCTAAATGAGTGTTCTTTTAAAAACCTGCTTTTAATTGCAAGCTTGAAAAATCTGGTTTTGAATGTTTGAAAATCAGGTTCTGTATTTATTGTCATATCCCAGATTGTTTTAAAAGTATGAGATGCATTCAATTTCACAACGTTATTGCAAACTTTTTTCTCTTTATGGAAATTTTAAAATTTACCTTGGTTTTAAAATCAAGTCGGTTAGCAACTTCCTTTGATACAGGCTGGGGACTGAAATTAAAGTGTGTATGATTGGACTCTAGCTTTTTGATTGTACTGAAATTATTGTGTGTATGATTGGACTCTAGCTTTTTGATTGAGCAAATTTGTTTATCTTTTTTGATATTTCATATTCTACAAAAGCTTGAAGACATTGTTTCCTTCTTTGTAAATCACAAATGTTTAAAATAGCAAAATTTAAAAGTTAAATTGTCTTTTTTCTCTGAAAATATGCAGTATTTCAAAGAAAGCTGAAGAAACCCAACCCAACTTAGACTAGACCAGAACAAAAGGAAAACATAAAAAGACTCCTTCTCCCCCCAAGAAACCAAAAAATCACTAACCAATAGCTAGATTTTAATAGGGACATTAAGCATAACATAATTAGAGGCCAGGTCTACTAATATATGTGAACCAAAATTTAGAAACTGGTTTTGAAGATAATTGAAATTCAAATAAATGATTGTCTATTACACTGGTATGTTAGTTTTATCTCTCTCTCCGTTTCTGAATAGTGGTCTTTGTGAACCAGAGTATGTGTGTGTGGAAGTATAAAAGATTTTATTCAGGTGATTTTTTTTACCTAATTTCTCTGTGGAATTTGTGAGTACTCCTGCTCGTTTTTGACCTTTCCTCCCATCATTTTCCTTTGGGAGCTTACACTGGAGTAGTAGTAATTGAGGCAAGTTGATTGCTCCTTAGTAGCAGTTTCGTCTTAGGAGACTAAATTGTTGTGTGCCACAGGCAGAGGCTAAGAGAGTCTGAGGTGCTGCCAGTGCCAAAGGCCTCAAGGATATATCCATATGATCCTAGCAGATGGTGCCTCATGTAGCAGATAAAAATAGTTCAAGGGAAGCAAAAGAGGAGGAGCTGAAAATGTTACAGACACGCTGAATGTAATGTAGATAGACCGTCCTGTTCTTCCCAGGTTCTGTGAAAAAAGGAGTGAATGGAGGGATTAAGAAATCCACAGATTTGAAGGCCGCCACAACCCAGCACAGCCTTTCTCGTAGAAAATATCAGCATAGCTAGAAAACAAGTATTAAAAGATTGTGAAGGTGAGGCTCCCACCTGCACAGGTAAGCTCTCTTCTGAGGTTTATTTACTGTCACTGCTTAGAAATTGCTTCTTGTTTCAAGGTTGAATTTGTCCAGCTTCAGCTTCCAGCATGTGGATCTTGTTACATTTTTGTCAGCAATGTTGAAAAGACCTCCCACTATCTGATTTCCTTTCTGTGTGTAAGTACCTATACATGGTGATTGTGTCACCTCTTAACCTTGTCTTTGATATGCTGAATTAGTTGAAGTCCTTAAGCCTGACATCCTAAGGCTTTTTTAAATCTTTGAATGATTTGCATGACTCCTTTGAACACTCCTTAGTATTTTCGCATTCTTCTTAAAGAGCTGACACCAGAATTGGATGCAGTAGCACACATCTATGCTTGTGCTTACATGCATAGGCAAGATCACTTCCTTACTTTTGCTTTATTTTCTTCTTTTTTATACATACAGAGATTGTATTAACCCTGTTTGTACTAAAGTCTCATGTTAAGACCATTAGTGATGGTGAACCAACCGTAAAGTATTCTCTGAGTTGCTGCTTTCCAAGTCAGAGTCTTTCATTCCATCCATATAATTTGCATTCTTGGTCCCCGGAGGTCTTACTTGCATTTGGCTGTATAAAAATGCATTTTGTTGGCTAGTGATCATTTAATCAGGCACTCTAGATTACTTTAATTGTACCTTGTCCTCATTATTTACTACCCCAGCAATCTTTGTGTCATTTGCAAACCGATAAAAATATTAAACAGTGTGGGAACAGGAACTACACTCTGGGGATAGAAACATCCTTGCTCATTCATATTTCCCCATTAACAATTACACAGACGCTAAGAAACTTAAAAGGGGATATGGACTCAAAAGTTTGAGAACCACTGCTTTAAACCATTCAAACTATGGAATGGGAGGAATTTTTAATTAAAATTTAGAAAAGCATGATGATGAAATGTAGCTGAGTATAAGATTTAATTTGGTATTTCATGTATACTTGGATTTTGTTACAGATCCAGAGACATGAGATCATACTTTGCTCCAGACTAATGCCAAAGGCTGCCCTCAGTTGACCAAGTTGTAAATGGCTACCTGGTCAAAGGCAGTCAGACTATGGCAGCCCAATGTGAGCTGCTGGCTACAGAAATTGGCCTGTCTTGATGACTAACGCAAAGAGCCAGCCTTTTAAAATCCATTTAAGATGTTTCTGGACATTCTTTGGGCTTAATATTTCAGTGAAATTGGTATAGGTTTAAATTGAAATTTAAAATATTGGAGGCTGGTTTACCTTTTTTTTTCTCTTCATATAATTCCTCTGGGATGTCAATTGAAGGGATTCAGGACCTATGACTAAGGATTAACGGAAGCTTTGGATAATCCTTTATTCTGATAAAAAGGGCACACTTTAAGAACCAGCAGTGACTGATTGTCTTCACTGAACAGCCATCTGTTGAAAAGTATCATTGTTATGAATGTATTCGGTATTTGAGTAAATAGGCACTAAAGCCATGATTAGTCTTGTGCATTTGCCTATGGATATTCTGTAACCAGCCCTCATAGAGGAAGAGGAGGTAACCATTCTTCTGTTTGATTGTTTCCTGTAAAACTATTTTTACTCTACAGCTGGTCCTTCTGAGAAAAGCATTAAGGATCTCCATCATCATTTGACTTGGTTGGGGTCCTAGGCTTTTCCCAGGGAGGACCTAAAATAGCAAAAAGAGGACCACTGCTTTTTAACAGGGAATCAGATTTAGCTGAGTGCTCTTGATTGCAGTCTGTAGTGAATTCATAAGCATCTGTGAATAATGAAGCCATGATGTAGCAATTCATCAAAAGCTTTCTTGTGTTATATATACCTTTTGTTGCTCTTGGTGATTTGACGTTACTGTATATAAAGTTAATTTTTTAATCTGATGTTTCTGACAAGAGATTTTTGGATGCTGTAAGACTGGCTGCTTTTCTGGGGCTTTTGTCCTGTGGCCTCAAACTTCTATTTTATATTTTGTTGACTCTGAAGGATCAACTTTATTTTTGCATATACTGGACCTGAGTATGTGTGAATACCCATTGTGTGAGAATATCCTACCTCCCCTCTTCTCCCCGAAGTCAAAGCTCAGATATTCATTGGGGAATTCAGAATACACACATATTCTTAGCCTGAGTTTTTTGGCTGCCCCGAATCTCTTCCTCTTTCCCACTTGTTTCCACAATCCAGTTTTAAATGTTATGGCTTGTACTCCTCTCTGGTACAAATTATCCCTCTTCATAATCCTGGTATCAACTGCCAAGGCCTCTTCCAATCTCATGGTAAACCATCTTGCCCTTTATCAGCTGGGTAAAACTTCCCCAATTTGCAGAGGTAAAAAGGAAGGAACTTATAGAGAAAAGATGAATGCATTTAAAGCACTAAAAAGTAACAGTCATAAACGTCTACTATCCTTCATAGGAGAGTATTTCATCCTACAAGAATGGTCCCAAATAAAGCATAGTTAGCTAGTTTTAGGGATAGTTTAGCTCAGTTGGGGCCAACCTTTCCAGCAGGCATGCCACAATTTGCCCAAACTGCTGCTATGCTTTCTGCTTCCTGCCTTGTGCTCCTTGCCTAATTTGCTGCTTTGCTTTCTGCTCCCTGCCCTATCTGCCACTGTGCTGCCTGACTCCTCCCTAATCTGCTGGTTGCCACACATACACAGACTCTCTATGCCACTTGTGATACTCATGCCACAGGTTGGCTACTCCTGGCTTAGCTGATGACATTTTTTTTGAGGGTAGAGGTAAAAAAAAGGGAAGCCTTCACACACAAAGCTTAAAAAAGGCATGTCTGAGGAGTTTACTACGCTCAACTATGTAGTTTTATTCAGTATGTATGACTTTACCTCCGGGGTTCCTTTTCCTGTGAATCTTTGCATGTAAATTCTCACTAACATAAATAGGGTGTGAAATTAGCATTTATCTTTGTATTGCTGGTATATCAATTTAGAAAATGGTTCGTGCTTCAGGTGGAATATTTTCCTTGTAGGCAGTTTACATCAGAATCTAGAAGCCGTATCACTACAGTTCTTTACAAATGGCCATAGGTACTAATGGTGTCCAGTCTGCCAAGCTGATTATGGACTTCTGAAAACTCATTGAGCACCAAGAAATTGTTTGGCTATTGAAGTTTAAGTGTCACTAGTACAGGTCCATTTATTTCCCATAGCATGGTGAGGAAAAAAGGGCACAATGTCCATCCACATTGTTAACCAAATATTGTCCCTGTCAGTTTTGATTAGCATGTTTTCTAGTTTCTGTGAGGCAAGCCAGGGATGGCATAACATGCTGGTAGAGCCCCATGCTAACAGGCTTTGAGAGAAAATATTTGGTAATGGAAGGAGCCAGATTCCGCTCCAGTGTGCAGATAGAGCTCTCTTTGAAGCCACAGGAAGCCTCATATGCATCCCAGAATGGAACCTGAGAGGCAGCATTGTCTTGTGGATAGGACATGACCCTAGGAAATGGAAGATCTGGGTTCACTTCCCGGGTCTGCTATCCTCTTTCTCACCTTTTGTCTGTTTTGCAATTGTAAATATTTCAGTGCAACTACTGTCTCTTAGTGTGTGTATAATCTGGGGCTCCTAAACACTATTACAATAAAAATAAATAATAATCATAGGTAGTCGGTTAGAATTGGGTGAATTTTAAAGACTAATGTAGTGTTTTCCAAACTTTTGATACTGGAGGCAACTTTTTTTTCTTTTGGATTAAAATTGGCAGCACACTTTACTCAGTGGTCTGTGGGCTGGATCTAGTCTATGGGCCCCATCACTTTGCATGGGGCCACATCCCTCCACACAAGGCCAGCACAGCTGGGGCCTGACCCAGCCCATTTTGGTGGCACACTTTGCTCTTGTGGCGCACTTTACCCTCTGGGAATTACTGGACTGATAGAGTAGCAGTCTCACTAGAGACAGGCAGATTGGATCTCATGTCACAGGTCCTGCCAAGCAGAGACAGGCACACAGACAGTAGGGCTAGGGACAGAAATTACACTTAAACCAGCATAAGCGATCAGAAACCGGTTCAAATCTGTAACACAACAGAAATTGAGTGCACATAAATGGATTTCAAAATGATTGAAACCAGTTTAAGGTAAATCTGGATGGATGATTTAGGTTAAATTGGTTTATTGAACTTCTGTCCCAAATCCGTTCCAGATTCAAGTGAACTCATGGTTCCCTAGCATTCCAGGATGCTTTGCACCTCCCCCACAGCCCTCTCCCTGCTTCCCTTGCAGGGTGGGTGGGCTAGCCTTGGCCCCAGTTGTCTGCTCCAGCAGAGCAAGGAGGTGTGCTCTAGCACCCACCCCCCCCCTTGGATTCTGGCCTGGACCACTGCAGGCATGTGGCTGCATTTCCAGAATCAAAGGTGAATGTTCCCTTGCTTATCTGTTCAATCTACACAGTTTAGACTAACCTGCAAAGATTGAATTGATTCAGCTTCAGGCTTTTTGACAGTCTGTACAAAGCTTCAGGTTAAGCTATTTGTGCATTTGTTTCATACTTGTTAGGAGCTGGAAGGGACCTTATAGATCATCAGTTGTGCGATCATTTTTTCTCTGAAACACCAAGGGGATTTTTCTTAGCTGGTATAAATAGACTAAGCTCTAGCTTAATGGCCAGTTGCTGACTCTTTGTAGCCACCATGAGCCACCTAGTCACATTTGTGATTTTTGCAGACTTTCTGAAAGTCTGTTCATAAGAACATACAAACTATCATGTGGTCCTTCTAGCTCAGTATCTGGTCTCTGGCAGTGGCAACTGGTAGATGCTTGTTATGTACAGGCACACCTAGCATAATCCATCCCCTGTCATCCCCTCCCTGACATTAACCATCATTGTTTTAGGGATGTCATCACTAACTGTTCTATTTAATAGTTATTGGTGGACTTGCCGTCCATGAATTTGTCTATTTCCTTTAGGGCCTGACGAAGGGTTTTTGAACCCGAAAGCTTGCTTAATAAATATTCTCCAACTATTTGGGTTGGTCTAATAAAAGATATAAAATTCACCCAAGGAACCTTGTCTGTCTAATTCCTTTAGGCATCTGGTTATATTCATTACCACTACAACCTTCTGTGGCATCAAGTTCTACAAATTTGCCTCATACTGTGATAAAAAAAATCTTTAAAGAAGTATTTCCCTTTATTCAGTTTAAACCTGTCTCCTGTTAATTTCAGTGTCCATACCCTAGTTCTTGTCTGGGCTTTGGTGAATAATAGGTCACTACTCACTTTATGTACACCCGTCATGATTTTATTTACTTCTGTTATATCTTCCTTCAGACTTCTCCTTTCCAAACTGAAATTCAGTTTTTATTCATTATTACCAGCGGCCCTAGCAGATTCCTGCAGTTTCCTATTTCTAAGTGCTGTAAGAATTTCTATTCTTGAGGTTTCTTCTTTGAACAGCTTCAGTGTTGCCTAACATAAAGCAAACTGCACATTCTGTGCTGATCCACATTCCTATTAAATTCTGTTTGACCTACCATGTTCATGCTATGGTGGGCACCATTAGTGAAGCAGAGAGGTTCTGTCAGAGAGGTTACAGTTCAGTGAAACAAAGTATTCTCTAGCTGACTTAAGTAAAGGCTTTTGAATTCATTAGTGGGTCAGAAAAATGGGAATTAACAAAATATTCTTTATTTTTCATATGGACTATGTGGGAATGATTTTGAAAAAACCCCACCATTTTTTTTAAAAGTATTGTATCAGAAGATTATGTACATATTAAATCTCCCATAAGGAACATTGGCATTGAAACTGAAAAATAAATTGCAGTTCAGTAGGATTATGAGAGAGCATTCTGTCTGCAATCTTTTAGACAACTACCAGCAAGAAAAGTTACTTCATTTAGAATAAAGAGCAAATGTTCAGTATTGATACAAAGTTGGTAGTATAATTATCTCCACCATTTTTGTGTTCATATTATAATTCATACAGATGGTCTGAGCCTGTGGATACAGCAATGGTTCTCAACCTTTTTAAACTCAAGGAACCCCTTGTTAGATTCAAGGCAGCCATGGGAAAATTCCAGCTCTTAGTTTTCTCTTTTTTTTTTGTTGACTACAGAAAAATAATAGAGTAATAGTTTTGTTGTAGATAATTCAGAAAGTTCATAATGGGTCAGAATGTTTTAGCACTATGATTTCTGTTTGAAATGTCTGAGTTTATCTTGTGAATCACGTTTGTACACATAACAGTGCCAACATTGCATGACATCCTTGAAAGGATCTCAGGGCTCCCCAGGTGCTGGTTGAGAATCACTGGCACAAAGATTTAAAGCTGAGAAGTAGGTGAAACATTTCGGGAGTTTCTGTTTTTCAATTGGCAATGATAAAATGGTGCATATGTATTATGTTCCTTTTGTGTCTTTTACACGAAGTCAGCTACTAAGACTTTTCCTTCCTCTCTTGGCATCATAGATTCTCTGTCTCCAACAAATCTGATACTATTTGAGTTATTATCTAATAAAGAAAAATAAAAAAAAATCAGCATTAGAGCAAACAACAGTAGAGAAATATGAAATGGTAATAAAAGTACAGTTACTTTGCAGATCATTAAAAATCATATAATACCAATCCATTGACAACATTTTTAACATTTCTGCCATTGAGTAAAATGGAGATCAGAGAAATCATTAAGATAATTGAGTGTCTTGAAAATACTGCAAAAAATTAATGTCTAAACTAAATAAAATCACAATTACCAAAATAAATATAGTACCCTGACGGAGAGAAACTCTGCAAACAGAACCTGAACTCTTGCTCCACATTTCATATGATTGTTTTAAGAGTATTTGGAACTCCACTGGTTCTTCCAGCATGGTGAAAAGGTTTTTCTGTTCATCCTATATTTTGGTATTCAAATCTAAATGGTAAGATGAAGATTGGGTTATATATCCTCCCATGGATAAATGTACTTAGGACATTTTTCAGGGTTGACTTTGTAAATGTTCCAATTAATAAGGTTTTGGTTAATAGAAGTTTTCAGGGTACTTGCTTTCCCAACTCTAAATACATTGTGGATACTAGGGAAAATGAAACCTTACCCAGGACTCTGGTTGGAGAAGTGTCTCTGTGTAGAGCTAGTTCTTCCAAGCTACTCCTGCCTCCTCTCAATAGCATGGGCTTCCTCAGGAGCCCAAGTTCACCAGTGGTCTTTGTTTTGGTGTGGCCCAGCAGGAGTGAGTGCTTCTTTAGGTAATACTGCCTTGTGTTGATTGACTGCTTGCACGTGTACTCTGTAGCTATTACCAAACACTGTAGTGAGATGGCTAGAGACAGTGACACAGAAAGCATCTGGCCTCAGACTGCTCTCTGGGCCCCAGCAGAGAGGAGCCTGTAGGCTTCTCCCTGGGGGCAGCTGAGAGGTTTTGAAAGTCCCATTTGAGCCCTTTGTTCAAATGGGATATTAAAATTGATCACTGTGGTGAGGAGCTCATTCTAGTTCCATCTGGAAGACCAGCAGCACCAGTCTGCTGGTAACGATCTCAATCCCCTTTCTCTTTCAGGCTGCAGTTAGTGCACCTGGCTTGATATTGCTGTAGCCCCAGGTACTAAGCAGCTCCACTAGATCTGTAAGAGGATTTTGTAACCTTTATCCTCAAGAGAACTGCTTTTTACAAAAGCTGTCTCCCACTCCTGCGCTGCTGTACCAGCCACTGCTCTCATACTTTCTTTACTGACAGCAGGTCAAGGGGGAGATTGTCTTATTTATTTGCTTACATGCTGTCTGGATGTTTTGTATGCTCCAAAGCAATGCAGTGAGACTATTAGTAGAAAAAGCAGCATGGTAGCAAGACAATAGATGCAAGCTAAAGAGTAGAGTTACTGAAGAACATAATGTTGATTTCTCCATGCCCCCCAACCCTCCATTGGAGTCTTGCACAGAGTAGAAATATTGGGCTAAGGATTTGTCAACAGTAAATGAAAAGCACAGACAAGACTGGATTTTATCTTGGTGTGTAAAATTAAGTATGAGCTTCATTGTTCTTCCCCAATAATATTTAAGCCTGGACCCAGAGGAACTCTCCCACACCTAGGCATCTAGTCTACATAGCTGCACCAGCTTAAACAGTTAAATCTGCGTATGATATGTTTTGTCTGCAAAAGTTATTTTGAAGGTGAATGGAAAGGTGGGGGATTTTTTATTTATTTTTAAATCTGCCAAGACCTGAGATCAGTCCCTAGAGGTTCCAAGTTTTCCCTGTCAAAGTAGATTTCATTGATAATGCTGAAAGTCATACAAAGAGCATCTTTTCCCCTGCTTTCAGTTCTATTAATGTCATCTAGCTTGGGAAATAGAATCCACAAGGTCCAGAACTTGGCAGAACATAGAACTAATTTTTAAAGTAGTTTGTTTTGGAGTATATTTTTTAATATCTCACATGCATGGCATTAATGAAATGACTTATTAAACAGTATTCTGTCTTTATTGATTCAGGAAAACAAATAAGAATTTAAAATCATGTTCATGATATCCTAAGCCATTAGTTTACATTTCTTTAGTGTTTTATGTTGTAAGAAAACTTAAAACAAAGGGAATGAGAAAATGAAAAGCCATGAAAAATGAGGAAAAGATGTGCAGGACATAATGTATTTGAACAAATGCTGTGCTGAGCCAAGCAGAGGCTCCACAGCCTGGCTTTCAGCAGTGCATGGGACAGTGTAGCCAGCTGCCAACAGCAGCAGCAGTTATTTTTGTGTCATTGCCCCCCCTCCCCTCAAGGGTAGCATCTGAGGTTGCTGCTTTGGCTCCCCCCCCCCACTTTCTCCCCCAATTATGCCAATGGAGTTAAGCAGCTGTCATCATACAGTAGTCTCATAGGTCTGTAATTATTTCTAGCACTGTTTCACAGGGCTGTCAATAGAGTTCCTCTTACATGTCACCTTTCCACAGTTAACTGGATGTTTTGTTGAGTCCATTGCATGCAAGAAAAAACAATTTTTTGGTGAATAAAAAACACAAATTAGTGGAGGTTATTTTTGTCTCCTACCCTATTTTGCTCCAAAGTTGGATGGTCAAGGGGTTCCTTAAATTTTGAGATACCTTTTCCTACTCCACTCCCCCATCATGGTATACATTCTAGTAAAAATCAGAGACAAAAGTGGCCAGGATTGTGCCCAGGCCAGTCCCGCCTTCTCTCTTCCTCCTGTGTCTTCTTTGCCAGGCTCTGGCTCTGAAGGCTTCTTCAGTGGGCAGTGGCACAGAAGCAGCAGCAATATTTTGCTGCCACTGAGGGGAGATGTCACCTCTTTTTGCTGCAGATGCCCATGTCAAAGGGCCAAAACATTCCTGTTTTCAGTGGCAAAAAATAGGATGCCATCTCTCTCCAGCAGCAGCCAACTCCATATGCTTCTCCTGTGCCACCTCACGCTACTGCTCGACAGAATGACTTTTCCCAAGATGTCCTTGACGGATTGGAGGGTGAAGTATCCCCTGCTCCGTTCCCTCCCCAGGAGTAACCAGAGCTTATGTCCCACTTGACCACCCTTCCTTATGTTATTGATATATAAATTTATATGGGGCTTGTACACGCCCTGCTTTTTCTTCTGATTACTAGGACACCTTCATGTTATATTAATTGATGGATTGTGAATGTCTAATCCAGTGATTCCAGTGTCATGGCACCCAGGAGTACCATATGATACTTTTAAGGGTGTCTTGCAATATTGGCATTTTTAGGTGTGCAAACACCTACACGAGACTTGCAAGGTAAACCCAGAAATTTCAAATAGGAATCAATAGTATCAAAAATATTCTGACCTGTTGTGGTCTTTCCAAGTTCTGTACAACAGCAGAATTGCTCTGTTGTTTTTCCATATTCAATAAGAAGTGAAAGAATTGCCATTTTCTGAGGGGTTCTTTGAGTATAACTCAGTGTGTCTTGAGTCTAATGACAGGTGCCTTAAGTCCAAAGAAGTTGAGAATCACTGGTCTAATCTGTAGGTATCACCAAACCACTGTAGTGTTGAGTGCTGCATAAATGCCTTGATAACTGCAGGGATGCTATACCTATGTCCTTTCATGAAGTTTCTACAAAAAAAAAAAATCTTAGCCTACAGTAAAAGCTCTGGGTCTTGTCTTGTGCCTTGGAGAGAAGTGAGCCTGAGAGGTTTAAAGTATAGGGGGCAGAGAAATCTGAACATTTAATTTCCCCTTAAGGCATTGCCTCTCTTAATCACGTCCAGGGAAGGAGGCAATATCAAACGCACTTACCTGTAAGATATGCTTACTGGAGATGGGTTTTCCTTTATATCTGAAAATTCACCTGAAAAAATACACCAAGTATGTTGATAATTGAAAATGTAGGCAAGTTGGAATGAAGACCTTGTAAGGGACAAAAGCTTTGTTCTTCACAAATATTTTTATAGACTCTAGAAATATGGTTTGTCCAGGAAGGATGATTCAATGGCAACCAAGAAAAGGTTCCCCATCAAAGGCAGGGAAATCCTGCATTCCTGTCTTCAGTTTGATGGCTGAATTTTTAACAATATGCTTTTTTGAGCCCCTGTGTGTTTTCTTCAGTGCATCAGGGTTTAGGACTATACTTCTTACCCTGTTCTTAGACAGAACTTCTATTGGACTTGAGTATCTGGAGTCTCATCTAATGGGATTATTGCCTGCATAAGAATTATGTACAAACTATGCATTTTGGTCGTTACTGTCATAATGTTCTATCTTTTTGGTTTTTTTCTATAATATCTGAGATATTGTGAGACGGGTATAAGAGAATTTTTTTTTCCAGATCAAAAGTTTGAAAGCTTATAAGAAGTTTCTATTTCATTATTTAATAGTGAAATATTATTTACCCTTTTTGGCGCACAGATAGCTTGATGTCTTGAGGAGCTGATCATTTGCAATTCCTATTGACATGACTGCCTAACTTTAGTTAGCGTAGTTCAGGGGTGGGCAAAATATGGCCCGTGGGCCGGATCCAGCCTGTGAGGCCATTCTATCTAGCCATGGGGCCCCTAAAAAATGTAGAAAATTATATTTCTCTGCCCCTGGTTCCTGTCAAAAATGGCAGGAACTAAGGGCAGTAGGACCAAGGGGAAGCCTGGCGGGCGCCAACAACAGCGGGGCCCGCCTGGCCCTGCCCCCCAGCTGGAAGCCCCAGCTGCGGTTTCTGGGCTGGGATCAGGTGGCTGCCCTGGCGCGGGAAGCTCAGGTAAGTGGGGGGACCCGGGGCAAGGAAGGCACACGGGGGAGGAGGGAAGCAGCCCCTCCCCTCTCACGCCTGGTGCCCCATGCTGCAGCTGCTTGCAGCCCGTGTGGGGCTGCCTGTGTCCGCTTCAGACAGCCCCATGAAGGCTGTGAACTCCTGCAGCGTGGAGCACCGGGGGAGGGGCAGGGGAAGGGGCTGCTCCCCCCCCCCCCCCCCCCCCGCACTCAGCTTTTCCCTGCCCTCCCCTGCGCAGAGAAAAGCAGCCCCTTGCCTGCCCCATGGCCGGCGCTCCCTGCTGCAGGTGCTCGCAGCCTGTGCAGGGCGGTCCAGAGCAGGCACAGGCAGCCCCAGGCCGGCTGCAAGTGGCTGCAGGGTGAGGCACTGGCCATGGGGTGGGGAGGGGCTGCTTTCTCCCCCTCCCCCCCCTGTGCTCAGCGGGGAGAGGCTGGGTTCTCCCCCCTTCCTCCCCCGCATGCTCAGCACCACCTTGTAACCCAGCCCCACTGCCAGGCTGGCAATGGGGCAGTTTACAAGCTGGTGCTGTGTGTGGGGGAAACCGAGGGGTTGCTTTTCCCCAAGCTCAGCACCAGCTTCTTCCCTGCTGGTGAGCAGGGGGTTGGGGTTGTGCGCTGCCTCCCACTTGTACCGCGCAACTGGGGGGCACTGGGTGTGAGTGGGTGGGGAGCCAGCAGGAGCACAGGGCCTGCACCAGTGTCCCGGTGGGGCCCAGAGCAGGGTGGCAGGAGTGCAAGGTCCCAGCTGGCAGGGGCTCTATGGAGCCGGGCCAGCTCTCCACTCCCTGCTGGTGTAGCCCAGCCTGGCTCCACAGACCCCTGCCAGCCCGCACCCTGCTTTGGGCCCCACTAGTGCTGACCCTGAGACATTGGTCCCAAGATGGTGACCAGGGGTGGGGCACCTGTCAAGGGGCGGGGCTACCCATGCAGCCCTCAACAGCCTGCCAAAACTGGGTGGGCGGCCCTCTGCCCAAAATAATTGCCCGCCCCTGGTCTAGATTGAAGATGTTGGCCTTAGTAGGATAGCCACTGCCATTGTAAATTATGTCAGTGAGTTAACCCTATTAGAGCCAAGAATATGAGGAAGACAGATTCAAATATCTTTTTAATCATATGCTAATTCTTGGATATAAAAAATTAGGAAAGATTCTGAAATCAACAGGGCTATTTTGGAGTCAAGGTACTTCAAACATTAATGTGACACAATCAGAACTGTAAGAGGTAGCTATCTGTGTTAAGTCTGAAGTCAGGCAGAAGGCAGGGTAGGGATGCACCTTGGAGACTAACTGAATTGAATCAGAAAGTTAATATTTTAAAAATTATCCTTTTGTTTAGTTATTAAGGTTTCCTGTTTTGCTGTAAAGCTGTATTAAAATGGGTAGAGAACTAACTGAGGTACTGTCTATTCCAGTTGCTTTCAACCTTCTGGTTCTACAGGATGGATGAGTGATGCTGGATCATGCAGGTGGGATTGGTCCATGGGCCACATCCAGTGTGGGGTAAGTACGCAGGATCAGTCCATGGGTGTAGTCTGGTGTGCTGGACTGACACTGCATGCGCATCTGGCTGTGGAACTACCCTCTGCACAGGCCTGACCCCATCTGGCAGCAGGGTGACCCTGTACACCGGTGTGATCTGGCATGTGGGGCCATTTCATCCAGCCCGCAGGACTCCCCACAAGTATGGAAATTTGGCAGCTATTTGGTGGATATACTTTTTAACTTAAGCAAGGAATAAACCTTGTTAAATCCCTTTGTTGCAATAGGATCATAATGAGGTAAAACAGTGTTTATTTGTAGAGATTAAAGTGTGTGTGTGTAGTATAATAATTCCTGCATGCACTAGTTTGGATTCTTTTCAGGATACTAAATCTTAATGTAACACACATACACACACTGTAAAATGTAAAAGCCATTTTGTGTTGCAAAGTGTGTTCTAGTTTTCATATTACTAGGTATTTTGTTTTTGTTTAAATATAATTACATTTTTTCTCTCATTTGTTGTATACAATCTGTCTTCTATATGTTCTGTATTAAGGCCTCCTTTCCTCTGGCTCAGTAATTTAACAAGAAACTGCACATAAGCAAATACCTGTGGCCTTTGTTTTAAAACACCCCCTGCTGTGTAGAGGCAGGGGGGGATCAAATCTCTAGCCTAATTGGCTAACTGGGCAGTGTTCTTTTTTTTAATTAATTGGTTGAGAGAGAGGCCGAAGCCCTGTCAACCCCTGGTTAAATACTTGGGGTGATGTCATGCCAAGGTGTATAGGAATCTTGCAGCTGAGACTGGGGCTCGCTGTTTGGTGGATGCAAAGAGGAGAGGAAAGATTGCTTCTGTAGAACTGGGGAGCTAAGCTCCAGAGAAACTACTTCTCATGGGGGTCCCCCCCCTTCACTGAAGAAGCGAGCTAAAGCTATGTGAAGGGTACAGGAAATGAAAGTCTGTCTCAGGGCTTGAGACTTCTGTTCTCTCCCTCTTCTTTCCCCTTTTGTTTTCCTGGGTTTTAAGTGGGATAATACTGTGAAGGTATTAATTCCTGGAACACACTAACCAGGCCTAAAGCCTGGCCGTTTTGGCCAAAATTAAAGGCCTGGCAAATTTGGACCAGGTTTAAGATGTTAGTGGAATAATATGGTGAGGTTATTAATCCATGAAGCAAACTGACCAGAAATGAAGTTCTGAGAGTTAGTGGCCAGAATAGGCCTGCCCCCCCTCACTTTGTTGTTTTACTGTTGTATCTCAGCTCTCCACTGTGGGTTCCCTTATCCAGCCTGTTACTAAGTGGGCATGCGTAGGGATACAAGCCCCTGAAACTAACCCTTTGGGTAAGCCCCACATCTCAGACTGCCTGGGCATGTGTGGAACTTCCCCAGAAGGGGTGCAAACTAAAAACTATACCTTGTAGTTAAGTGTTTCCAATTGTATTTGGTGTTCCCTTTGTTTCCTTTGCCTTTTTCTATAATAAATCTGTCCTTTGTGTTTACACTGCTTGTGAGGAGGGGTTTTTCTTTAAGTGGGACACCCCAGCCAAATTTAGTTATCCCAAATTTCTGGGTGTGGGCTTAAGCCACAGTAAAAACTTACTGGTTACCCCAAAATTTGAACCTGGCCCTTGTTGCTGCCAACTGGTACCCAGCAAAAGTGTTACATTAAAACCAAAACGTTCAAATATAGTGAGTCCTCTACATATGTATGGCTCTTTCATTTTACTTCAGAAAAACTCCGAATCCAGAGCTGAAATAGAAGAGGATTCAACTGCATAGAAATTTGGGTTACTCTTGTTCCTAAGGATAAAAATCTTCTATACCATGCCCACTGTATGTCTTATTTAAACAGAAAAAGACATAAATATATTACTGTTTTTCAGAATGTCTCACACTCAGTGCATTGAGGTCTCTGAGCACACTGCTTGTAATTGTTTCCCATTCACTAATGCTCACTTATGAATTATTTACTACCCACAGCAAGGAGGACTGCATAATTTAAGAACAGTGCAGATCAAGGATGCTGTTCTGCACAGGCATTATACTCCAGTGCATAAAATAGCTTTAAAGCTAGACTGATCCTTTTTCTGTAGTCAAAGAAATACATTTTTAAAGTATGAGTATAAATAGCTGAGAGTAAAGGATGTCAAAAGTCTGTCATCCCATCCTGAACATATTTGATATTGTTTAGTTCAAGAATCAGTGGTAGTTCTGGTCAGCACTGGGATAAACGACCACCTAAGAATACCAGAGCCAAAGACTCTTAGAATAGATATAAGAAATGATACAGTGAGCTAGTTGAAGTTAACAAAATGAATAAAAAAAAAAATGCCTCCTGGGGGGAAAAATGTGGAACATGGTTTCTCTACAAGTTTAAATACAACTGGTTCTTACTGTGCATGTCACAAGCTATCTAAAATCAGGTTATACGTTCGGTGACTTTGAGTCTCAGTCAGTTTGGTTTCTTTTTTCTTTTTTTGCTTTGTTTTCATATATGGTTAGTATCTTTGAATGACTCATTGTAAGCCTTGTGCTAGAAGTTTGCTTTAGTTTTTCCAAAATAATGACGTTAGAAAGCATGTAAGTGACTGTTTGTACTATTAAAACTTGCGTATAAAGCTAATTTTATAAGGAGCAACTTAATTCAGTCTGAGATGCATTTTTGTGTGAAACTCATTCCTGGCCAGTATGAATGCAATCAGGCTTTATTGAATTGTGTTCTGAAATTGTGTTTGTTCTAGATTCTAGGCTAGGACACAGCTCTTCACAGTTTGGCCATTATATGGCTTGATCATAATTATAGAACATAAATTACTCTAAAGTGAAATGTTAAGCTTATTTGAAGCTTGATATTAGGCAGTTGTAGATGGAACCAGTTTTAGTGGTTTGCAGGCAGTGTTATGGATAGGAGGGAGGTAGTATGCCAAGTAAATACAATGATTCTGGATTTGAAAAATTTACCAGGTACCTGCTAGCTAGGATGCTAATATAATAGCTAAAACCTGATATGAAAATAGGACCCAGGTGGATACAACATGACAGTATCCAGAAGCATGATATCATAAAAACTGCAACATTTTGTTTTGTTCCATTCTGTTCTATTCTGTTTGTATCTGTACATTTAATAAGCACCTTCATTAAGTAATGTGAGAAATGCAGAAAAAGGAATGACTGCTGGGATTTCTACTATGCTCAGGTTCCTTAGTCCAGCTTTTTTGACTCAATCAGTCACATCACTTTCTGCTTCATTAAGCTTTTGTTAATTTTGAAGCTGTTTGTATTGCATGCATCCCCCAGCGTCTGCACTCTCTGTATTTCTGGAGCTTCTGTTACTATACTCTTTACTGTGAAGGCAGGAAGTGTCTAATATACTACTCCCATTCCAGTCTCCCTCCCTCCCTCCCCTGCCCTCTTTCTCTCCCTTCCTCTCTGTATCTTGTGCTCTTGCTTCTGCTGCTGCTTGTAGCCTACCTCAGCAGCACCAGAATGAAATAGGCAGGATTCTTGTCAGTTTCACTGCTGTCAACATTTTAATGAAAAGCATTACAATAACTAGAATCCTGTTAACTTTACTCTGGTGGTGCTTGTGGCAGAGGAAGACAACATTACATATTTTAACACCACTTTTTAATAAAAAATAAAGCCTGCATACTGCAGAAATTGATGGCTTATAGCCCAACCAACCCTCTTTAATATTTAATAGGCATTGATGAATCATGTTGGTTTGAGAGAAAATGCATCTCTCTTTTTTTTTTTTTTTTATTAAGTGCACTCAGATCATTCAGACTATGCTCAGGCTTTGGAAAAATACATAGCTTGTCCTGGGAGTGCTGAGAGGGTTAGTGCGGGTATTAGCACAGACACTCCCATATTAGCATTTTTTTCATCCTAATCACAGAGGAGTGGCCATTTAAGTGGCATGCATATCTATTCACTAGCATAGTGGTCTCCTTGCAAGTACTGAGTGTCTGTTCTAATCCAATAATGGATCATGCAGGAATTGATCTCAAAATCTGGTAAGGAGTGTAAAAGAATAGGCTTTATGGAAATGCAGGTTTCTAAAGTGCAATACCTGTTTTTTGAAAATTGAAATAAAGGAAAATTAATGAATTATTTATTGCTTATCTGTTTTCCCTGCTTACCTGCTTTCCTCCTTAAAGATTTTCTAGGAAACTCATGTTCCTGTAAAATCCCCTTCTTTACTGAGAAAGGACTAAGTCAGATAGAAACTTGTAACAAGCTGCAGGTGATTGCTTCATAAAATGCCCATCTCTCTTACTATCCATAGCACCATTGGAACTGTCAGGAATTACAGCTGATTTGTGCTTGCTTTAGAGGTTCAACTCTTCTCTTGGATTGGAGGGTTAAAAGTAATAAATGTATGCACATACTGAAGAATAAAAGGAGGTTTCTTAAAGTACACTCACAGTAAAAAAGAAATAGAAGCACATTTGAAGATTTGTGTAAATCTATCCAAGAAAATTATGAATACAATGACACCTGAAGAAGAATGCCTTATCTTTCTAAACTTGTCTAAGTCCATCCCAACTATGCAGTTGGTCCAGTAAAAGATATCACCTAATGGAATGTTTTCCTCTTGAATACAGTGAAGTCATTTCAGTGTGTGGACATGTTTATTTGTTTAAGGTTAGATAACTTCTACTTATGCTTTGAGTTTATTTGATTTATAACATACAAGAGGTAGAGTGAGTTCTTTAGTGTACATATAATTAAGGATTTTTTTCCATTTTAAAAAACTCTTGCTAGTGACAGCTTTCTGAAATTAGCTTAGTGAATATTTAGCTCACCAAAAAATCAGACCTTTCTTATTATGGTGCTTCTGTCTGTTCTACTAGATGTCAATTTTATGTTACTTCTAGAGTCAGTTTCAAGAACATTTTGGAAGATGTAAGTGACTGACAAGAGCCTGCCAAAACCCACCCCAAACAATACCAAGCTACTGCTTTCACAGAAAAATGGTTATATTTAAACCTTCCTCTGTTCCCTACATTTTTTGGCAAGTAAATTACAAGAGCTGGAGGTTCTGATTGCAGTATAGATCACACTTCTCACTGAAGTAGTGAACTACTAAATGCCTTGGTGCACCGTATTTAGTCTCTTTTCAAAGTTATTTTCTTTTAAAAGCTAATCTAGTCAAAAAGCGATATGCCTAAACTGTATCTTCACTTTGTTTTCAGTGTTCTTTAAAAAATATTGTGATATCCTCTATCTCAAACGGAACTGTTTTACTCTTCTTTAAATCTTCCCACATGGCCCTAGATTCTATGGATCTTGTTTTATTTGTTTCTACTGTATTTTTGTAACAAGTTTGTGTGGTTAAACTTCTGTTAGTGGATTAGAACTGGATTAAGGTGTTTGGGAGTGAAAAGCATACCACAACCTGGCAGACACCTGGTTTCTTAAACTACTACTTCCAGTTCGAATGACGGTGACAGTGAATCCTCTTTTCTTTTCTCCATTCACAAAGATACAACATAGTAGCTCTCTTTTTCCCTAGAAATGAGAGCAGGTAGAAGCATAGGTGGCAGAAAGGGGTGGGGGCTAACAGGGATAGGCCCCCACCATGCAGGACAGTGGTAGGGCTGTGAGGCAGCCCGGCTGTGGGCTTGTGGCAGCTGCAGCAGGAGTGGGGAGGGAGTGGGGCTAGGGCAGGTGCTTCACAGCTTGGGCAGTGCATGGGACTGAGCTGCTCGGGGCATGGCTCCTGCTGATAAGTGCACCCCAGGAGGCATGGAGGGGGGCGTGTGCTCCTGGATTTGCACATGGGGTGGGCTGGGCTGGGCTGCTGTTGTGGGCTGAGGCTGCGCTGGACTCTTCCCAGCAGGGGGGTGCTGGTCTGGGTTGCGCTCGGGGTGGATGGCAGTGGTGCTGTGAGGGAGGAGCCGGGGGGGCGGCAGTCACCCCAGGATTCACGGTAGCCCCCCAATCCCTCTCTCAGCTCTGCTGCCACCTGCCCTGAGTGTAGTGTGGCCCAACCCTCCTTGCCGGGAAGAGCCTGGCCCCAGCCTGCCCACACCCCATGTGTACATACCCCCTGCCCTCCTGAGGTGCGTAGAGCAGTGGGAGCAGCCACCCTCACCCCATGCCAGGCACCCTCCAGACATGCGGCTCTATCCCATGCCCCGCCATGGCTATGCAGGTCCTGCCCCAGCCCCAGTCCCACTCCCTCCCACACTGCCGTGGTGGGGGGCAGATCAAGGCCTCCATAGTGAGGGAAGGAGCAGGGCACAGGGAGGAGCAGGGGCTGGGGTTGGTGGGGTTCTGGCTGGGCCAGATGGTGGGACAAGTGGAGGCCTGGGGAGCATGTGCCCCCTCCCCCGATCTATGCACAGGGCAGATGCGGGTGCTGCTGCACTTTGCTCCCTGGTGCAGCTGCTCTGTGCCCCCTGCTCACCCAGGGGCAGGACACACATGGAGTTGTGCAGATCTTGGGGCAATGGGGCTTAAAGCCCAGCACACAGCGGCAGCCGCCTCCGCCCTATGCACAGATGGGGGCCACATGCCCCCTAGGCCTCCACTTGTCCCACCACCTGGCCTGGCTGGGGCCCTACTCCCCCCAGCCCCTGCTTCTGCCTGTGTCCCGCTCCCTCCCTCACCATGGGGGCCTCGACCTGCCCCCTGCATGGCCCTTTTCCCTCCCCTCCCTTCCCCTTCCCCCACAGACTTACCTGCTGGGGGGGATGTGTGCGCATGTGCTCAGCCCCCGCCCCCAAATAATTTTTTCTCCTTCCAGCTATGGCTAAAAGATGGGGTAGATACAGGGAATCCACCTTCCCCTGACCCTGTCGGGTACTTGCCCCTACCAGCAACCAGGATGGGAGAGTAGGCAGGTTGGGCCTGCTGCTGCCTTCTAGCTTAGTGACTAGAGCACTCAGCTGGGAGAGGAAGAGAGTCTCATTTTCTCATCCCTGTTCCCTGGGCTATTTATGCATTTCACTGTAATCCAGAAATACCCCAAGGGGCAGGACCTGGAATTCACATTTTCTCCCCTCTCTAGCTGGGTGCCCTAAGCTGCAGACCTAGTTGGGCTGCTCAGAGTGGGGCAGAGCTATGACCTCTGGGTACTTAGGAAACTTTAAGTTCAAACAGTGAGGTACCTGCTATGCTCAGGCAACCCCAGGGAGCAGCTGACTGGGTTTTTTTGCATTGTAATTTTGGACTTAATTCTCAGTTCTGTCCAAGTCCTGCTTTAGTCATCTAAGTTTTATATTGAGTCTAGCTCTAGAATCTTATGCTTGTACCCCAAGTAGGTTAGGTTTTGGCTATTTGCGCAAAGGAGAAGCTAACCTCCTATGAGTCTGCTGACAGTTTACTTCAGCTGGATCTAAGACAGCTCTCTTCTTAGTGAAAGAGGCATGACATTGGGTTATTTTTCTTTGGTTTTACTTTGAACATGGAGCAGATTCAAGTAAAAGTGACTTTGCGGTGTTTTTATACCAGTGCTTCCGAGAAAGAGGGAGCAAGCATTGTATCATACAGCTTGAGAGCTTACTTCAGCTGGACCTGAGGCAGGTTATATTTTCAATTAATTGTGAAGCTGATTTCCTCTGAATTTTTCCCAGGAGAGTAGTTAAAGATTGATATCCATGGATCTGAGTTTGCATGCCTGGTGAAAGCTGATGTAATTTCCCTTTTGCAGTAAGCCAAAATGCAGGAAAAAAAAAGAAACAAAAAAAATCAGAAATGATTTTATCTGTGTGCACTTGATTTGAGAAAGAATGAACTGAAAATTTCAGTGAAGTTTGTGCCATTATGCAGTCTAGGTAGCCTTTTGAATATGCAGTAAAGATGCTAAATAGCTTCTTGAATAAATAACCTTTTTCTCTGGTTATAGATTTCAATAGGGTCTTGGGTTGGGTGGTTTCATTTTAATTTTTTATGAACAATTTCTGAGGTATATTTCTTAAACTCTGCATGGGATGAATTAAGACCAGGTATGGGACATCTCAGTATTTCAGCAATCTCTAAAGGAAGCTGCTAATTGCATGACAGAGCAGGAGAAAGGAGTATTATTAATTTTATATAATGTCTTGAACTTTGTGATAAAAGGCAGGGTGAAACTCTAGCCCCCTGCTGAGTACAGACTTTAGTGCAGTAAGAATTTTTACTTTAGGTCTCTTAAATGCAAATACAGAATGAAAGTAATTCTGATGTATGTTGCAGATAAGTGTATGAAGAGGAAGCATAGGTAACTCTTCAGTTCAGTACTGTGTTCAGCCCCCCACTATGGAAAGGATGTGGACAAATTGGGGAGAGTCTAGCAGAGGGCAGTGAAAATGGTGAGGAGGGTTGGGGCACATGATTTACGAGATCAGGATGAGGGAACTGGGCTTATTTAGTCTAGAGAAGAGAAAAAACTGATAGAGGATTTAATAGGAGCAACAGTCTCAAGTTGCAGCAAGGGAAGTTTAGGTTAGATATTAGGAAGAATTTTCTCACTAGGAGGGTAGTAAAACACTGGAACAGGTTACCTACCCAGAGAGGTTGTGGACTCTCCATCCTTGGAATTTTTTAAGACCCAGCTGGACAAAGCCATGGCTGGGACGATCTATTTGGGGATGGTCCTGCTTTCACCAGGGGGTTGGGCTAGATGACCTCCTGAGGTCCCTTCCAACCCTAATTTTCTGTGATTCATGGATGAGAGATCAGGCGCCCTTATTGTAAATAATGTACTGAAAGCAGATCTATTTCTTTTTTTTCATAATTCAGTTACTATTTTTTCTTCCTGATACAAATCTTGTGTGATTAGGTTATCCACAGTGATACCTCCTGGGTGTCTGTAGTGCCAGATTATCCTATTAGGCTGAATACTTCACAGGTCTGTTGTCAGCCATTGTGCTATTGCCAATCTTGTGAAAGAAAACAGAGGTTTGCCATGCATAACCAGGCTAGGGACAGACATTACATACAAACAGGATTAAATGATCAGAAACTGGTTTAAACCTGTAACAGTACATAAGTTCAGTGTACATAAACCAGTTTTAAAATGGCTGAAACTGGTTTAAGATAAACCTGGTTGAGTGTAGTATCGGACTTAACTGATTTGGGTCAAGCTGGTTTATTCAGTGTCTGTCCCAGACCCCTTCCTGGTTTAAGTTAAACCAGAGTCCCCCAGCATCCCAGATGCTTTGAAGCCTTGGGCTAGGCTGGGCTGTGCTCTGGTCTGTACTCCAGAGAACAGGCCTGGCCCTGCCCCTCTGCTCCCTGGCTGGGGCTCCGGCAGAGACTGCAGGCACAGCAGGGTCTGCCGGACTTCCCCTTGTCCCCCTCCCCACCACTGTTCTCTGTTCAAGCAGGGATCCCCCCGCTGCCTCTCTCCCATCTCCCACAGCACAGCCCCCAGCCCCACGGACCCTGGGCATGTGGTGTGCTAGCTAATATTGAGAGGTGTCTGTGTGTGTCTGTTCAATTTCATTAGGACAGGCAGACAGAACAGTGTCTACTTAGGGCTTTTTGGAGCTAATCAACAGGTCAGTTGGTAATGTCCCTCCATTCCTTCCTTGGAAAAAGCTGTTTAAGAAGAGCTTGAACTAATGAGAGAGGCTTTTGTTTTGTTGATGAGCTAATAAATGCTGTGTTATCAGCCTCCTGCTGGTTCTCTCGCCTGTCAGGTTGCAGACAGTATGAGGAAGCAGGGAGAGGGAGATTGAAAAGCTCAGTATTATCAACAGATGCATGCGCTACACATCCCCCTTCCCCTCCTTTGCCTCAGAGTGCTGTCTGGGGTCTGGCAACACTCCCACCTGTTGAGCAGCGAGCAGGGAAAAGCCTGGGGTGGTGTAGTCAGGATGGGGGTTTATCCCTAATTAGAGCATCCTGCTGGGGGCCTGGCCACACTCCCCCTCAGCTCAGTGCTGTGGAAGGGAAGGGAGAGCTGCTCTAGCACCCCCCAGCTTCTAGCCTGAGCCACTGCAGGCATGTGTTTGCATTTCTTCTGTCCAGCGGGAATGTCTGTTCAGTTGCAAACTGATTCAATCTAGTCAGATTAGACTAACCTGCAAAGATTGAATCAGTTCAGGCTCAGGCTTTTTTAATGTCTGTCCCTAGCCCCATTGTGTTCCCCAACATCTGTCAGGAGTACAGATTAATAGTATGTAGGCTCTGTACTTCACCATTATTAAATGAGGTCCTTTGCTGTTTCAAGGTGGCCCACTGGCAGCTCTGTTTTATTTAAACTGTATCACTGGTGGACTTCTCAGCTGGTTCTGTGGCCTGGTCCTTTAAAAGGGAAGTGTACTAGTATGCAAAAATGAGAGAGTTGCATACTTCTACCCCTTTACGCCCTCCCCATGTTACCAAGGAGAACTAATTGTGAGTTCTTTTTTATAAAAGTTTTGTGTGGGGAAAAAAATCTTATTGCTAAGTGTTGTGATTATAATTCTGAGCTGAAAAGGCTCCTGGGAAGTTGTCACTAATTAAACAGCAGAAGTAGAAATAATTGGAACTGAGTGTGTAAATTGATCACCAGGGATCCAGGTTTTCCGTTCATGGATTTTCTTTAAAGGAGAAAAATCCAGGAAACTTCGTTTTCTCTTACAGGCTGGCAGAGTTCCAGCCTGCAAGGGGCTTCTTGGGGATGGAGGAAGCAGGGAGCAGGGGGCACCATGTGCATGTGCACACATACATGTGGCAGGCAGGTAGTGTGGTGGAGAGCAGCTCCTGAGGCTTCCTCTGGGTAAGTCAATGTGGGTGGCGGGGCACAGGCAATGAATTTGGGGGGCAGGAGGGAGCACAGGCGATGCTTGCAGGGGGGCACATACCCCTCCCCCCCGATTTCTACATTCACAGCAAGGTGTTGGGATACAGCTGGTCTGGACCAGCTTGGGCCTGGGGTTTGGGGGGGGGGCAGTGGATCAGGAGTGAGGGGCACCATCAGGGCTGGGGGTCTATGGGTTGGAAGTGAGGGGCACTGTCAGGGCCGGGAGGCTGTGGGTTGGAGGTGAGGAGCACTGGGGCTCAGGAGTCTGTGGGTTGGGAGTGAGGGGCAATGGCAGGGGCAGGGGCAAGGCATATCAGGGCTGCTCAGTGCCACAAAGCAGGGCGGGGGCGCAGCTGCAGCTGGAACCCCGTCCCCGTGAGTGGAGGAGGCAGGGGGAGCTCTGATTTTCCACGATAAAAAACCCCAAATCGAAAGCCAAAATATATTGATATTTAGAATTTGGGGTCGGACTCGATGATCTATTGAGGTCCCTTCCGACCCTAACATCTATGAATTTATTTATCTATGATTGAGGCACTGTTAGGCTTCTAAATTGCTTTAAAATTGTAAATATATCAATAAAACATTATATTCAACTAATACATGTATGTATACATGCATGGATGCATGCATGCATACATACATACAGTGACATTTCATTTTAATTGCAGAAAATGTGGATTTGGGGCTTATAACCAGAGAAAAATATTTTTTTTTATCTGAGACTTTTGGATTTTTAAATAGAAAACTAGGATCTCTGGTGATCAATAGCATGAGGGTAAGTGAAGGCTGACACCAGTCATCTCACTGGTCACCATTGCTATGACCTTACCTCCCCAGCTGCTGACCCCACCATGTACCCCATGCTGGAGCCAGAGCTGGTGCCTGCCACCATAGCAGGGGACCAGCAGGGCAGAAATTAGCCCAATAGTCCAGATACCTAACTTGTTCCAGTTCTAAAATTTTATAAAATGTAGTAAAGGATTTTAAATAAAATTTCATTTATTAATATAAAACTGGTGACTAAATTGAGCATCATTATAGTTTCTATGACTCTTATGTTCATGCATTGGTCACCAGTTGTCCCAGCTACTGAAATTCTATTCTGAGTTTTGTTTAAGGTGGAGAATTTTAAAGTGTGCGGGCCGGGAGCGGTCCGAGGCCCTCGGGGGGCCTGTGCGCGGCGGGCTGTGGCCAGCAGCCCGGACACGCCGGGTCGGGGAATGCAGGCCGGCGGGCTAGAATTAGGCACGGACGCTTAGCGGTTGATTAAAGATTATTTTACTTACACCGTAGATGGTCGCGGTGCAGGCAGGAAAACTTGCTTGAGTTGCAGTTACAAAACAAAACAAAACTCGAACCTGCAGGGCACGAGAGTACGTTGCAGGGGGTTTTCGGTGACGGGAAGATGCAAAACACGAGAGTACATCGCAATGGGTTTTCGGCGACAGGAAGATAAACCTGCAGGACTCGAACCCGGACAGAGCTCTGGATACACTCACACGAAGTTTGCTAGGCTCCGTGGAACTTGCGCGCAGGGAAGGGGTTCGTCGAGGGATCGTTCGGCGACGGGGAGAGGCCAGAGGTTGATCAGACCCCTGTAGCCTTCTTAAGGTACACGCTGGGCTCGATAGGCCCCGCAGCGCTTAGAGTGCTTCACAAGATGCGAAGCCCTCCTCCTCCTCCAGATGGTTGTGGAGTCCTCCCTTGCGGGGTTCTC
>NW_005842318.1:308859-329273 GCF_000455745.1 Alligator sinensis
CAGTGCCGAAGCGCGCACAAACAAAATCACACCCTTGGGTTGTGACATAAAGGAAAATTTTGGGGGATAACTGGTTTGTCTTGCCCATTTTTTATATATTAGCAGGCCAAGCTGGGAGTACCATACCAATGAGTTTGTATTCATATCCATAAAACAGCTGACTGAATTAAGACAGTATCCCAGAAACATGCTTTAATATAAAAAAGAAAATGTTGCAATAATTAAGCAAATACAGTACTTAATTTATACAGTGAATATTTATATTTATAAAGTGAACATGGTATACTAGGTTAAAATATACTTCTGGGGCATGTCCAGATGAGCGCACATATGTGTTTCCCCAGGGACAAACAGCAGTGGCACATAGTTGTGCTGGGTGGGGTAAGGGAGGCTGGGACAAGCATCTGTGCTGGCCCCAGTAGCCTTACTTGGGGTCCTGGAGGCCTCCTAGGGCTCTAGCAGTGATGCTCCAACAGCAGGGAGCCTGGCCAGCAGCTAGAGTGTGGGTCTGCCTAGCCAGGTTCTCATTTTGGGCAGCACATGCTGCTGCCATATGCACCACCCTGCTTTTTTCTACAGCAGATTTTTTGACACTGGGATCCCCAGTGGCAAAAAAAATCCCCTGTGCTGCAAATTAGCGTTGCAGGGAACACCTGCATGTAGAGCATGTGAGGTGTTGCAGATGGGTCTGTGGTGCCACATACTAACATGCATGCTCATCTGAACGTGCCCCTGGTGTTGAAAGCATCACATTTTATTCCTGTTTAAAATTTGATATGCAGCACTTTTAAATGATACTTAAATCATCCTGATATACTTTTACAAAATCCATGGTTTTAAAAAAAAAAAAAAAAGAATATGGAGCTCAAAAGATAAGGTATCAGATACTTATTATGAAGAGCTGGTGTTTTTTTATGAGTTAGGATTATAACTAGATTTCTTTTAATTTTGGGTAATTTTGCAAGCACTGAACCAGTTAATCTGAAATTTCATGAATAATTCTGTTTGAGAAAGAGGTTGAGTTGCTTTGCCTTTTTTTCTTTTCTTGAAAGCTCATTTATCAAAATGACTTAACAATATCATCTTTTTTATTTTTCCTTACCTCAGACAGTTAGGGAGTCTTTGAACGTTTTTAAAAATGTTTAGTGATTCATTTTAAAGTTTTGATCTCTCTCTCTCTCTCTCTCTCTCTCTCTCTCTCTCTTTAATGGAAGGTCTTTGAGGATTCAGGAACATGCTGCAATCTGAGAAGCATTTTACCAGTGCAGCAATTCCCAGTGATTAGAGTGCAAAATACCCATGTGAGAAGAGGGGAGGAAAGATCAAGAACTGTTTAGTTTAGAGAGGATGTAAAAAAAAAAGTGATAAAAGTGCATAAAATAAAGGTAGTAAAATGTGTATAATTACATAATCAAAATGAGAGTAAGAATTGGCAAAAATATACATGTGGCATGGCCAAAACCCGTCTCCTTACCAACAAAACTGCAGTGCCAACTCACTAAACATAATTCTATTTTGGTTCCAAGAAATCTTGGGGAAGAAAGTTGTTGTTTGATGACAAATTATTCTAAACACAGTGAGTCGCTTTAGGAAATAGGTCAGAGCTGATTAGAAGAACCAAAATATTTGACAGTAGTCAAGTCAAAGCGTTTCACAAGTATTTTAAAAACTCTGCATTCTGTGGTGTATAGAATATGCTTCAAGGGCTACTGTTCTTGTCTTTCTATGACAGTTCTTCATTTCAAAGCATTGTATGTTAACAATCTGCAAGCAGTAATTTTGTGTTAGTTAAGAGAGAATGCAGGAAGTACAGGTGGATTGGATTCCCTGATTTTGCTTCATTCAGATGCACAATTTGAAAATCATATTGTGGGGGCCTTTGTTCTTTCCACTGTTGTTTTTTATGTGCCAGTATATGATGCATCAGGATGGATTTGTCAAGCTTAACAGGAAGGAAAGTAAAGAAGAATGTGTTACATCTGAAAGCTTGCTTAACTTTATCCTATCTTGATCAGTAAATAAAAGGCATCACCCTAAGAAATACTTGCCTCTCACAAAGAAGAAGTGGCAGAATTGTGCAGGAAGTGTTCTTAGTAAAGAGCTCTCCCCAAATGTTTGCCAGCCACAGATCCCGTTGTTCTTTGTTTTTTAGGAAAAGGTCTGTGTTCTATCATGAATATTTCCCTGAAATATTTCTTCAAGCTTTTTAAGCTACCTTACTTCCTTTTTTTTTAAACTCAGCTCTGTTATTTTAATAAATGAATGAAATCTTGTCTTAAAATGCACTCCCAATCTGTAGCAAATTCACAGTTTTAAAATGTTTTACTTGGAGTCTAATATTTTTGTTCACTGACATAGCTCCTAATACGTGGGGCCTGTTTTAAATCATAATTTTGCATTGTTTGTGAAAATCACAAAATTAAATGATTTTCACAAAAAATGTGATTTGCAACAAAATGCCACCACATGGCATGTAGAGGGAGGGTGGTGGGTGCGATTTAAAGAGGGGAGCCAGAAGGCGGGGGGAGCAGCAGTGGCAATCTTGGCAGGGCAGAGAATAGCCTCCCTCCCTACCCCAGTCGCCAGGGTCCCTCTGAGTCCTGTTGACTTCCATGAGGTAGAAGAGGTGGTGGCGGCCACCTCCCCACCCCATCTTTGTGTGCTAGCCCTGCCCTGCCCTGCCCTGCCCTGCCCTGCCCAGCCCAGCCCAGCCCCCAGCTTTGTTTGGCACCAGGGGGGAGCCAATGCCCACCTGGCTGCTCTGCAGCCTGCAGGTGGGAGGTGGGACAAGGGGGCTGGAGCCCCTATGGCAGTGATGGCTCAAGGTGGGGGTGACAGTGGCCAGTGGGAAGGAGCCAGTTCACTGCCTGCCTGGCCTCTGCATCCCGCTGGTGGGGGACAGCCCAGGGGGGCCGGAGCCCCTGAGGCAGTGGCTATGGCCAGCACAAAGGGCCTGCCTTCCTGGGCCAGGAAAGCAAAGGTACCACGAGGCCAGGTGCTCCATCACACAGCCCTGTGTCCCCTCCCTCATCCCTGGGGGAAGCTGTGGGGGGGGGCAGGGGTGAGAGGGGCTCCACACCTTCCCTGCCCTGTGCTGGGTGTGGAGGCGAGAGGGAAGCCCCTGCTGTGGGGGATGGATGGAGATCCCTCCCTCCCTCCCTCCTCTCAGCATCTGCCCCTGCTTGGTGGAGGGTGGCGGGGGGAGCAGGGCTCTGCTAGCACCATGATCCGGGTGTGAAAATGGTGGCTCCACCATGATCAAGGATGGTGGTGCCACAATATTTGTGAGGTGGGCCTGCCATTTAAACCAGACTTTACTAATATGGGATGATGAGTCATGTGTTAAATAATCCTGTGTTTGGCTTGTTAACTTTTATTTTTTAAATTTAAAGACGACTTTTGTAACTCTACTGTATTTAATGAAGTGTTATGACTATTATGTTTCTCTAAAAATCTAAAAGTTGCAAGGTAAATTTATCAATTTAATTTGGTGATTGCACAAAATTAACAAATGAACAGGCTGCTTGGTGGGACTGAGACGATCTACTGCTTAAATAAAATGTGGCTTTGGATAACAGTATTATGGCAACACAGTCCTAACACGAGTGAATTTTATTATAAAATATCTAATATCCTAGCCATATGTATAAAAGATGATAAACTATTAGCAGTTTTATCCACCATTAAATATTAATCCTGTCACTACTGTCCCTTCTTCCCCACATATACTACTAAAGCCGTTTAAAAAATATGCTCTGCTGAAAGCAAAAGAGTGCTGAGAATTTCCAGGTGTGCTCTTCATGAGTGAAGATACACACAACACCTATGTCTAGAGATGAGCATTAGTACCTATTTTAAATGCAACTTAAATACAATGAAAAGAGAGGTGATTTATATATAAAAGAAAAAGCTGGAAATGCATGGTTCTCTTTAGAGGTGCACCAATATATTGGTGCTGTATTGGATCAGCACGAATAAAAGAAAAATTAACATTATCGACTCGGCTTTTTTTGCCCAGTGTAGCTGATAATGTACCAATAAATATAATACACCTTCTGGCTGGGCATCCTGGATGCCACATGCATGCACGCAGTCAGGAATGCAGCTGGGTAGCATGGAGAGCAGTGCCCTGTTGGTAAATCTGTGGAGGGGAAGGGGGTTGGGGGGCAAATCAAGGCCCCCACAGTGAGAGACGAAGTGGGGCTGGGGCTGGAGCTGGAGCAGGGCAGTGAATGGGACCCCGGGGCAGGGGCAGGAAGTGGGATGGAGCTGTGGGCAGCTCATCCAGGGGATCAGCATCCCAGCACTTAAAAATGATCATGGGGGCCCTTGAACTAAATGAACTTTAGTTTGAGTGCTGCCGCCACCAATTTTAAGTGCCAAGAGTGCTTTTAACTGAAGCCAAGCTAAGGCGGGAGTGGAGAGCTGCCACCTCACAGGAGCAGGGCTGGGGCAGGGCGAGGGCAGCGGCACCCCCTGTGGGACAAACAGGTGCTGCCCAGCTGGCCGCAGGGGGAGAAGCTTGCACACAACCGTGGCCATCCACCACCCCGTGTTGCTACTGCACGTGCAGCTGCCACCACTCCCCTCCCTCTTCCCCTTGCTCTACAGTCAGCTGCTGCTATCCGCCCCCCTGCTCCTCGACTGGCCACTGGGGGAGTACACTGCTCAAAAAAGGTTGAAGACCTCTGCTATAAGCCACCACAGTGCCATTTGTTAATGATCCAGAAATTCATTTTTTATTATCTTATACGGTGGCAAATTAAGTCATTTCATTGTCTTCAGATAACAGAATGTGCTACCCTGAGAGTTTAAAAGAATTGGAAGCCACTTTGCTTGCTAAATTTAAAAAAATTCCCCACACGCATACATTTCTTAGCCTATGAATGTTGATAAACATCCCTTTGTGACCAGCTGGTTTAGATAATGGGTATATACAGCCTGCTTGTCCTACCATCCTCCCCCCCAACGCCATAACGTTCACTAGCTCCTGCCCATCCTGATTTAATTTGGGTCTGGTGGCCATTTTTAACTCGATCTAGCCTCCCTGAATGTCTGTATGTACCAAGTATGTTTTACTTCGCTAATGCAATTTTACTGTTTTACGTCGTTCTGTCAGGCTGGCCTGTGACCCTGTGAAAGCTTCTCTCAGGGTACTGAACCAGACTATCTTGCTGCTATAAGGACTGACAGACCCCTGCACTCCCCACTCTTTCTGTTGCCAGGAGACTAATGTCTAACTGCTTGATCTTGTCTGCCTTGTGAAAATTGAAATAAGGAACTGCACAGGCAGCAGTTTGCTGATTCTGATGTGCTAGTAGCATGACATTTAATTTGCCTGTTACAGTTTTCTAAACCTGTACGGGCTTCTCTGATATATGATAGTGTTTCCCAGTTTTGAATTGTCATGCCTTTCCTTCTGCTTAATGATCTTTCTTACTACTAAGTATGTTATTAACCCGTTTTTATTGTTTTTGTTTTTCATCAAACCTACCCTTTCCTATTTCTATTGGTCAACATTGTGCTCTGGTGTATTGGCATCAGTTCCTATTGGAATTGATGCCAACTGTGCTGTATGATTCACGAAGACGGTGCCAGACTGAGCATGTCTCATCTGTGACCTGCACACTCATAATCTCTGGCTGTTGCTACTGCTGGATCTAGTTCAGAGCCCAGGAGATTAGCAACATTTTTGACCTGCTGCTGAAATTTGTAGGTCAGTCAATGTAATTATAAATGAATTTTAGCACTTTTACAGCACCAAACTAAAGGTATAGATTCTGGTATTGTATGTCACCAGATAGCTGTACCAAAGCCATATCTATATTTGCTCCAAAATTAAGTCACAGGTGTGCCAGATAAGGAACATTTTGAGTTTACCCTTTTCAGCACAAGAATCTGGACTAGATTTTTATATGCATAGATAGCTTTCAGAAAACCAGGTAGTGTGAAATGGAAGCTTCATATATTGATGTTTTGCTTTTCAAACCCTATTTCAACTCTAGTCTGCCCTGCAGGGATTTTGTTTCCAGTTACTTTATTCAGTTTCCACTTAGCCATAACCTGCAAAGGAGATTGAATATGACAATCAATTTAGCATAATGAGGCCTTTACACATTGTCAAAAAACTGGGCTACCCAGAAAAGCATTACAGCTTATTCTTTGAAAAAGTTGTTTTGGATTGTTAACTTGGAAAATTTAGAGCACTATTGGTGACTTAGCCTTAGGAGGAGAAAAACAACGAGCATTTTAGCTCTAAATTGTCATTTTCTATAATTTCTTTGAATTGTGATGAAATTACATGTATGTATTTCCAGTTAGATGTCTTGGGGTGAATCAAATTGAGGTAAATTTCCATTATGATTGGAGAAATAAGTGGGGAGAGGGAGATGTTTAAGGCAGCAATGGGATTAAATTGCTCAATACTCATTAAAGTTCATTGGGGATAGGGCATCTAACTGCCATTTGTCTTTGAAAATCTCCCCACAAATTCCTCATTTACAACAAAACAGAACAAAACTCGTTTGTTTTGTTTGGAACTCAGGAGACTGTAAAGAATAGGGTTCATTTGATGAGCTCTGTAAATGGTTTCCATGGATGGAAGAACTTCCTTTTCTTATTTATATCATGCTGCACCTCTCATTGTACAATACTTTAGATTTAGAATACATATAGAAATTGTCAATAGAAAACAGAAAGAGCCCCAAAAAAGAGTACTATGCATCTTTTCTTTTTAGTTCATAAGAGAAAGAACTCTGTCTACTTGTTATGGATGTAAGAAGCCTTAAAATATCCCAAGTACTCTAGCGGCAAGAACCTATATTATGAATTGCTATGGCAATTTAGGGGCAGTATGGTTCACTGGGTAGACCACTGGAATGTTAGTAAAGGACTTGAATTCTATTCCGAAAATTATCAGGCTTACTGTTACCTTCATCAAGTCACTATACTCCATTTTCTCAGTCCATAAAATCGAAGTAATGTTATTTAGCCTTTTTTTTTTTACAAGGTGCTTTGGGATGAGCTGATGAAAAGAGATATATAACTATATGTGCTAAATAGTATCATTGTCAAAGGCACCCTTTTAAGGGGGCTGATCCAGGATTTTGGAAAAAAGGGGTGCAGGAGCAGAAACCTGTGCTGCAGGGGCTGCACCTTGGCTCTCAGCTTCCCCCTACACACAAACTATGGCGGGGAGCGGACGGAGAGCAGACTACATGGCAGGAGCAGCAGCGACAGACTTTATTACCTCCCTCAAGCAGGTAAGAATCTTCCCTCTTCACTTACTTCCCCTCCATGCTCAGCGGCACATTAATTCTCCTCCTATTTCTCCCTCCCCAACTCGCCACTGTTGCTGTTCCCAGGTAACCGGAGGAGGGACAGAGGGGTGGTCCAGAGATGTTGCTGCAAGTGGAGCCAGACTTGTTCAGAGATAGCAGCTGCAGCATTGGCAGCAGGTGGGGGTCACTTCCTTTGTGCCTGCTTGCAAGCTGGCTGTGAACGCTTGGGAGAACAGGCAGGGAGAAGGAACTGACTCACTGCTGCCCCTGTCCCTGGCTGAACCCAGCTCCACATAGAGCCTGGCTGGAGCAGGGTCGGAGTGCCTCTGGAGGACCCTAGCCCCAGGTTAGTTGGGGCAGCAGCTGGTGGTGGGTGGGGGAGGAAATGGTAGGAGAGAGGTGGTGGTGTTGCTGGGCATGACGGGGAAGGGAGGAGGATTCTTACTTGCTTCAGGGACTTAAAAACATGTTTCCAGCTGCTGCTCCCTCAGAGTGAGCAGCTGGAAGAGGGGAGTGTCCATGCCACTGCATTGCCCTGGATTCAGCCCTGAAAGTATTAGAGCATTTGTTCACACTAGATTAACAAATTTATTTTTCTTTTCTTAATAACTTCTTATGGGAAATACTATTTCAGGAGCAAATGATAAATTTAGAAAGTGATGTTCAAGGTAACTGTAGATTTGGAGAATTTATATACAGTTTATGAATTCCTTTTGGTATTAGGGATTCTCACATGTGGGTCTGTCAGACTTCAAGCCCCATTTTGAATATGGTTTTGGTTATTTTCTCTATCTTTTGCCTTCATGACAGGCCAAACCCAAAGGTGGTGATAGGAGAAGTTCCAGATGGAAGCTAAATTAAAAAAAAGAAAAAAAGAAGAGGGTGGTTAAACATTGATGATCATTGATTTAAATGGAGCAGACTTGGACAAAGTTGGCCATTGCTAAGTGCAGCCCAGATTTTAAAGTCCAAACTGTCTGAGGGGGTATTTTAGCAACAGATCACTTGATGAGGTTGATCAGGGTCATGCAACAGTTTTGGAGGTTTATAAAAGAAAGGTTCTCCTCTCACTGGCTATTTTAGAGAGTGGTGGAGAAGGGATCAGAGATTTAACGTGTTCTGGAACAGCAGTCATATGCAGGAAGGTAGGAATGAAAACTGGTGGGGCCAGCTTATGTAGCAGAGATGGTTTCCTAATTGGGGGATGACCAAGGAAGAAAGTGGGTACCTGAGAGGGGTAGGAAGGGCTAAAGAGGAAACTCCATGACATAAAGGAGAAGGTATCTGTAAGAGTGGGCATCCTGGATTCCACATAGGACTCTGATCTAAACCTAAAGAACACTACAGTAGTAGAGAAACTGACACAGAGAAATGCCTTTTTATTTTGTCTAGAGCTGTTATTTCTTGTGCAAACTAAAGCGAAGCATAATTGTGTTTTTGGATCCCTTACTAATTTGGTTCTATTTGCATAAATTATCATGTGACCTTGAATAGATGAGCTGTAAACCCAAGCTCTGGTTTTGGAAAAGGATGTCTTTTGTCTATTTAGTTGAAGTGTTATATAAATTAAGTGAATTTTGCACAGAATTAGCAGTTAATGGTTAATAACCATGGCATACACCAGTGAAGAAACAGCTTTTTTTTTAAGTGGTTTCACAAAAACAAAGTTAAAGGTAGTAGATGTTTTGTTGCACATCAGTACTATGATATCACATTTCTTTACTTTCAAAAATAAAGTGAAAACAATACAAATGGAGCATTAGTGGGTATATAGCTGGATGAACTGGGAGTTAAAAAGTTTGTTCACTCATGAGAAGCTAAAGGTTAATTATTTTATAAGAAGCTTTTAGTAATGTTATTGACAATGTATCCAACATAGGCTAAATTTTAAATGTCGCTTGTCATGCACTGAATAATGCAGGTGAACCAAAACCGAAGACCACTCTTTAATCAGAAAATCTCAGAAAAGAAAAATGATTTAAAAATTCTGCAGCAGTTATACAAGCTTTTTTATCTGAATATTTTCTAAGAGCTAACAATTTGGTACTTAAAGCAAATGTTTTGGACTAAAATAGTACATAAAAAAGGGTTAAAACACTTATGTATTAAAATAGTGAATACAACCTTTTAAATTATATAGTTTATATTTTGGCGATCTGTTCACTAAGGTTTCTGGATTGTATTTATAAACACTGATTTTGATCTTTTTCCATTTCCTGGTGTGGTAGCACCTACGCCCAGGGATAGATTTATATAGAATTTGCTGCATTTCAGAATACAGATCACGGTGAACCAAAATTAGCACAGTCCTTTAAAAAAATCTGTTGCTCATGTAAGCTATAGCATGACATGCTACTTTAAGAAGAGATGAAAAAAACAAGATTAAAAGAAATGCATTTTAAGTATACTGGCATAAAAATGTTGTCTTTAAAGATATTACAGAATATGAGAACCTTATTTCTTTATAATTATTTATAATTTGTAATTTATTACTGTATTTATTCAAATACAAGATTTGTTTTCCCCTCCTATCACCATGGGGGGGCAACCCCTTGTCTTATATTTGCATAAAAGGAAACCTCATTAAATGCATTGTCTATTATTAAACTGCTGCCAAAAGCAGCATGTGCTCAGTAATGGAAACCAACTATGCAGTTAACTAATATGAAATTGATTAAATGCAGCCAACACCAAGCATGATTGTAAAACATATGGCTCATATTGGGAAAACATACTGATGGGAACCTTTTTCACTTTTTCTTTTTTTTTTTCGGCCCTTAAAAAAAAATGTGTAGGTGTTCCTGGGCCTGGAGGGACTGTAATATCAGACTGGCACCAGCAGTTACATTTGATATGCTGATAGGCACCTACCACAAGGATACATTAGTGCAGCCTATCTGAATAAGATACCTGGTGTTGCCCATTGTTCTCAGTCTCCTTCAGCACCAACACTTTTGCAAGTCATGGGGAACCACTACATAGAATATATTTTTACTTCCTCTTCACTCTCACAGCTGAGCTGTGCCTTTCTTCCCTAGTTCCAATAATTTCTGTTTCTTCACCAGCTTTAATAATCTGGCAAACATCACCAAATGGGACCGCAAAGTTTACCCAGAATCCCTCTGATAACCCCCTCTTTCAGCCGGTTGCATATGATTAGCATGGCCCTGTCCTCCATGAGGTAGAGCCAGACGAAGTTGCGCTGCATGCTGTCTGCATATAATTTTTTGGAGGATTCCAGAACCTGTGAGAAGGCCACCTGGTTGTAGTCTAGTGGTGGGGTTTAGGATGCTACTTAGCACATGGATCCTTTGTGGGAGGTATCTGGAGTAGACACACATACTGAGCAGCGCTGAACTATGGAATCATCATGGCTTGAAATGCTGTTGACTCTGCAGGGGCCCAACCCAGTGAACTATATGGTAAACCATGGACCTTTTGGCTTTGGACTTATATCATGTATAGTTTGTACTTTTAACGAGCAAAAGGACTAGGGAAACAGGTGGGGGAGTTGGGACGGGAGAGGAGGAAAATGAAGTGAAGTGAAGTAGGAGGGCACTGAGGTGGTTCTTTGTGTAATTGTGATGGATAAAGGTGATGGTGATGGGAATGCAGGTGCGCGGTGCCCTTTTGTATCGGGAATGAGAATGGTGTAACTAAAGGTGTATTTTGTACTGTCACTTGAACCACAGTGTTCACAAGACAGGGGCTTGCATATAAGATGTATACCAGGATTTGGGGAGTATCTGAAACCCCTGACCAAAGCATCTGGGAGGCAGGATACTTGCCTGGTGGTAGAGCCACACAGACTTGACTCAACTTGAGCAGAATTGAGTTCTGCTCAGTCAAATTTTGGAAGTTAACTATTGGGCTGTGCCCAATTGAATTTGCAGTTGATTTGGCTTTGAACAAAATTAAAAAAAAGGTTTGTACTATATAGAAGTAGGTACAAAATTGCTGCTTAATGGTGTGTTTATGGAGTACTTATGCTAAAACATGTAGCAGTTTAAAAAACAGGTAAAATGCGTCAATTCTGGATTAACTAAGCCTGCGTGAAGCACTTTCACCTGTCAGTTCCAATCTGAAAAGACAATATAAAAATGAAGAATGGGGTGGAATCTAGAAGTAAAATGTGACGTTTAATGTGTGACTTGTACATTCTAAAAACTTTGGGCCAAAGGTGTATTTTTATGGGTTAGAGCATATTTGCACTAGGGGCTCATGTGTAGTTCATTGAGAATATGAAGGTGTAGTGGACCAGATCAAGAGAAGGATTATTGGCTGTGGGGGCTATATTGAAAAGGCAAAGGATAATCCAATCAGGGTAAGAGAGGAAGAGGATGTATAGGGAATGAAACACAGGGTTTGGGCCACACTGCTGCTGTCCCTCTTAAAGATTTACCATTATACTCCAATTCTGGTTCCTTGTTCATGATGCAGGTGTTGGTCATTCATTTGCTTTTTTACTCTACTTAAATCACACTAGTGGAAGCATTTTGAAGACCGCAATATGTATAAAAAGCTGCCTCTAGTTACCACACTTTATTTTTGTGTCTGTTTCTGTTTTAAAGCAATACTGTATTTCTTTATTTTTCTTGCATATTACGTTAGGTTTCCACGTAATGTATTGGGTATGCACTGTTTAGTTCTGATGGTGAGAAACCATTTAATTGTATTCATTTTCATGTTGAGAGACACACAAAAATGTTCATATTGTCCTTGGATGAAAGTGTTCAGTGATTTCTGTCACCCCAGATGTGACTCTTGTTTTATGGAAGCACGTGACCTTCCAGGTTATAGAAATGGCTTGATTCTACTCTGCATAAAGATGTGATGCAGGCTGATTAGAGCTGTTTCAAGTTTCCGTAACTTCTGTGCCTGGATCAGGGCTTTGCTTCAGACAACATTCTTTACAGTAATGAGCAGTATAGCTTACGGTACAGATGCAGGTCTGCATCTACATTTCTCCCCTTCCTGTATCACACAGGAAGGCACAGTTACTGTGGAAGCTTTTGCAGCTGGCTTGTTACAGTAGTGTTCAAAATCCAATTTCATTGTTACCCTGGGGTTGGGGGTGGAGATGTTGAAGATACTGTGTCTCAGATCTCCCAGACTCCTCTGGGCAAAGATGATTTGGGCCAATTATAGCTGCATAAAAATGAACAGTTCAGGCCCTAGTAGCTATGGCCCAGTTTCCAAGATAAGATTCTTTACAAGAAGAGAATGGATGTGAATTATACAGCCTAGGCAAATTTAGTCTGTACTGGTCTCTGTTTCTGTCTCTTATTAGTAAATGCCTAAACATTTAATGACAGAGGCATTAATTAATAATTGACCACCTTTTTATATTGCCCATTTCATTTTGTTGCTGTTGATTAAGTGGTGTTTATTTGTATTCTGGAGCATGTGTCATTTGTTGCAGAGGCTGGACAGGACAATGAATGCAGCGAGCACACAGCAAAATAGTAGCGTGATCATTTAACTAAATCGTAATACGTATGCACAATGGGGGAAGTATGGGCAACCATAGCTTTGACATTTCTTGATTTCTGAATGCTTCACATTTCAACCAGAACTTCTCTTAAATAATAGTTATGGATGGATTGTGTATATGAAACAGTGTAATACCTGCATAGAAGGAATAAGAATTGGTGCTTCTAATTCTATAGTCTTTTTTTCTCACGTGGCAGTTTACTGCTGCTCTTCTACCACAGTGACATTAGCTTTACTGATAATCAGACCCTTCATCTCATGGTATAAAACCAGTTGGTGAAATTTCAGATTTTAAAGTCTCCATCTGAATCTCTCAAGAAGAGTTACATGCTTTGGTGGGTCATTGTTTGCATCAGCTGTAGTTTAAAGCATTGAGCATCTTTTTTTATTAATAATGTGTATGATGATTGTACCTAGGGACTCCAGATATGAATCAGTCCCATTGTACCAGGCACTGTATAAATGCATAGCAAAGAGATTTGTCCCTGTACTTGAGAGTTTACATGCTACTCTTGTGGTTTTGGTCATAGCAGCCGTATCTACACGGGATGCTGTGACTGCATAGTAGTAACGAGCTACTGGAAAGTCACCGTCACCAAAAAAACATTCAGGGACACTACTGTGCAGTAACTCCAGTTACTGCACAGTCATTTAGTATTTGTGTATTTAGTAACAGCTGCTCAGTCAGTGTCTTGTGTACATCAGCCAGCATTTCCTACAAGTGTCTCTGAAATATGAAATTCTGGGGAAGAGAGAGATGGTTTGAATAGGTGGTGGGTCTAGAAATAGGATCATGCAAAGTATTTTGGAACTAAAACATTCTTGATAATGCAGCAAACCTTCATACTTTCTCATGTTTACAGAGTCGTTCTTCTCTTCTATTTATTGCTATTTATTCTTTTCTCTATCTATTTATTAATGGTCAGCATGGAAAATGCAGTATTTCTTTGTGGCTGTTTTTTCTGTGGTTAAATGTGTGCGAGTGGTTAAATATATAGCTTTGATGGAGCAGGAATTCCCTAATGTTTGTTTAAGCCACTGAGTGCTTTGATGGTTTTCAAGTTATGACGTTGTATCTGTATCTGGTAATGAGTATACCTATTGATAAAAATGCTACTCACCTACTCTTCTCTCAGTGTTTGGCATGATGGGTACAGTTGTTTCATAACTCAAAAGTACAAGCTTTATAACTTATGACCATACTGTATTTACCTGAATCCAGGATGACTTTAAATTTAAGACATTCCCCAATTCTCACATTCTATACATGGAGAAATTATATATTTGTTATAATTTCCCATGTATAGAATCTAATTATTGGAGGGTCATCTTAACTTTGTCCCCTTTACTGCTGTGGCAGGGAAGGCAGCAGCAGGTGGGACAAGTGGAGGACAAAGGTGGTGGTGGGCAAACAGCAGTGAGGTAAGTGGCAGGGGGACAGGGACCATGGGCAGAGGTGTGGGGGAGGGAGGCAAGAGATGAGGTGGCGGGCCTGACATCCACCCCTTGCTCTCTTGCCTGCTCCTGCACCAGGTCCTTCCCTGATCTGCACTGCTCTGTGCCTCTGCACCGGATCCTATGCTGCTCTGTACCTCTGCTCCATGCCTTGGCTTTGGGTCCCATTCTGCTCTGTGTCTGTGTCAGGTGCTGTGCTGCTCCATGCCTCCACACACTGTTATGGATCCTGTGCCATGCTATTGTGCCTCTGTTCTGGGTTCTGTGCCACACTGTGCCTGAGTGGCTTCCTGCCCCATCTTTTGAATGCAGGCACTGGATTTTTACCTGATACTTGACTCAATGATGAGACTGTTTTTTCCTCCTGTTGAATAGGTGGGGGGAAAAAACTTATCTTGGGATCAAATAAATATGGTATTTATTTGCAGAGGCCAATTTGCAACTAAACATTCTACCACAGCATACTAAACATTTTTTCTAGTCAGTCAGCGGATCGCTGCTTCTATTTAAAGCATTAACCAATGTAAAAGATACAATCATTTACTTTAGTCAGAAAGAGCTTGAGAACGTCATTTTATCATGAAAAGAGGAAAAATACAAACAACAATTTAATAGCATGAAGATTCCAAGCTAAGTTTTCACTTCAGAAAGAATTGGGGAGAGATTTTGAGTGTATCTAGGTTCATGATTAAATTCAATCTAATAACATTAAATGTACCCTCACTTGTCTTTTGTATTCGTTTCTCCCTCCTTATACTTAGCTTTCTGCACGTCCTTTCACAACATCTGATGAAGTGAACTTGGGTTCATGAAAGCTTGTGTGTTCTCTCTCTCTCTTTCTTTCTCTCTCTCTCTCTTCCCCATGACACGAGTTTTGCCTGTCAGCAGCCAGAGGTGCAAGGCCCTGGAACCCAGAAGCCTTGCACCTATCTCCTTGAAAGCTGGCAGACTTCATGGCCTCAGCAGGGGCTAGCAGGCTTGCAGCTTTCACCCTGCTGTGCCTTAACACACAGTGTCATGCATGTCACAAGTTTTGCTTGTCCTCAGCTTGGAGTACAGTTTCCTCCAAATCCCTGCACCTATCTCCTTGAAACTTGGCAGGCTTTGTGGCCTCAGCAGGTGCCACCACCCCTGCAATTTTCACCCACTGTGGCCTAACACACACACGTGACACAAGTTTTGCTTGTCCGCAGCTTGAGGTGCAGTTTCCCAGAAACCCGTGTAACTATCTCCTTGAAACTTGACAGGCTTTGTGGCCTCAGCAAGAGCTACCATCCCTGCAGTTTTGACCCTGGTGTGCCTTAACACGCACACGTTACATGAGTTTTGCTTTCAGGACTTTGAGGTGCAGTTTCCCAGAAACCCCTGTTGTACCTATCACCTTGAAACATGGCACATGTCATGCTCTCAGTAGAGGCTACCATCTCTGCAAGTTTCATCTGAATCAGCCAAAAGACAACAAAGTTATAGATATTTCATTGATTCCCGATTATATCCTATGGCTGAATTTCCGAATTTCCGAATCTTTTCCGAATCAATTTGGAGGCTCTGAATTGATTTGGAAAGCCTAAAGCTTCCAGCAATTTGATTCGGATTCGTAGATTCAGCATCTGAATCATCTCCAAATCTGAATCGTGATCCGAAGCTTTGCACATCTCTAATATCGACTTTACTTTCAAACTGACTTCAGACTACCATGGTTAAATACCTCTCTCATTTTTAAAAGTGTCAGAATAACTACAATACACAAATTTTATTGTTTACCTTCTTTAAGATACTGTGAAAAATAGACCCAAAGCACACTTCAGTGATACTGAAAATGACTATTATGCAGGGGACACAGTGAAACAGCCCGGCTAGGGACAGAAATTACACAAACTGGTATAACTGACTGGAAACTTGTTCAAATCTGTAACACAACAGAAGTTCAGTGCACATATACCACTTTCAAAATGGCTGAAGCTGTTTTAAGATAACCCTGGATGGATGTAGTATTAGACATAACTAATTTAGGTTAAATCAGTTTACTGAACTTCTTTCCCAGATCCCCTCTGCTTTCAAGTTAATTCACTGCCCCCCGGAATCCCAAAGGATGCTTTGAACTTTCCCCACAACCCCCCCACCCCTCCTTGCAGGGTGAGTGAGCTATCCTTGGCCCAAGCTGTCTGCTCCGGCTCAGCAGGTCATGCTCTAGCACCCCCTGGCTTCTGACCTGAGCCACTGGAGGTATGTGGCTGCATTTCCAGAATCAAAAGTTAATGTCTGTTCACTTGCTTATTGGTTCAATATAAGCACCTTAGACTAACTTGCGAAGATTGAATCGATTGAGCTTCAGGCATTTTGACTGTCTGTACTTAGCCCCTGTGTATAAAGTAGTGTCCTATGCACAAAGTAAAAGAAAGAAGAGTGGGGGGAGGGGGTGGTTTCTAATCTGCTGTCTTTATTCAGTCAGAAATCTTGACATTAACTTCCAAGTTTAGTAGGTACAACATTTTTCAGACCCCCACCCTTCTTTTCCCAAGTGGATAGTGTCATTTTAAAAATATGAATTACTAAATAATGTATGAAAAAAACTGGAGTGGACAGTGGTGAAGAGGACCAGTGAGTCCTATGTTTTCCGATAATGTGAAAATCACAAGCATTCAGAATTCTACTAACCTGTTGGAATAAATTCCATGCTTGATGAATACCAGTGTTTGTTCGTATTCATCAGTTGATCAAGCCAATTTGAAAGCATACTTCATGGAAGACCATATGGATGGAGTTTTCCTGAATCTGATAATGGGAATAATTTTATCAGATAGAACGTTAGACTGTAGTGACAAATGCACTTTGATTTGATTTGTTGGATATTACAGGGATTCCCATGAGTATCATTTATGAATTGTATGTCCCACTCACAACTGAGTAAAAATAAATTGGTTTTGATTAGCCTTCATACATAATGCATTTAACATATTTTAATAGCTGCCAAGGAATGTTGCTTAAATCAGCCTTCTTTTAGTGGCAATAACATTTAACTTTTACCATTCACTGATTTGACATTGTCATTAAACAATGGCTACGTTGGCACAGATTATCCACAGTTAGAAATGAGACTGTGGTAGCTAATGAATGACCCAGGAAACAAAGAGTAAATAATGTTATTGCTTCTGCTCAATCGAAGATATTATTGTTAAAAGCAAATTGTGGTTTTTTTGGTTTGTCACTTTTCCCCCTTGAAACCACTAAATACTTACTCTGCAGTTTACCAGATTCCTCTTTGCTATGGTGCTATATTTTTCACAGTTATGCATTCATTTCCTTTCCCTAGGAGAGGTGAGACAGATATTGAGCTGCTCTTTTGTCTTTTAATGCTATATTTTGGTTTTTACTATCCCTTCCTGTGGAAAAAGCCATGGGAGAAGAAAGGCTGCTTGGGAAACTCTGAGTTTGTGTTCCAGTGGCACAACTTTCCCAGGAGAGGAGGATGTTTACATGTTAGCTGTCCTCTATAAGTTTCTTATAGCGCACACAACGTGAAAAAGAATATAGTACAGTGTACTTTAAATAAAATGCATCATATTTACCTTTGCTTTTGCTATGGTAGTCACAAACATCTGTTCTTTTCAATTATTCATTCCTTTAGTAAGAATCAGGACGGATAATTATGAGGTGGACTACACAACTGAGCATCAAACAGCTAGATTGGGAGCAGCAGTGTCAGTTCTTGCCAGGGAACTTTACTAGACCAGGGCTGTCCAGTTTCTGAGTGGTCAGGACAAATGGTCTGATTTTAAAGTTTTAGACTGAGTTGTAGACAGTAGAGTGGGAGTTATCTTAGCAGAGCAGGTTACACTAAAGTAAATATGTTGGGAGCTATTGTTTAATAAAGAGAATGGTCTTGTTAAGCTTTCAAAGTCAGGGGTGTGCAACCTATGGTCCACAGGCTGGATCCATTTGATGCAGCCCATGGGCATGGGGCTTCAGCAGCAGTCAGCAGTGGGAGAACTTTGCAGTAGTCATTTTCCTTTGTTGCTGCAAAGAAGAATGCTGCTGGCAGTAGCTGGGTCCTAGTGCCTGCCCGCCCTTGACCTGAACTGGGTCAGTCTGGCACTGAGCATAAGAAAGTTCCCAACCACTGCTCTAAGTGATTCTAGGCATAGCAAATACATGGAAGGCCAAGCATGGCCAGTTTAATAAGGGAACTTTTATGGTAACTTTACTTCTATAAATGAATAAATGTCCAAAAACTGAAAATTCATCCAGGATTCTTTTTGCTTTGAAAGAGAGAGAAAGCAAGCAGTTCCCACCACCCACCTTCAAGAGTGTACACACCCATGTACTTTGGTGGCTCTGTGCTACTAGAATGTAAAATGCACTGTGCGGAGGTGCTGGCTGCCTAAAATTTGATCCCTTCAGGCAGAAGGGGGAGTATGTAGATATGTCTTGTTGGCTACTGGGAGGGGTAGAATAACTTTGCTGTTAGAATGGAGGGTCCTCTCTTGCTAGAGAAAAATCTTTGAGTGTGGCAGTGTATGTACAACATTCAATGACTCTTTAAATACATAAAGATATATTTCTGCTGTACTATATGTTTTAACCTTAGGAGAGATTTTTTAGCCAGTCTAAATATGTGGTGCTTTTGTAACCTAAGCTGATATTTAACATCTGAGCTAAGACATCAAACTTGTGCGTAAAGGACACAGGGTCTTTCTATCTATGTCTGTTTTATGGCATCTTTATAGTTTATAGTGAAATTTTGACACTATAATTTGAAACTTACTTTAAAATATCCACAAAAGGCTTCCCAGAGTAAATTCCAGTGGTGTTCTTCACTTACTAAAAAAGACTGAGAAGGCAAGTCAGTCAGTGGTAGACGGAGTGTTCAGAATCTGGTGTGTCACGTGTTGAGTGTCTGCGTCTCTGCTTTCTTTTTTTTTTTTTTACGTGGTCTGAGTAAACTGCAGAGTGAAAGCAACAAAAGAAAAGGAATCTGATCTGGATGGATCTTACATTCTTCGCATGTTCAGTTGTTGTCCATTACCTCTGTGTTATATGAAAGGAGATGGGGAAGAGTCAAGAAAAAATATGCATATATTTAGTGTATAATATATTGGGTATATATTTCCCTTTTTGTGTTTCAGCTGTAGAGCTAAAACAAAAGTGGGGATGTGGAGGGAAGCTATTAAGGAGAACAGAGTTGCACACGGAGGTTGAATTTGAAGCAACTGTGATAGTCCATCATTAGTATACTTATGTGGATGATCAACTTTTTTGTCAGGTTGTAACAGGGGGCCTTCTCGGGGCCGATCTAATTGTGGCCCGCCCACCTGTTTTTGGGCTAACTGCCCACCTTCTCGCCCACCACACCTTGTTGGAATTAATTAGTTCATTGATGTAATTAAGTGGGAGGCTGCCCATTTCCTGCCTTGATGCCAGGGGGCACTATCTGTGGCTCCATTCCTCCCCTACACTGCAGCCTAAGCCTCGCAGATGGCATCTCATTGTTCTCATCATCACCGGCCCCCACACTGGGCCCCAGAATCCTCCTAATTGAACCCCACCTGGATTCCTCCCCTCAGGTGGTCTCATCTGCCATCACACCGGGCAGCATAGCTCCCTGAACTGCTTTCCCCCCCGGGTGTGATCCCCCTGGGACCTTTGGCTACTAGCCCTGGCCCACCTCCAGGCCAGCCGGAACCCCAGGCACACAGCTCTTGGGCATTCCTCGCGGTGGGCCTCCCCCAGCCCTTTGACTCTTCCAGTCCTGGCCCCAGCATGGACCAGTCAGGGGAAGTCCAGGCAGGCCTGAGTCTATGGCCTTTTCCCTCTCTCTGGGGGTCCACCCTCCAGGCCCTCCAAACAAGGGGTAACCCTCCCAGTTGTGGGGGCTAAGGGTTTTCATAGATTTCATAGACATCAGGGCTGGAAGGGACCTCGGAAGATCATCGAGTCCAGCCCCCCGCCCAAAGGGCAGGAAGTCAGCTGGGGTCATAGGATCAAAGATCAGGGTTAAGGTTCCCTGACCCGCTTTTCACCAGGGTGGTAACTGGCCTGGTATTTCCTGGGGGTTTCCACGCATTTGGGAGCCCCACCAGGCCACCCACTCCCAGCAGGGTGCAGTTTTAGGTCATACCCAGGAACAGGAGCCTCCAGACTATCCCCTGCAGCTCCTCCCTTACCTCCAGATGATACCAGCAGCCC
>NW_005842318.1:329384-340447 GCF_000455745.1 Alligator sinensis
CACCTGGCAGCTGCCAGCTCCAGGCCCTTACAGTGGCAGGCACAAACGGTGCCCCGCCACACAGGTGTATTAAGCCCATACACATTTCAAAATGGTCATAGGATGCTTTATCTAAAACTCATTGGGTGAAGTTTAGATAAAGTGCCTCTGCGGCCATTTTGCAATGCTTGGGGGCTTAATAGATGTGACGGTGAGGCAACGCTGGAGCATTTTAATTAGAACACAGAGCGGACTTGATTATTGAGTCAGCTCCAATGCGTTCTAATTAGAATGTGAACGAGCACATCTATGGGCACTCTGTGATTCTAAGGGTGCTACAAGATCCTTTGAAGGGTTGTACAAAGTATGAGGAGATAAGCACATAGGCCCAGGCTCAGGCTTGTTCCTGCCTAGACTATCCCCCAGACCCTTGTCACAACCCAAAGGGTGTGATTTTTGTTTTTGTGTGCTTCGGCACTGCTAAATTGTTCCCGCTAAATTATAGCTTCTTTGCACGGTGGAGTTTTCTGCTGCAAAAGGGAGCCCCGGTGCAAGGGAGAATTTCCCGCCAATTTGAAGCTTGCTTTGCAGGGTGCATTTCTTTGTTGCAGCACAGAAACGCTCGTTGCAAAGAGTTTCCGCCATTTGTATGCTAATTTGAGTTCCATTATTGGCCAGTTCTAAATTATTGCTGTGTGAAGTTCTCTAAGCGCTGCGGATCCTTACGGACCCAGTGCATTTAAAGCAGGCAACAGAGGTCTGATCAACCTCTAGCCTCCCCCCGTCGCCGATAGATTCCTAGACGTATCCCTTCCTGCGCGCAAAAGAACCAGACCCACGAAGCCTAGCAAACTTCGTGTGGATGAGTGAGCAGAAGGACCCACGGAGCCTAGCAAACTTCGTGTGAGTTTATTCAGAGCTCTTTCGGACGAGTACTTTCTTTGGTTGACACGACGGGCTCGCGTGTTCAGAGCCTTCAGCCGGATTGGGCTAGAGTTCACGAGTCTAGAACTCTTGTCCGCCTCTCTTCTTTCCTGTCTGTAACAGCAACTTAAGCAAGTTTCCAGCCTGCACCACTGCCATCTCGGTGTAAGTAAACAATCTTTAAAACTACCGATACGCGTCTGTGCCTAATTCCAGCTCGACGGCCTTCCCTCTCCGACCCGGCATGCCCGGGCTGCTGGCCGCAGCCCGCGTGCAGCGCGAAAAGGGCTCGGGTTGCTCCCGGCCCACACAACCCTCAGCAAAGAGGTAAGCACTGTAATATATAAATATGTTTTTGAAATTGAGTACCACTCAATTTGCAAAAGTTATGGAGGGGTGTCTCAAGTCCAGAAATGTTGAGAATCACTGGGCTAGCTAGACCTTGAGGAACACTTGCGTCACTCCAGGAGGGACTGCTTGAACTAAGTCCTTTTCTAATTGTAGTACTTCAATTAAAAAAAATGCTATATTAATTTAATGTGGCTATTTAATAGTTTAAAATTTAATGTTACAAGGTAACTCATCAGAACCATATTTTTTTTTTGTGCACCACAGTAATCCATTGATGTAAGTGTGATTCTTGGAGTAGAACTTTAATAATTTCTTATGTGATTTTTAGAATGGGATACTATATGAAATAGTGTTTAATTTGGGAAAAAAGCAAGAGCATGATAGATGCTTTAAACATATTATAACTGAAAAATACTCTGTAGCACAATTCTGAATGGTTACTATTGTTACTATCTTAACTAGGATCGATATCCAGTTCTAAAATAAACTGCTGTATGATGAAATGAAACCCTCTTATCCCTTAAGGATACTAAAAACATCATAACCCGCTGCTGAAAAAGTCAGTCACTTATATTACTGAATAAACAGGCCTAGTTTATTTTGTATTGTTATTTAATTTGTTATCCTCTGGTTATACAATCATGCTTGCATTAACTGACCTAGAATGAAGCTCGCTTTTGCACAGAACCTGCAGATAAATTGTTCATCTTTACACTACGTGGAAAGATACTTGTAGAATAGTTGCATCAGTATCTTCAAATCCTCTACCACTAGCCAGAACACTTCTGTAGACATCTGTGCAGGATGGTGCTATGAATTGGTTACAATCACACGCATCCAATTGTCTCGCTATGTGTTCAGGTGGTGTGGAAAATCTCCATTGTCCCCTTATGCTGTGGCCTCTATAAATGTCATGCTTCGAGTTATTTTTTACTAAAAATTTAATTGAAATAGAAAATGCAAGAGCTTTAAAATTTAGAGGTGCACTAATATATCGGTGCCATATTGGATTGACACTGATAAAAGGAAAATGTACCTTATCAGCTACTGGCTTGTTTTGGCTGGTGTAGCTGATAATGTACCGATAAATATAATATGCCTTCAGGCTGGGGTCCACAGGCACTGCATGCATGCGTGCAGCTGCATGTATGCACCAGCCAGGAATACAGCTGGGCAGCATGGAGATCAGCACCTTGCAGGTAAGTCTTTTGGGTGGGAAGGGGCATGGGGGAGGGAGAAGATTAAGGCCCCCACAGTGAGGGAGGACGTAGGGCACAGGCAGGGGCTGGGGCTCGGGCAGGATGGTGAATGGGACCCTGAGGCTGGGGTGGGGAGCAGGATGGAGCTGCGGGCAGCTTGTCCAGGGGATGGCTCCCACGGCAAAGACAGCAGGGCAAAGAGCCCCAAGCTCGCAGTGGTCAGTCTGCCTTTGCCCTCACACCGCTTGGCTCCACTCTGGTTAAAAGCATCTCGGTGCTTAAAAATGGTGGCGGTGGCACTTGAACTAGAGCTCATTTGGTGAGCCTTAGCTCAAGCACCGTGCTGCCATTTTTAACCACCAGGTTGCTGATCCCCTGGAAAAGCTGCCCTTGGCCCTGTTCTGCTCCCTGCCCCAGCCCTGCCCCAGCCCTGGGGGTCCATTCATCTCCCCGCCCCAGCCCCTGCCCCTACCCCACTCTCTCCCTCACCATGGGGGCCTTGATCTGCCCCCCACCCCTGCCCTTTCCCCACCACAAACTTATCTGCAGGGTGCTGCTCTCCACACTGTCCTGCTGTAAATGCCTGTAAATCGGTTATCAGATTGGTATTGGCAGCTATGCCTGGTGAATAATGGGCTATTCGTATTGGCCAAGAAAATCTTTATCAGTGCACCCCTATTAGTATTACTTAATTTCTCCTGTACTGCTCACCATGGTGAGAGATGCTTTTCAGTGACAGTCACTCTTCATTGTGCTTCTTATCTTCTAATAAGCAGCATTATTTCTGAAGCATGAAAATAACACCAAGACAGGATGAATCTTATACATGACACAAGCAGTTTTGGTTGATTTATCTGTGGCACATTTCTTGTGGTGCATGTTTCCTCTCTTCTTCATGTAAGTCAGTAGTTACTCACTGAAGCAATAGTAATAATGATAATTAGGGACATACCCAAATTGAGGAAGTAGGCAGCCGATTTCACAGGCAGATCATGGGGCCCACCACCACTTTTCGTGGGCTTATTGCAGTGGGCCCTCCCCACGCCGGTGGTCGAGAGGCCCCAGTGTCCCCACTCATCACCGCTGATTTCAAGGCCTGATTTCACGATTTCCAAGAAATATGCAAAATCACAAATTAAATAGGTCCCTAAGAATAATTGGTGCTTTTCATTTTTAAAGTCAAAATGTTTCCCAGATGGGAAAGCTTATACATTGAGTCAGTGGCAGAACCCAGAACAGTAAGGTGGTCAGGGAACTTGAAGTTGTCATCTTGTACTCTGAGCCATTCTAGCTCTTTCCTTAAAAGAATTGCAGAAAAAAAGAATTTGGAAATCAGGAACATCCTTTTTTCCAATATAACTCTTCTGCTCATTATCTTTTTTTTCTTTTTTTTTAACCCAAGGAATGCTGATTGACTTGGTCAAGTAATTGTATTTTATGTACTCTTCTAAAGTAAAAAGATACAAAAATGAATGCATGGTAATACTTTCAAAAGTGTTCAGTTGCAGCCTTTCTTTAGAAATTCCTTTGTTTAAAAGGGAAATTGTTTCAAGCAAAAGAGAATTCTGTTTATTAAGAATTTATTAGAAAATAAGGTTTCTGAATTTAGCTAATCTGCCTATTGAATAGAATAAAAAGATCTATATTTCAAAACAATTGCTAATAGCCAACTAGTGTAATCTAATCCAGCATGCTCCATTTGATAAGTCTTCTGACAATTTTGTATTTTACTGCTAGAATTTCCTGTCTCTTAGAAGTTGTTTTCCTCTTTCCTGTTGCTGTATAAAACACTTATTAGAAGAAACAGACTTAACTATTAAGTGGAAACAGTGAGACTAATCCTGTACAAAGTGCTGTCAAGTGCAAAAAATACAAAAATAAATAAATAAAGGGAGAACAAAGAAATAATTTTCACATGCTTTTCTTTTCCAGTTAGCATCCTGCATGCTGCTTTCAACAATAGTAAGTAAAGAATTTTCAAACAGAAGTGTGACGTCTCTTGATTCTGTGCTTCCATGTGTGGCTTCCCACTGGAGTGCTGGAAGCCTCATGTGGAAGCACAGAGCCTGCCTGGCCTGATGGTGCATGGCTTCTGCCTGCAGTGTTGTGAGCCCCATGTGCTGGCATGGAGCCAGCCTGGTTTGGTCCAAAGGCATGCGCCATTGGCCCAGGCCAGGCTGGCTCCATGCCAGCACATGCAGCCCCCGGGACTTGGCACATAATTTTGAATGTTTCTGTGCATAATTCTCTGGGGTGTAACTATTCAGAAGCCCAGAGTTTTTGATGATACTATTCTTCCTACATGTTCTGAAGTCTTGTGTGGTAGTTTAGAGGATGGACAGCTGTGGTTCTGGATGCCAGCCCTTTAGCCATCTATTCACAGTAACTACTGTGGGAAGAGTCTACATTCTAGTAGTTGCCGTAAACCACATAAGAAATCCCTACATAAACAAGAAATGATTCACTTGTTATGAATAGAATAAAGAGGGCCATATATGAACTGCCAAGGTTAATTTTTTTGTTTTTATTGTTATTCCGATATTGGTTTTACCTTGGTTTACTTTTTCACTTTTATCTTTGTCTGGAATTTCCAACTTTTCATTCATTTTAATTATTAAACATTTGATTGTATGTGGGGAAAAATGTTTTGGCATATGACTTTTTCCCCCCTATGAATCATAAACCGAAGTAAATACCCCTCTCTTATCCCCATTTTATACTTTAAATGACATTTTTTGCATGTCCTCTGTTTATTGAAAATCCCTTCATTCTAAAATCAGTAACTGATGATTATGTTTGTCCTGGATATTTGTTTTGAATCCAGGAATAATCCTGAATTTGTACTAGTGAGAGCTTATAAAGAAATCAGTTCTGCTTCTCTATAAGCATCTTCTGAAGTAAATAACACTACTATCAAGTGCTTGAAAGACCCTGGTAAAAGGTGATAATTTCCAGCAGTACCTTAAGGAGAAACTCTCCAAGCTCCCTGATGATCTTGACACCATTGATCACAGGGAGAGCCTCAGGAAAGGCATCCATGAAGCATGTCAAGAATCTCTAGGCTTTTCCACAAAGAATCACCAGGACTAGTTTGATGAGAGTGATATGGAAATTCAAGTTTCCATTGACAGAAAAAGGAGAGCCTTCAAAGCTTGGCAGAATTGCACTGAATCCAAGCAGAAGCAAGACTCCTATTGCCATGTTAAAGTAGATACCCAAAAGAAAATTTGAGAGCAAAAGAACAAGTGGTGGGAGGACAAAGCAAATGAGATCCAAAGTTTGCTGACAGCCATGATATGTGTAGTTTCTTCAATGCAGCTAAACCTATTTATGGGCCAAACACACAAGAAGCTGTCCCTCTAAGGTCTGAGGATAGAACAACATTCTGTAAAGACTGCTCTACCATCAATGCATGGTGGAAGGAACACTTTTGAAGAGCTTCTGAACAAATAGTCTGATGTTGAAAATAATACCATCAAAGCTGTTCCACAATACCCCAGTAAGGTCTACTTGTAGGAGACATGAGCAGGCTCCCTGGAAAAAAAAAGAAGGATTGGGTCCCCTGCTTCTGCCTTCAGCCCACCTCTCCTGTGGTGTGGGGAGGGGGGACAAGCTGTCAAAAGGCTGCAATGGAACAAACTCATTTATGTGGGTGACCGAGCTTGGGATCCGGGAAAGGGGCTGGCTGGGTTGTAGCCACAAACCCGGCATGTACAGATGGGTACTTGCGACCGCTGGAGTAGAATTAGGCACAAACGCGTACTGGTTCAAACAAAGATGGCTTTACTTACACTGTCACGATGTACAGCGTAGGAAGAAAGTTAACTTCAAACTCCAACTTCTGTTACAATCAAACTGAGGAGCTCTTATAAGACGAGATATCTTTAAACCGGGTCTGAACTTGAGCATGCAGTACACGGGGGTACGTCGGGGGGGGTTGTCGGCGGGTGATCAGACTGCCAGGTTCCACTCTGAGACGAGCACAGAGTTCTCCAACCTGGGTGGAAACAACTCCAACCCTTTATACGGCTAGCGAGCCAATTGCCAGCCTCCACGGAGGAATAATTTGCACCCAGCCACTCCAACCCTTTATACGGCTAGCGAGCCAATTGCCAGCCTCCACGTAGGAATAATTTGAAACCAGCCAATTAGAGTATGCGCATTTGCATATGAGCGGCGGGAACTTTTCCATGCCGGGGCTCTCCACCGTGCCGAGAATTCCCCTGTCTCACTGTGCCTTGTGCTAGAAAGTTCCACTGTACCGAGGCACTCAACTAATCAGTTCTGACAATTTAAAGCATTAAAAACCTCTGCATGTGTACAGTGTGATGCAGTTAAATCACAAAAACGGCCAATTTTTGTCATGTGTACAAGTGCCTGAGGCATTCAAGAAAAGTTTGGATATCCATTGGTGAGGCATGATCTAGACCTAGCTATGTCTGTGTTCTGTTATGGGTATTTCTCATGCTTCTGGGCTTTGCTGGTTGCCCCCACCTCCCTTTTCTGCTGCAGGTGTCAGGATGTTTTTTAGCCTCCGTCAGAGGCTTTGGGTGTTGGCTGCAGCCAAGGCTGAGGATTTTGACTGGGGTGTGCCAGTGATCCTGTTGGTACTAAAACTGAAGGTTCCTGGCTAGAGTGTTTTGCCTCTGTACTCAGGGTCAGACCAATGGCCATATTTGGGGTCAAGAAGAAATTTTACCCCATGGGCAGATTTCGTTTGGACAGTGGTAGTTTTTGCTTTCCTTTGTAGTAGGTGGTGTGGACCTCTAACTGGGATCTCTCACATATATAGTAACAACCTTTTATAGAAGCAGGACATTGGCTGCTGTGGTTGTCTGCTTTACCTGTGGCAAGTTACAGTGTTACGTCTTGTGTTGTGTCAGGATTGACAGTCGTGTCTGGATTGTATAGGATGGTTTGGATAGAGAAGATCCTGCCTCAGGCAAGGGGTTGAAATAGATGACCTCTGGAGGTTCCTTCTAGCCCTGTTTCTCTATGATTTGATTTGTACGCTTTCTGTGTTCCACTCATTCTTTCCTTCTGGAGCTATGTGCCAAGACTGCAGTTGAGCACGCAGATCTTAGATTGGCTTCTCCATTATTTTCCAGACTAGACTGCATGATGATTTACCTTTCTACTAGATGACTGTCATCCTTGTATTGAGGGACAGCCAGCCATTTGGAGTTGCTATTTAACTCTAGACTTCAAGACCTCTGTAAGTTTTTTAGTTTTTCTGATTCAGTTCACATGCTTGGAAGTGGGACGTAGCTTGCTGGTTTCTGCAGGTGGGCTTTGGTCCCTGAAGAACAACTCAGCCAGTCCTCCCAAATAAAACACACTCTAAGTAGCCACCAAATAAGCAAATGCACAAATGAAATCAAACCCTGCTATCTTGTCCTGGGCACTAGGAGGAGAGCCCTTTGACTGGCACCAGCACAGCAGTCTGGCCTTTCTCTGTAGCAAGCATTTTCTGCTCCCACCTTGCCTCCTGTTTGCAAACTGTTCCCTCACAAGTTTGCTGTCTGTCTGTTTGCTTCCAGTAGGACACTTCTTTATTATCCAAATGCTCCACTACTCAGCTTCCTCAAAAATATGGCTCCCTCTTAAGGGGCTAGATTGCCTTGTTACAGTACCCATACAGTTTATGGAGGTGGATTTTTCTTTTAAAATTTTTACCTGTGTATTAGTTATTGTAACGCAATTGCAGATTAAGGACATTTTGATTGGTTTACCAAGGACCTGACATTAACCTCAGGTTGGTTTATCTGTGTCCTTCTCTCATGAGCTTTGAAATAATTTGAGATAGTACAAGTTAAATTCTTTTGGCATATGTACAAATCATGTTGGTCAGTCTGTATAGGCATGCTCCCACCAGTAACCTGAGAACATTAGGGTTTATAACAGGGGCGGGCAATTATTTTGGGCAGAGGGCTGCTTACTGAGTTTTGGCAAGCCATCAAGGGCCACATGACAGGCAGTCCAGGGCAGATAGATATTAATTTTCTAAAATTTTTAGGGGCCTTGCGGGCTGGATAGAATGGCCTGGCGGGCCACATTTGGCCCTCAGGCCACTTTGCCCACCCCTGGTTTATAAGAATGACCGGTGGACTCTCTTTTTTTCAGAGACTTTTCTGCTACAACCTCATATTTCTTGTCTCTGCCACCAGAGCTTTTATTTGAAGTCTTCCTGTTCAAACCAAGTCTGTTTTAGAGGGGTTGAGAGGTTCAAAATGTACAGCAGTAGTGTGAGCTGGAATCCCCAGTTGTGGAGCAGAATTAAAGAAAACAAACTCTCCAGTGTAGTCATACAGTAGCATATTAGTGTAATGTTATCTCCTACTTATTGCAGGGGTATTAAGTTCCTAACTTGCAGGTGAGAATTTTGTGGGGAACAGAAAATAACTTACAGCCACTTTTTGTTGTCCAGTCTGGCACTTACTGAACACAGTTTTTACTTGGTATCATGGTATATATTCTAATCATAATAGTTAACATTTGCACTTTATATACACAAAGGGCTTACATTCTGGCAACAGTTTTGTAATTTATTTATAGGTAATTACATTCTAACCATTGATTTACCTAATCCTGTGCAGTTTTTGACAGTCAAGCATAGTTACCAATAATTTATTAACAGTTTAATAATTATTCACAGTGTACTGATGCTGGCTTTACATGTGGGCCTTTGTAGGACAGTAACTAGTTAAGTCTTAATAATCACCAATATTGATAGCAAAAATCCTCTCTGTATTGCAGGTATAAGATAGAGTTGCCTGATTTTTGTAATTTTTATAAAAATACAATATCTGTTTGTGTCTGATTTTCTTAAAAACATAGTTCCTAGAGCCACATTGTTATAAATTGTTATGAGATTGTTATGAGACTCAGCTTTCATTTTAACAAACATTGTCAAAATCATGGATTCACTTTCCCAAAATCATGAGTTTGGGTTCTGTAATTTGCCTCCTGGTTCCCAAAAAGGCAAGGGTGCACTTGGGTCACATTTTCAAGCTATTTCCAGGAGCAGGAACTTTACATAAAACACCAGATGCTGCAAGATTCAAAATCAGATAGTAAGAGTCGGTAATACTGGTATATTTCTAACCTTCATAGTTGTCAGAACATAATACTGTTAATGTCTCCAGTGTGTTTTGAATAGTAAATGAATTCAGCTACATCTCGTAACTGATTTTGTGTAGAGAATGATGTTTAACTTCCACTGAAATGATATACCAGTAAAGTGGTGCTCAATCATCCACCCCTATACCCCTCATCCAGCCTATAGGCCAGATCCTGCAGGTGGGTTTGGTCCATGGGCTGGATCTTGCAAAGTGGGGTTGGTTCATGGGTCAGAACCATGTGGAGTTGGTGCATGGGTTTGGTCCACAGGTGTGATCATCTGTGCCTGTGGACCTTGCATGGTAGAACTGACCCAATGCACAAGCATGATGCAGTGCACCAGATATGGTCACAGGGCAATTATCCAGCCCTCAGGGTTCCCTATGGGTCTAGAAATTTGGTGGCAGGGGAGTGGTGGCAGAAATTAATGAATTAATGGATGGCATGGCTCGACAGGCCAAAGGTTGGAGACCGCTGATATATAGTCATTATTGGAGGCTTTTAGGCCTTGTGCTTGGAAATGTGCTTATTAGAAGTCCCATTGACTCAATAGAATTTTTAATGTACATAAAACTACTCACATAAGTATGTACAGAGACATGATCTCTAAGCCTATTGTCTTAAACATAGGAGGGTAGTAGTAATAATACAAAATACTTAAAAAAAAATCTAAATTTGGTTATTTAAATTCTCTGGTTCATAAATCCAGAAAAGTGTTCATGGGTTTCAAACTTTAGCAGAATAGGAAAGGTGATGTGGTCCAGTGGAGCTCAACTCAATAAAGCAGTCTGCCAACAGCTGTGACTGGTTAATCTTTATTCTTGGGTATTCCAGTTATTCAGAATGAAGCTGGTAAATGATCTATTAGCATTCTTGTTACTTGCAACAGCTACGCTTCTGGTTTCAGAATAACATGATGGTTTTTACTTGGGGGAAAAATACTGTATTTGTGGGGTATTAGGAAAACAATAACCTTCCTAGCATTCAGTAATAGATATTGGTGCAAAGTTTAACTTTTATAGAATAGGCATCAATATCCAAGACAATACCCATGTAATTTAGAGCAGGGGTTTTCAACCTTTTTAAACAAGTGTACCTCTTTTGTCTCAGAGTTTCAGCCCATGTACTCCTTTATATTTTTTTTTCTTGTTTTTAAGGGAGGAGAGCAGATTGAGGCCCTGTGGTGAAGGAGGGAGTGGGGTAGGGGCAGGCGCTGCTTGGGCAGGGCATGGGATGGAGCCGTGAGGAGCATGTATGGGGGGGTGGGGAGGGTGCGGGTGACTCCCACTGCTACGTGCACCCCAGGAGGGCTTGGGAGGTGTGTCCTCTCAGATTTGCACACGGGGGGTGGGCAGGCTGCCACTGTGGGTGGGCCCCCGCAGGGAGGGAGGGAGGGAGCGGGGCTGGAGCAAAGGCAGGTGCTGTCCTCCCAGGGGGGAGCATGTGACGGAGCTGCAAGAGGCTTGTCCAGGGGGCGCGGGGGGGGGGGGG
>NW_005842318.1:340457-348405 GCF_000455745.1 Alligator sinensis
CATGCACCCCAAGAAGCCATGGGGGGGTGTGCCCCCAGATCTGAGTGCAGGGCACGGGTGGCCTGGGGCTGTGCTGGGCTGGGCCAGGCTGCAATCAGGGCTGGAGCTGGCAGTGCTGGGAGGGGGCTATGGGAGGGGCTGCAGCCACCACAGAGTTTGCTGTAGCTCCCCCTAACTCCCTCTTACCCCCACGCCCAGCACAGCGCAGCCCAACACCCCTGCCAGGAACAGCCCAGCACCAGCGCATAGTGGCCTGCATCCTGCCATGCCCTGCATGCAGATCTGGGGGTATGCACCCCCCCCATGCCTTCCCGCGGTGCGTGTAGCAGCGGGACCCGCCACCCCCTGTACCTCCCAGATGAGCCGCTTGCATCTTTGTCCTGTACTCCGCCCCAGCTGGGCAGCCCCTGCACCCTGCCCCACTCCCTCCCTCACCGCAGGGGCCTATAGGAGTGCAGCCCAGTCCAGCCCAGCCCACTACTGGGAAGAGCCTAGTGCAGCCCTGGCCACAGCCCACCCCACCCCACATGCAGATCCGGGGGCACATGCCCCCCATGCCCTCCCATGGTGCATGTAGGACACCCCCCACCCCTCCCCAAATCACTGTATTAATTTGATTTAGCTAGTTTCAGATTCATAGATTTGGTGCCGATTCGGAGATTTGGCCATAGACTATAATGGGGAATCACTAAAATACCTATAATTTTTGTTATTTTTTTGCAGATTTGGATGAAAACAGCCCCTTCTGAGGGCATGAAACCTGCCATGTTTCAAGGAGATAGATGCAGGTTTTTCTGTGAAAGTGAACCTCAAACTGCTGAAAGTAAAACTCATATCACTTGTGTGTGTTAAGGCAGAGCAGGATGAAAAGAGCAGGGATGGTAGCCCCTCATGCAGGCTTGAGGCCTGCCAGGTTTCAGGCAGTGTGGTGCAGGGGTTTCTGTGAAAGTGCATCTCAAAGTTCTAAAAGCAAATAAAAAAGGCAAATAGGTGTGGAGTGAGGAGGGTGGCACTCGCTCCATCTGCACATGGAGTTTGGGAAAACCCAGCAGCGGGAGGTTCACCTTCAGGAACACCAGCTGCTCTACCAAACCAGGATCCAAGTAGGTGCAGTGGGGTGTCACAACATCACCAGCAGTGCTGAACACCCTTTTGTTTGGCACACTGGTCGGTGGACAGGACAGGTGTTCCTGGGCAACTGTGGCCAGATCCTGCCACACCTGGCTGCAGGTTGCCCAATAGGCCAAAGGGCTGCTGTGCAGTGCCTCCATACCCTTGGTGAGATAGATAGCCACTGAGGCCTCTGCGCTACCTGCCTGGTGCTGGGGTCTGGTGCCTCTGGACCCCAACACTGAAGCCATACCCTTGGCCCACATTGGCAGTGGATGTGGTGGAGGGGATTGGCTTGAGGTTGGAGTGCTGGCATGGGAAGGTGGACCCCCCTCTTCCACGTCCCCCTGCCTCTGCCCTTCTGCCTCCCTGACTTGGTTCACCATTACTGCTGTCCAGTGATTGAGGGTTTTGCTGCTGCAGATGCTCCCCTTCACCCTTGGGTTGCACATGCTCGCCACCACATGGACCATACTGGACCACAATGGATCCAGCTGTGTTTTGATGCCCTCCTTCAGCTGCTTCACTAGTGCCTGCACCTCTGGTGAAAGCAGCTTGCTCCAGCCAGGAACATTGATCCCCTGGAACTTCTCCATTTCATTCTCAAGTTCCCTCACTATGGGGATCACCTGGCTTAAGGAGGACATCGCCAGCACTGAGGCTCTCGGTGGCCTCAAAGAATGGCTTGAGGACCACCAAAATCTGGGAGATGGTATCCCTCTCTGTTTTGTTAAGGGGGCTGCTCATCCCAATATCCCTGACCAAGGCTGTCTAATGGATGGCCTTCTGTTGCTCGACTAGCCTTTCCAGCATCAGGCATGTGGAGTTCCACCAAGTATCCACATCCTGCGTGATTTTGTGCTGTGGGATGCTCAGCTCTGCCTGTTTGTCCTGCAGCATCTTGCCCCCCTTGATGCTCTGGTGGAAGTAGCCCGCCACCTTCCTGAATTTTGAAATGAGCTGGCTGGTAGTGACGGGGCCGTCCCTGGGAGCCCTGTCCCCCTCCAAGGCGTCCCTGACTACGAGTTGGAACTTGTATGCTACACAGCAGATGCCAACATAGTTGGCATCACGCTCCACCTTGACCATATTGTTCCCTTTGTCAGTGACCATGAACCCACAGGTGAGCTCATCCTGCCCAATGAACCATCCCTGCACCACATGGCTCATGGCCACCATGGTCTCCCATGCTGTGTGGGACTCATCCATCACCTCTGCTTGAAGGAGAGCCCACTGACACCCTGACTGATCACATCAGTGCCCTGTGAAGGTGAGGTAGAGATGATCTCCATCCTGGCTGCTGCAGATGTCTGAGGTGAAGTGCAAAGCTACCTGCAGACCTGCTTTCCACAGCTCCTCCCTCAAGTACTCCCTGCGTGCCTCATACAGGGAGGTCACCACCGTCCTGCTAAAGGTGGTGCATGCGGGCACTTGGTACGATGGGGCCTCGAGTGCCATGAGCTGCCTGACCCCTGGCCACTCAACTAAGGAGAAGGGCTGACCATCCAGAGCAAGCATCTCCCCAATGCTCTGGGTGACTTCGCTTGTCTTGGGAATGTGCCCCCCTCTGTCTCCGCCTTTCCCGCACTGGTCCAGGGTGGCCTGCCTCTGTTTCTTGGATTGTGCCTTATCCCCCTCCTCACCAGGCAGAGGCACAACAAAAGGAGGAGCTGAGCCACCTGCTCCCACAAGCTCCTCTGAAGTGCCTTCTAGAGAAGGAGACCTGTTTCTAGGGGAACTTTGAGGGGTGTGGAGCACAAACTCAGATTTCCACTCCTTCCCCAGAATTTCCTTTGCTATGGCCCTCAACTCCTCTGTTTCCAGATCCAGCTTCTCCTCTGGCACTGGAAGGCTCACACTGGGAACTGAAATTGGGATGGAGAATGTCATGCTGCTGCTGGTTAGTGGTGTTAGTGGTGGTGGTGCAGGTGCAGGCACTGCTACCACTTCCTTGCTCCTGCTAGCAGCAGAAGACTCATCGCTGCCAGGAAAGAGGGTGCGCCTATGTTTGGGGTGGGGGGAACTTGCAGCTCTCCCTCTGCCCCCTCTTCCTCCCCTGCCAGAAGAGATGGCACCTGCCTTTCCAGTATGCTTCATAATGTTTGGTGTGCTACAGAATGTGTGTGTGTGTAATATATGTTGTGCTGTCCTGCACAGTGGTGACACACTGAGATTTCTTTTTGTGGGGGAGAAAGAATCAAGACAGATTAACAAGAACAAATAAGAGGATTTTGAAGGAAGAATAAGTTGAAAGGAATGGTTAGGGATAAAAACAGGGATTGTAGGCAAGAGTAAGTAGGAAAGGATTGGATACAACTTAAAAGAAGAGAGACTACCTAGCAAGCTAGAGCCTTTCAGACACTGCTGCTCCAAGAGAGAGACAGCTCACAAAAGGCACAGATCACTTCAGACACAGCTTGATATGTTGTTTCTACATCTCTCCCCCAGCGCCCCCCCCCCCAGCCTTTTCCATATATGGAAGATCACCCTATACCCCTCCCTCTTCTCAGTTTCTGTTTCCTGCAAGCCTTCTGAATCTCTGAATCAATTTTGAAGGTTTCCAATTTGATTCGGACCTTTTAATGGGTCTCCCGATTCGATTTGGATTCAGAAATTTGGCTGCCAAATCGGGCCAAATCTCCTCTGAATGGAGTTGGCTACTGAAGCTTTGCACAACCCTACTGCATACCCCCTGCGACCCTTCGAAATACCCCTAGGGGTATGCATAAGCCCGGTTGACAACCACTGCTTTAGATGCTTACTTAGTGATACCTGTTGGTATGTACTACTAACAATAAAATGCTTTGAATGACTCATGAAGCAAGGATTAGTTGTACTGATTAAAGATCATTTGGATTTTTGCAAGAATAGACGTTTCAGTTTTATCTGTGAGTCAAAATTGTTAAGTAGCTTCATTTTACAGGTTTTGAAAAAGAAAATCTATCTCATTAAAGTTTAATGAAAAATTTTAATGCAACTTTGAATTTTTGTTTTTCTCCTTTCTCTTTTTAAAAACGAGTGCTGTATTGAGTAAAAGAAAATACTACATTTACTCAAATTGAAGACGACCCTGATTAGAAGACAACTCCCCAATAATTTGATTCTATACATGGAAAATTTATAAATTTGATATAATTTTCCAGATATAAAATCTAATTATTGGAGGTTTGTCTTAAATATGTCAACCTCCCACTGGTACAGTAGGGAAAATTAAATCTGGGGGGGTCTGGTAGCCCTTTTGCCCTCTGTCCCCTACCCCCCACACTAGACCTTTCCCTTTGCAGATCTTTCTCTCCTCCTTACTGTCAGATCCTGCTCTCCCTGAGCACATAGAAGTGAAGGGAAGATTTGAAAACACTGATTTTGAAATAAACATAGTTGTAGCAATTTGTATATACTATCCATAGACTTAGCTCACTCAGAAATTATGTGTTTTGCCTTCTTTAAAATTGCAGCAAGTTCTAGCATAGGCACTCCATAAACTCATTTTAAGTAGCACTTTAACACCTACTTAGGGTACAGACTATGCATGATATTAATCCAAAGCCATAATTATAATTTACCATATGGTTCATGATTTACCATATGGTTCACTGGACTGGGCCTCAGCAAAGTTAACAGCGTTTCAAGCCATGGTGACCCCATAGCTTAGCACTGCCCAGTATGTGTATGTACCCCAGATACCCTTACAAAAGAGCCATGTGCTAATTAGCTCCCACTCATGACTGGAACCATGTGTTCTCTTCCTGGGTCCTGGGATCCTCCAAAAATTTATATGCAGATGACTTACAGGGCAACCTGGTCTGACTCTACCTCATGGAGGGCAGGGCCACACTAATCATATACGACAGGCTGAGAGAGAGGGTGGCGGAAGGATTCTGGGTGAACTGTCTGGGGCCTTGTTTGGTGATGTTGCTAGATTATTAAGGCTGGTGAAGAAACGGGAATCATTGGAACTGGGGAGGAAAGGCACAGCTCAGCTGTGGAAGTGGAAAGAAAAGAAAATGTATTCTATATAGTGGCTCACCATGACCTGGAAAAGTTGGCACTGAGGGGAACTGCACTCAATGGGCACTACCATATGTCTTATTCAGATGCATTGCACTGGAAGTTTGCCCTATGTAGGCCATATATTTTATAGTGTTGGCTGCATTTAATCAACTTCATAACTGGTTTCTATTACTGAGAGCACGCTGCTTTTAGCAGTAGTTTAATGATAGATGATGTAGTTAATTAGGTTTCCTTATATGTGAGTAGAAGATGAGGGGCCTTTTTCCTTATGCTGAGTGGGAGAAAGAAACCTAGTCTTATATTTGAGTAAATATGGCAGTTTATCCTTTTTTCCCTTTTTTCGTTTTCCCTTTTTTCCCCTACTTCTGTAACTTCTCAAAATATTGCAAACCATAGGACAGTTTCAGAGCAGCAAGAAGAATCTTCAATTCTGCTACTCTGGAACTTTGCCTAGGTTGCGAAAGTTTTGAAAAGTTACACTGTAGTAAAGGGACAATAGAAAAATGAAACCTAGGGGTGGAAAATGGCCTTAGACATCCTTTATCTTGCATTCAGTGGGGAAGGGTTAGAGAAGCTGGAAAGAAAATAGAAAAATCTGAAAATTTCAGTATTTAATAAATATAAATATTGAAAGTTTTGGTTTTCAGCAACTATTAAAATATTTAAAAACAAATGGACAAAAAGCTTTTGTTGATAGCTTTTTAGTTTTTAAAAGCTGCCCCTTTGTGGAAGATAGGCATTTTGCACACCTTTTTACCAGCTTTCATCACAATAGCTTTTTAGCTGTAGTATATACATTTATCTAGTTTACTTCAATCATCTTAATTTTATTTTGACTATCATAGTTTTCAGGTCCTGTCCTAAAATCCTGTTTAGCATTGTTGAGCTGCTCTTCACCATGGTTGGATTTCTGCTAAGTGAAGAAATTCCTGTGTGTGTAATATTTGAAATTTACTGTGAAATATTGTTTTGAGACACTACATGGAATTGTAAAATATTGTTAAAAGTAGTGTCATATTTTTTTCTTCTTTTAAATATAATCCAAAGACATATGTGGAAAAGACAAAGAACAGTTAGAGGTTCAGGTTCCTTAATAATTAGGTCCCTTTACCTCTGGAATTGGTGGCTTCTGCTTAATAAAGCAGCCATCAGAACTTTGATTGTTAGGGCTCGCATACAGTAGGTCTGATTAGAATTCTAGTACTTTGGGAGGTTTCACACTAATCAAAATTCATTTCCAGTGATCTGTGCCTTGTTTTAAATCAGGCTATTTGGAAATAGAGACTGTAGTTATCTTACCTATACATCACTGTCAAATGCTGGAGGTATGAAACCAAGAAGAAAGCTCAGGAGTAATAGATGGGTATTTACATGTATTTAAAATAATGAGATCCATAATGGTTTGCCTGCAGTAGACAACCGTCATTTAGGATGTAACTGTGATATAATTGACCTTGTCTTTAGTTAACTTGTAATATAGTTAAATATCTTTAAGTAACGTCTGCAGATGGGCATGCAAAACCCACATCACCTCTTCAGAACAGGCTGTGTAGTTATCTTTTTTATTATTGCTGTTTCTTAAAGACCATATTCTACAAGATCTAGGAAACTGTAGTGTCTAAGTACAGCATGTCTTTGATTACTTACATGCTGGTTCCTAACAGTTTGACCAATAACCATTTTGGTTAACCATTTTTCAGTTTTCTTCTAAAAATAGGCATTTGTACTATTGGAAGAAATTAGTTATTTTTGTTGCAGAAATTGTCTTTCCACAATGGAAGCATTATTTATTTCTAGCATAAAAATAGTCCTAGTATGTTCTAAACTAGGGATGTCAAACGTATGGCCAGTGGAGTTGTTCCCTCCAGCCCAAGGGGTAGGGCCCACCGTTGAATTCCTGGGTATGAAGCCCTGTTTGGGACCTGTATTGGCAACAGGGGTGGTGAGCAATGGCTGTGTTAACTCCAACTGCCACCCCTGCTTGTCCTGCTGCCAGGTTCAGGTCTGACCTACGAGGAGCCCTGTGGTTTGGATGTGGGTCATGTTTGATAGCCCTGGCCCTAAACGCTGTTGCTGTTGCTGTTGTTGTATTAAATGGAAAAAGTGGATACTATAGTGCTAGGTTTTTTTCTTTATGATTCTCTTTGATTTGAAACTTTGATTTGAAGGTCTTCTGAAAAACAAGGTTGTTTTGTTTATGTATTTATTTGTTTGAGTGCCTTCAGTTTATTTGCTGTTCAGAGTTTGAGAATAAATTGTGTCTAAGGAGAGATATGAAGGCAGACAAGGAAAAGGTCTATGGAGAGAGGTCAAAACTTGAGAGGCAGCAGGGAACTAAGCACCTGTGTCTTTGGTTAGAAGTCATACTGACCTAGTAACTGTACCTTTATCAGGAAAAAGGGCATGCTTTTAATAATCTTGGGCTTTGATGGAAAAACTACAATAGCAGCAAATTCTACAGCTACAAAATGCTTCTTCAAAGGCTGGGCTTTGGGCACTGATTTATGTCTTAGTCTTAGTTTAACTAAGGGGATATTAGAAGTCCATCCCAGGAGATAGATCTTCATGGAATCTTCTGATCATATTTTAAAATGGGCATATGCCTGTAGGGATGATCACAAAATATGTGTGACTTAGATTATGCTGCACAGGTTAGTTCTGGAATTTGCTTTAGTTTATTCCTATATCAGCACTGAATTGACATCACATATGTCAGTGCTCTGGAGAAGATGCCTTTCTTGTTTCATCTGAATCAGATGAGGACCACTGAATTCACAAAGTTGGACTTGGGTTAAAGGAAAAGGTTTATTAGGCAGACATGGTTATT
>NW_005842318.1:348415-359623 GCF_000455745.1 Alligator sinensis
GTATCTCATTCAATGAATTGGCACATTTATGCATGACGTGGAGAAATTCTGTAATCTATTCTTTTGTATTTCATATTCTTTTTTATAATGTCATCATATTACTCTTCTATGGCAATGCATCCATGCTAAAGCTATATACCCAGGGTGTCAAAGTCTCCTCACCCTCCCAGCCAGATCCAGACTGTAGGACTCCTTGTAGACCAGATCTGGATTCAGTGATAACAGTGGGGTAAGTTGCAGTGGTGGTGATGGTGGTGGCAGCAGCTACATGGTTTAACGCAGCTGTCACTTACCCTATGCCAACAATCTACCATAGCAATGGAGTTTGACGTCCAAGGCAAAGCCCACAGCAGCAGCCTACCCTCACCCCACGCACAGATCTGGGGGGCACACGCCCCCCCATGCTTGCCCAGGAGTGCATGCAGGACCAGGAGCCACCCCAAACTCCGCACACCCCCAAACTAGTTGCTCGTGGCTCTCTCCTGTGCCCTGCTCCAGCTGGGCAGCACCTGTTGGTGCGCCTTCACTTCAACGCCTGGGGCAGTTGCCCTGCTTGCCCCCTTTTGCTACGGCACTATCAACAATACATGTCTCTAGCAACTCTGTGCCCTGGATTTTGGCAGCAGGCCATGTCTCTACTTCCCCCAACCCTGTGGTCCACACAATATGGCTCTGTGCACTGAATCTCGCCTGTGGGCTGTAAGTTTGACACCATTGCTGTATGCAAATCCTACTTCTTGTTTTAAATGCAGAACAGTTTTACTTTTGACTCTGTAACAAAATACTTAACTATTAAGAGAAACACCTTCTGAGTGAAGCTATATGATAGAAATGTAAATACTTATGTGAACATTTTATCCCCGTGTACTCTGAACCTCTCTGTATTATACTCGCTTACTCAGCTATTGTGGGGTAGTGCTAATTGTCTGTAGTTGGCTTGAGGTATATTGCTCTCTGCTTCTCTTTGGACGTATACATAGTTTCCCTTTGTTTCTTTCTTGGTTCATGCATTTTGTGATAATTAAACTTGTGAACGTGAGTGAGTGTGACAAGTGGTAAATGCCATATTTCATTTCCAATGTATTGAATTTTCCCCGAAGATTGCTGCAGGAGTAAGTTAACAAAACATGCCATTTATTTGAGGTTAATCATAGTTTAAGAAGTCTTTGAACCAAATTCTTGTGCTTTGGAGTTTGATCTAATAAAGCTCTTAAGTTTTATGTTGGTCTGTCTTATTTTGCAGATCTCTGAGACATTTTCTACAGAGAGGAGAGAGAGGCAAAATGGCCAGTTCGGCCCGGGACCACCTACTTTTTGTGCGACGTCGCAACCCCCAACTGCGGTATACTTTGAGCCCAGAGAACCTGCAGAGTCTGGCATCTCAGGGCACCATGGCTGAGAATATGAATTTACAGCGTGCCAACAGTGACACTGATCTAGTGACCTCTGATAGCCGCTCCAGTCTGACAGCTAGTATGTATGAGTATACCCTTGGGCACTCTCAGAATCTCATTATCTTCTGGGATATTAAAGAAGAAGTGGACCCAACAGATTGGATAGGACTTTATCATATAGGTAACCATTTCTTCATTTTTCTGTTTTTACTATTTTTTTACCTTTTCTCTTTTCATTATTTCCGTTAGTGAAATCAGTAACATGGTTTCAAGATAAAATATGAGAAGTCTATACAAAATTGTTTTGAATATCTCTTTCCATCTTAGTGCAATGAAGTGTGAAATGTGTTGGTAATTAATACAGATCTGGTTTCATTTGACCTGCTACAAATTGAAAAGCAGTTGTCTTAGATAACAAAGGCCATATGAACACAAAGTTTTTTCCTGTCTCCACTCTTACTAACTGTTGGTTTCTGGCTGTATTTTAGATTAGAAAAGAAATGTTATTTTTACTCAGTACTCAATTATGCAGCAGATAGGCTATCATCCTGCTATGGCAACAGACATAACTTATATATGCAGAAGGGACATTTGTTTCAAAACAGTTCATATATATTACTCAATAGTAGAATGATCCTTTCTGAAACTATAGCAAATTAATGCTACAAAGTTTTTATTAATAAACTCTATTCTTATACATTCTAACACTAGGAACTCTGTCTTTTTCACTTTAGTGTACAGACTTATTTTCTTTCAGGATTTGCCATTATTGTTTTACACGGAAAGCTTTTATTATAATACACTGGTATTTAGAAGCCTTTCTGTCCAAGTAGGTTTTAACAATTGAGGAAATGTATTTACCATAGTGTGATTTCTTGGTCAGGGCTGTTGCACACTAAAATGCTGTAATTCTGTTGAATCATTGTACACATCCCTCTGTATCTCTCTAAATAACCCATCTCTCATCATTCTTTTTTAATGGGATTTAGCTTGAGGGTGGTCTAGTATAGGGAAGGCTTTGGGTGCTATGTCCCATATAACTGATGCTGAAGACTTGATAAAAGCAAATCAAATGGAAATTGTGGTGAAAACAGGTCTGATCATTGGAACTTTATCCATTCTGAGAGTAACACCAGTTCAACTGAATTAATATCACCATAGGTACCAACATTTTTTTTGTAAATTTCTTTTGCTTAAGCTTTGCCTAAGCAATTGTGTTTAGCTGTCAGCATTAAATCTTTTCTGGAGAAGCTTTGTGCTGCAGGGGCTCCCATTAGAAGAGTTTTCGGGTTCAGAGTTTAACTTATATGATTGTTTCAACTAGGTAGCTAATAAGGAGCTCAGAGGTTCTCCAAACAAAATAACCAAACCATCATTGTTGGTTTTTAAATAAAATTTACTGTAAAATTAAGACTCCCAAAAGCTAATTTATACTTAAAATACTAATTCAAATCAAATAACAGTTCATCTAAATAAAGGCCAAAAATTCTCAAGTAAAATAAAATAAATAAATAACAAATAAAAGAAAGTTAATCAGTTTTACCACCAGCTTCTGTGAAGAAATATTTCGCCCTAAATGTTGCTGTTCTCCTGTCCAGCTTTTCAGCTGTTTCCCAAAAAAGTCTCAGGCACCTGTCACATGTTACACTTAAGATGTGATTAATTAGTTAATCACATCTTAATTTGTGACCCAGCCATGTATTCAATCAGTTAATAGCATGGTAAAATGAGGGATAAGCCATAAAATTATTCCACAAAAAATGGGCAATAACTTTGTAGCTGATCCTATCATACCATTAATTGAATGTATGGCCAGGTTCATCCCTGTGCTTGGGAGCCCCGTCAGCAGATGAGGCTCGTAGACTTGAGGGCACACTGTGTGCTTTTGAAGCTGGGAGCTCTGTCAGCTGCATATGTGGTGTGCCCCTCTGGCAGGGAACTCGGACCAGCTGTGGGGGGGTGCATGGTGGCCCCTTTGACTGGGAACCTGTATCAGCTGCAGGCTCCTAGCCTCAGGGGTGCTCTCTCTGGCTGGGAGCTTGGGTCAGCTGCTACGACTCCCAGCTGTGGGGATGCATGGTGAGTCCTTAGGGCTCAAAGTGTACAGCTGATCTGAGTTGCTCCCGCCATGAGCCCCTGCAGGTGGGAGCCCCTGCACTAGCTATAAGGTGTGATGCCATCTTATGTGTGATCGTACAGTTAATGTATGGCATGGCAAGAAGCATGATTGTGTGGCTTGTCCATCAGATCCATCACACCTTTACCTGCACATCTGGTAGAGACCTGTGAGCCGTTTCAGTCAAGCTCCAGAATAAAGACCATTTCAGCTATCTGTCTGCTGAAATTTCAAAACCACAAAACAAAGGCACAAATTCACTTAGCCAGACAATGAGAGGGTGAGCAGACTCAGACTGCCTTCTCTAGGTTGAAAACTGCAGCACATTACTGTACAGTACTGAGGCTGCAAAATATGCATTGTTGTTTTTTTCTCTGCTTATTAGATGATACAAGAACTATGAATTCTAGTTACTTATTTATTTAACTTTCATTCTATATGGCACTTTAAATCTTTTAAGCACAGAATGGCTTTTTCACTTGGAGTCAATGTGAGTTTTGCCATTGATTTTAAAATACGAGTAGGATCTGAACAGAATATTGCCTTAAAACACCTGGTTTAATTATACATTATGGCGTTGCAGTTCTTACTCTACAAACAGATAAAGATGTAAACTGCTTTATCTTGTTAACCTCTATGCTTAATTCTAACATCTCGAAAACAAATCTTTTCAGCTTGAAATTTATCATATCTGGGTTCTATCCAGGATAGCGTGTATATGTGAGACAGAAGCCAGGAACAGGAATTCATTTTCATTGGTGGATCCTCCAGTAGAAACCTTTCTGGGAGAGGGAATGTACAGGTGTTCAGTCTGCAGCTGCCTCCGTCTCCTCTTCCCTCCACACTTTCATTAGACCAGAACCCCAGGCTTGAAAGTAGATGGGGAGACAAGGAGCGGCTGCTCCCCTGCTCTGCTCCATCCCAGGGACCCTGGCCAGGGTAGTAGATAAGGGATTTTGCCCCACTGCTGCAGCCCTGAAATGGTCACTTTTGAGAGTTTGAAGCACTGGATAAAGGCCTATGTCTACCTGTTGATTTCAGTGAAAGCTGAATCAGACAAAAAATCATGATTGCCATATGCAGATGAGCGCAGCTATGTGGTATGTGGCGCCGCAGACACGTTTGCAGCGCCACATATCACACATTGAGCTGTTCCCCACACTTCAAGGGAGCAGTGTGGTGGGGTTTTTTTGGGGTTTTTTTTGTGACTCCTGGATATCCAGGGGTCAAAGAAACCTGTGCAAAAAAAAAAAAAAGAAAAAGTAGAATAGCGTACGCGGGAGCAGTGCACGCTGCTCAGAATTGGAGCTTGGTTGGCCAGAGCCATGCTTCAGCTGCTGGTCAGGCTCTGAGCGGTAAAGGGTATGTGGCACAGGTGTTTCCTGGGGGCAACTAGCAGTGGCACAAGGTGTGTTACCTCTAGTTGTTCCTGGGGAAAACAAATGTCTAGGCTTATGTGGACGCAGCCTATCAGAGTATTTTGACTACTTTACATCACAACTACAACTTTAGGTAAACATAGTTTTCCAGTATGGTAAACATACTGTATTTACTCAAATGTAAGATGAGCCCCCCCCCCCCCCCCCCCACACGTGTGGGGGAAAGCCCTTCATATATTCACGTATAAGGAATTAACAAAAAAAGTCTGCATCAGTTGGACAAACTTTTTTTTATCTGAATATCTTCTAGGAGCTTACAATTCTGTACTTAGAACGAATGTTCTGGACTAAAATATTAAGATACTAGTACATGAAACAAAGGGTTAAAACTCACTTATATATTAAAATAGTGGATACAGGCCATTAGATGATATAGTTTATATTTTGGAGATCTGTTCACTATGGTTTTTTGACTGTACTTGTAAGCACTGATTTTTTATTTTTTTCAATTTCCTGGTATGGTACCACCTATGCCCAGGGATAGATTTATATAGCTAGGAACCTATCACAAAGCTAGGTTAGTGCAGCCCATCTGAATTAGATATATAATAGTGCCCATTGCACTCAGTCTCTTTCACCACTGACTGTTTTTCAAGTCAAGATGAGCCACTATATAGAATACATTTTGATTTCCTCTTCACTCCCACAGCTGAGCTGTGTCCTTCTTCCCCAGTTCCAATAATTTGTGTTTCTTCACCAGCCTTAATAATCTGGGAAATATCACCAAACGGGACCCCAAACAGTTCACCCAGAATCCCTGTCACTTCCTCGCTCAGCCTGTTGCATATGATTAGTGTGGCCCTGCTCTCCGTGAGGTAGAGCCAGACCAGGTTGCCCTGCACGTCGTCTGCATATACATTTTTGGAGGAGCCCAAGACCCATGAGAAGATCACCTGGTTCCAGTCATGAGTGGGAAGCTAATTAGCACATGGCTCCTTTGTGGGGGTATCTTGAGTACACACATACTGAGCAGTGCTAAGTTGTGGAGTCACCATGGCTTTTGACTCTGCTGGAGCCCAGCCCAGTGAACTATATGGTAAATCGTGAACCTTTTGACTAATATCATGCATAATTTGTACTATATAGAAGTAGGTACAAAAGTGCTACTTAACAGTGTGTTTATAGAATACCTGTACTAAAACTAGCAGCAGTTTCAAAAAAGGTTAAGTGCATCAATTCTGGATGAAGTAAGTCTATTGGTACGCATACTAATTTGCTTATATTCAAATTGCTGTTGGCATGTTTATTCCAAGGTCAGTGGCTACAGAGGGAAGAAGTTTGGAGGGGGGCAAGGGGGCTACCTGACCCCTCCAGATTTATTTTCCCTTCTGTAGCAGTGGGAGGGGGACAGTTTCAAGGCAAACCTCTAATAAATTAGATTTCATATCTAGAAAATTATAGCAAATGTATAAATTTTCCATATATTGAATCTAATTATTGGGGGGGGAGGGGGGGGGAGATCATTTTATATTTGAGTAAGTACAGCACTTACCTGCAATTAGTTTTCACTCTTCAGTGTTTTAAAATTTCCTTGGTGGGGAAGGGAGGAATAAGAAAATTTACAAAATATCATTTAAGATAATCAGGTGTCAAATTAGAACAGTATAATTTAAACATTTGTGGTATTGAAAGTCTGAATATTTACATTTAATGCTAGAGTTAGATAAACATTTGAAGGGAGGAAATTTAGCTCTAAGGCAAACAAAGTACCTTATAATTTGTTTAAATATAATTCTGACCTACTTGCTTCAGGATGTAGTAAGAGGGTCAGATCAGGACATGATAAATGTCTGCTATATTAGCATAATCTTGGTAACTGCTATCCCCTACACCCTTAACTATGCCTTCAACTATGTCTTCAGCTCCCTTTTACTACTTTGGATGTTGAGGGAAGTCAGTGCTTCAGAATATTGTGGTATGTGTTTCTGTGTGCATGACAACACATGTATTAATCTATATATTTATAGCACTATGTTTTAATAGCTTCTTCTTTGGCATTAGCCATTTTGTTTTTTCTAGGTAAAAGACACTGTTTTATAGTTATTCTCCTCTGGCACTTCCTCCTATCAGTGACATAGATTATGTGCAGTTCACTAGCATGTAAGAAAGTTCTGGCTCCAAGCTAGCCAAATTATGCATCTTCCCTCCACTCTCCCTGATGGTACTACATGCTCTTTCAGAGAGATGGGAGTAGGTGAAGGGAAATGCTTATCTCTTACTTTAAATATAAAAATGGCAACAACTACAAAATGCAACCCAAAAGACAACCCTAATTGTTTTTTCCTTTTAAATTGACCTGTTTTAATAATAGTAATAAAAGAAAATTGATCATTCCTTAAAATATTTTTTCACTACAGAAATCATGTGAGAAATTATGAACATTAGTATCTTTTTAGCTCAGATTTTAGTAGGGAGAGCTGTTAGTATCCAGATAAACCTCTAGCATGTATTAATTTTATAGAACTGCTTTCCGGTTCTACAGATTGAGTAATAATTCAATACAGAGAAAAAATAGTGAGTGATTGTCTTCCTAATCATTCTTTTATTATTTCAATTAATCCCCTTAGGTTTTTATATACTGGAGATCAATTATGTCAATGCTTGTTTGTCTGATTTTGCTGCCTGGTTAAACAAATAGAGTATATTATCAATTCCTACCTATCTGATTTTATTTCGGTCTTTTTGAGACTGAATGTAGATCATCATGAAAATTCACCTGCACTAAGAGTTAATTTAGATAAACCAGTGTGTTGATTACAAGATTGGTAATAATAAAAATACCTTGTATGCAGTACTACATAGAAGGAGTTTTTTCTTCTGGATAATAGATAATTATCTACAGACTTCATGGTTTTATACAAATGTAAATACCACTTTAATATCATATTTGCCTATTAGTGGTTTGTCAAAATATTTTTTCTGTCTATTTTCAGTATTTTTTTCCTGTTAACCTAACTTGTCTTAGAAGGATGAACTATCTTGCACAACTTACTGTATATTTTATTAAGTATTAACTTGCTGTAATGTCTCAGGTTTCTCAACTTTTGTAAACTCTAGACTTATTTTTAAACAGTACAGAACTAGTTTTCAGTCTTTACAAAATATTATCTAACTGCATAGAGAATTTCAAAGTACTCTTTTTAATTCTTTTATGTTTAAAACCTTTCAGGCACTCGTGAATTTTGTAGTGTTCATTTGTACTGCTATACATATTTTCCCATATATCTTGAATAATATTAACCTGTTTTCTATTTGTATGGAGTAACAGCTTTATATTGAGGGGTTTCTTTAGATTATTGTGTTACTAGCAAAGGATGGAGTCCCACAAGGAAAATTGTACATAATCATATAAGATTTATTTTTGGGTTACTCTTGTCTTCAGCAGTTTAGATCTTTTTTGCAAATTTCTGGAACCATAGTATTATGAGTCCAAGAACATATTCAGAGTATAACGCTGTAGAGCATTCGGGGACACATGTAAACATAAATTTCACATGTAAAACACATGAGATTCTAGGAAATGGAGAAATGTCGTTGCAGATGTACTGACTATTCCGCAGTTAGATCAAACTTGGCATTGCTGAATGTGGAATAAAGCCTGGCCATTTTTAGTTTGGTCTTTTCTGTTTAGATCCTGCCTAGAATTCACATAACACCCCAAATTACACCAATGTAGAAGTTTTACATTTTCGACCAAATGTAAACATGTGTATCCTTCCTAAGTAGGGAAAAAAACATGTATGGAAGGCATGTGATTTTAGAGGAAATTTGATTCTCATACATGCTAAAAGCTTTTGATCTATCTTGGAATGACTGCTCTTCCCATCTGGTGACATGGATTATATAACACAGTTTCATTCTCGAGGGCTGGTGCAACTTATCATATCCATTTGCCATTGTTTCTTAATGAGAGAACATCTTCCTATTGTGAACTGGAGCCAAGGTGGTATACAAAATCTTATGCTGTGCCATGGAAAAATGAAAAGATAACATGTTCAGCATCTATAATAAATACCCATTGATAATACATAAACTTGCTTGTGGCCTTAGTTCAGCATGTATATGTTGTACCCTTGCTCTGTCTGATATTCATGCTTTTCTGTTCGGTCTCTAATGGGAAAACACTCGAGGGGTTCAATGCCCAAATTGAACCTCACATCATCAGAAAACTCTGAACAGCACCTTTCTGATTTAATACTAAACCATTCTCTTTTTTTGGACAACTTTGCTTGAGGGCAGACTATATCGTGTTTTATGTGACTAAGTAAGGTTGCTATGTCCTGTAATATACCCCAGGGAATTATACACAGAAAAATTCAAAATTATGTGCAGAAAAATTCAGAATTATGCATGGAGTCTGGGAGCTGCATGTAGTGACACAGAGCTGGCTCAGCCTGGCCTGCAGACACATGCCAAAAATCAGATCAGGCTGGCTCCGTGCCAGCATGTGGGGGTCGTGGCACTGCAGGCAGGATCTGCATACCATCAGACTGAGTCAGGCCAGTTCTGTGCCTCTGCATGCATCTTGCAGCAGGAAACCTCATGTGGAGGCACAGGGCCTGCCCGGCCCAATGATGTGCAGACCCGGAGTTGTGGGGATTTGTGCGCCATCAAGCTGTGCAGGTTCTGTGCCTCCATGTGCGGCTTCCCACTGGAGCCAGCCCAGTCTGATGGCACATAGCTCCTGACTGCAGTGCCATAAGCCCTATGTACTGGCAGGGAGCCAGCCTGGTCTGGTTTGAAGGTGCGCATCAGTGGGCCAGGCCAGGCCGGCTCCATGCTGCCACGTGCAGTCTCCAGGACTCAGCCAAAGCCATGCACAGCCAGCCTTGCCTTGGCCATGAGAGCCCCAAGGGCCTACCACCTGCTGCTGCTGCCCGTGGCAGGGGCTATGCACAATTGGGGGCGGGGGGGGGAGCAGAGGGGCCTACACACAGGCGGGCCCACCCACCTCATCCCTATGCCTACCCACAAACTCCATACCAGCCCCCTCCAACAGGCAGGAGCTGAGCTCCCCTCCCCACTCACCAACTGTCCAGTTGCGTGCCACCGCACTTGATGCTTCCACATGGGGTTCCCAGATGGAGTGCTGGGAGCCCCATGGAGGTGGAGGCATGTAGCCCACCCAGGTTAAATTATGTAATGTTATGCAATTATGTGTGGTCATACATTTTATGTGCAAAATTATGTGGGTGCATAATTGTGTAATTCCTTGGGTATACTGTAAGGTGGCCCTTACTGTGTTGCAATAATTACATATATTGCTACCCATGCAATGCAGCAAGCATTACGTAGTCACTGTTGCTCTACATTGAGGGTGCAGGTAGGTGGGAGGGAGTATGAATAAAACTTTTGCTTCATCTCCCAACATGATTGTTTTGGAACGTTCACAACTGTATGTTGTACTGGGTATATAAAATGGTGCACCCTGAGCACTCTGGAGATTGGATGGCAGATTGAGAGTCAAAGTCTTGCTTCCAAGATAAGGCATCAACATGCTATTCTTTATGATACTGTAACTCTTTTTTTTGAGGAGGAGAAGGCCAGAATGGGTCGTTGTCCAAACTTGAGTTATTTTTAATATATAAACTTATTTTTAAGAAGCATCACCCTACAGTGTGTTCTTCATGGTACAATATAATACTTTTTTAAAACTTCTACAGTTTGAAACTGTTATTTGAAAATGTATCTTTTAGCCTGTTCAAATGCTTCTTATTTGACACAGACCATGGTCTGTAAGGCACTGAACAAGGATCTCTCTTAAAAATCAGGACCAACGGCCAGAATTAGGGTCCTACTTAAATCATAGTTCTGTGATTTTTGCGGAAATTGCGAAAAATGGGATTGACCCCGATTTTCCCAGGAAATCAACCAAAAAAATTAATATAAATAAAATGCTGGCTCCCCAGTGGGAGCTAGTGGTCCTTGCTGCTGCTGTGGCCTGGCCTTGCAGCCTACATGGGAGGGGAAGGCACCAGCTGGCAGAGCAGCATGAAGGACAGCAGCCAAGATGGTGGCTGTTTCCCCACCCTTTCCCCCAGGACCTCTCCACTAATCTCAGCACTCGAGGAGGATGACACACAAAATGACTGAAATTGGCTCTTTGGGCAATGACCAAGCCATGAAAATTGCTTTCTCTCGCTGTGAGTTAGGTAGGCCCCTAGCCACAATAAGCCCCAATCATTGCTGCCCTCCCAAGAGCACATCAGGTGTAGGATGACAACAGAGTGTACAACTTGCATCTGCTTCCCTCAGCAGG
>NW_005842318.1:359654-373868 GCF_000455745.1 Alligator sinensis
ATCTGGGAGAATGCCAGAAAATAGCAATGCCAAACAATGCTCAAAGTTCATATGAATGCTCAAAGTGAAGTCACTGGATACAACAGGAAGATAAGGGTATTCAGGCAGGGGTCATGACTATGAGAAAACAAAATAATAGCATAATGAAGAAGAAATGTTATAGTCTAATAGGATGTATTTCAAGAAGGTTAACAATAGTTTAAAGAAGTTATGACTCATCAAACAGCATGATCAATATACAGATACTATTATACTGTTCTGCAGTAAACAAATCCTGACAAAGGTGGGGTTTTTTGTTTGTTTGGTTGGGTTTTTTTAGTGGTTGTCTATATCAGTAAAAAGCTGCATGGACCTCAGTCCTGCAGCCAGGATCCAGTGTACCTTGTTATAACACTGAATCCTAGCACTCGATGGCTCTCTTTTTATAACTAGATATTAGTTGTATTCCTGATATGAAGCGAGGATCTAGAAGAAGAAAAAAATATTGGGGAAATAGGCAAAGGTTGCAGCTGAACAATGAGATGCATGGAACTAGTTTAAAATTGATGCACTACCATTTAACTTGGGAAAATTTAAACAACCTTTTTAGTACAACCACTTCTGGTGGGAAGAGAATATTTTAATTGCAACCCAGATGTGCTCAGATACTATGGTGACAGACACTGGCTAAGAACTTGGGTACAGTAAGACTGGACAAATGTACCTTTTAATTGCTTTAATGGGGCAGGGAGTGGGGAGCTGCTGTTTGGAGGTGCTCATCAGATATTATGACTGTTAGGTCCACATGAGCCTGTAGTGGTACAAGTTAGCTAAATTGCTTTAACCTAAACTCTAAATAAAACAGGGTTGAAATGTCAATGGTTTTGCTACCTTTGTATCTCTACAGACATATACAGATATAACAGTTGTATTTATCAAATTGTACAGATTATAAACTGTTATATCTGTCTACATTCAAGTGTCCCAGAAAGTCTAAATTCTGCTCAACCTACATTCTGTTGGACTGATCTATAGTGTTCAGTGAAATCAGTGGGCTGACTTCTATGACTATAGGATCAGGCCTTATAGGAAGGTTTCTATTACGGAGCATCTAAAGGCCCCAAAAAGGTTCCTGGGCTCCATTGTGCAGTATTGTATCCTGAAAGAGGTAGGTAACTATCCTTGTCCTGGATAATTTGCACTCAAAGAATGGGCAGTCTGACATGTTTTAATGTGCTTCTTGAGGCAAGAGTTAAAGGTTTTTCAGTAAACAGAAGGGGACTTTAGTTCTTTTCTGTATATCCAGCAAATAAGAGAAAACGTGTTCATTTCTTGTCTTTCCATGAAAACTTAGAAAGAGTGCATGTGTATATAAGTCAAGTGGAACCAATGAGAGATCAAAAATCCCATTCATATTCTTGAATTTTATATGTTTTAATAACAATGATCTCCTAATTTATGCAGGAATTAAGCAGTTGGAAAGAAAAACTGCCTAAATGAAATAAATTACCTGAATTGGCAACCCATGATAGTAACAGATTTGCTTGTAAAAATCCCAGTGTTCACAAAAATCTGAGTGAAGCCAGGCAGGGATGTTTGAGAGTTTATTTTATGTATCTTGGCGTAAATTCAACCCTGGAGATAGGTAACAGCACACACTGATATTTATATATGGATATTTGAGAATCTGTCTTTTTTTAAAGAAATCACAGTGCCCAAAACAAGAATAAAAATGACATTAAATCAAGTTGTTGGTTGACACTTGTGGCCAGATTGCCTAAATCAGTCTATTTTTGTCCTAAATTGTTTGTTCCCAGTTCTGAGATGCATGCCTTTATTTAGGAGATCCTGAACACATTTATAGTGTTAAATATCAAAGGTTATCATATTTATTTCCATCAATTGTTTTTCAATTTGGTTGGCATTTTCCCTGAACAAATGCAGCGTGATTTCATAATGTCATGTTCTTTATTCAGATTGGTGCAGCACTACCTTGAACAATTTAGATAGGATCTTGGTTTATTTCTAAGCCTCTTGGGGCAGCGAGGGTAGAGAATGGGGGTGGAAGCCTTTCCATTTCAAGTCAGATAAGATTAAGAAAGAAAGCTTTCACATAAGCTCTTTTTTTAATATACTTAAACTAGGAGTTCAGATTGGACATCGTGATTAAAAATGTTAAAGACACTTTATCCTGTCCTCAAAAGCTATCTTCTTGCTTTCATAATAAAAACCACATGAACTAATGCTTTTTTATGTTCCAGAAAAGCCTGATTATTACTGGGTTTTTCTTCTTCATTTTTTATAATAAGCTAAAGTAGAAAAATATGCTTTTATATTTTAATTTCTTTTGTTGTGTTGATTGCATAGGTAATTTCCTGTACTTTTAAGAGTCAGGAAGTAGTAACAATTTTAATATGTTGATAGTTGGTTAACAATTTTAGTATGCTTATTAGTAGACAGATTATCATATTTATTCGAATCTAAGACAAGCTTTTTTTCTTCATTGAACATGGGGAGGGGGAACCTCATTTAAGATTTGAGTAGGGTCCCTGGGCAGGTAGCAGAGGAGCTTCTGGGGCTAGAACTGCCACTGGTGTGCCTGTCAGACTGGGGCTGGAGCTGGAGCCAGAGCCGGGGCTGCTGCGCAGGGTAAGTGCTGGCAGGGGAAAGATGGAAGGGAGGGCAAGCACTATGAGGAGAGCAAAGGGTAGTGGGGGCAGGGGGCAGGTACAAGGTAGTGCAGGCACAGGGGAGAAAAGGGTGGGATCTATCTGCCTGCCTCTCTGCAGCTGCTTTACCTGCCACAACAGTGGGAAGCATGGCATTATGGGCCTCCAATAATTGGATTCTATACATGCAAATTTACAACAAATGTACAATTTCCTGTGTATAGAATTCAGTTATTGGTGGGTCATCTTACATTTGAAGTCATCTTGGATTCAGATAAATATAGAACTTTTTGGTGTCTTAAGTTTTTGTCTGCTGCTAAGCGCTGCAGCGTATCTTTTTGGAATCTGAATCTCGATATGGAAGAAGAAATCAGGCTCCCACCATTTAAGTTCAGTTTTATTCCTTGGAAGTCTATAGGACTTCTGACATCGGTTTCAATGGGAGAAGGATTGGGCCTTTACTGTCTAGACCTATTGTATTAGATTTCTGTGGTGTCATCAGTATATCATCTAAAAACTCTGACAGTCACAGCCTCTCATAAAGGGATAGCAATTGGATACGGTCTCTTTAGACCTGGAAAAGACATACAGGGCGTGTCTACACATTGCCTTATGATTACCATGCAGCACGCTATGGCAATGTAGTGATCACATGTATCTACATGTAATCACCAGCTATGTCATCGTAGCAGTACACTCCCTGGCTATAGTGCACTGCTACAGCAACGTAACAGCGAAATTTAACCATGCATTGCATGCACAGCCCAGTAACCACCCATACTATGCTGTGCTTTAGTACTTCCAAAAAGAAATACTAAAGTACTGTGCCATAGCAACATCACTGTATGGTGATGTATAAATGCACCCCTAGTCACATAGTGAGAGTTTGGGCCCAGGCTCATGGGCAAGTTACCACTACATAAAAATAGGGCCCTGCTCTGTCATAACTGCCCACAGTAAATGAAAGTTGACTTGCTGTAGCTTATCCATCTTTCTTTGAGTACTAAGCTTCTTTTGCAATGGAGTATGCACACAGGCAGTTATCAGCTGCTGTACTGTAAATTAGAAGAGGATGTTCACCTTATTCAGAATATGTATGACACAGTAACTTCTGAAATCAAAACTGGTAGGGCTGTATTAGAGAATTTGCGACAAGCATTAGCCAGCACGAAGGGTCAGCATTGAATCCATCTCTAAAATTTTTATTTATGGATGTGATAAGTGAAAATTGTAGGAAGGGAACCACTTTGAACTATGCTATTTATTGTTAAGTTAAGATATGTGCAGAAAATTGTGATGCTCCTCAAGCCATTTTGAAAAGTGTCCATATGTTCCTGAGAGTGCAGGATTTAGAGTGAATGTTGGTAAGGACATGGCCACAGGAGTTTTGGGAGACTCGGTGTAAGCAGGGAAGCCTAGAAAATTGAAGGAATTAAAATGCCTTGGATTAATGCCTGTTGACAGTGGTGTGCTATCCCATGATGCCTGGCATCACCCCAAAGCTGTATGCAGCAAGTGGTGGTAGGTATCAAGTATTATCATTCATGAACAAAGTGTCAGTTGCATTGAAGAAGTGAAGTGTACAGATCTGTACACTTCCCCATTCTGATATACAGAATAGAGACTCTTGTCAGTCCTCCAAAAAGAGGTTAATATGCTTTCCATTGCAGAAGTTAAATTTTCAAGGTGGCAAGATGGTTGGAATCTCAGTGTTATGAAATAAAGTAGTGAGAAGTCTCACTTGAAGACAAGTAGACTGGTATAAGTATGTTGTACAAAGACCTGAGGACTCTGGTAGGATGATTCATGCAGTGATTGTGGATGGCAGAAAAGCATGGGTAAGAACAGAAAGCCGATGGACAGGATAGAGGTCAAGCTGCACAATAACCTGACATGTGACTGTAACAGACGGGATGCAAGAAGAGGAGTAAGAAGAGGTTGTTACATCCTTAAATTTGTAAACTCTTTTTCCTAGAACCTAATAATTTAACTGTCCTTTGCTTAAGTAACTGACCTTTTTACTTGCCTTACATTCTATTTGGATGTTCTGGCCTATGCCTATGCTGTGACCAGTCCCCATTTGTATGATTCCTGTGAAGTCTGATCATGTTTAGTGATTTTCACATGAAAATAGTTTTTGTATGATTGAACTCCCTGTGTTTAGAAGTATTTTTTTAAACATGTTGTAACTGGGAACCAGTGGCCCTGTTACTGAGAGTAGCTACAAAAAAAAAAAATAAATAAATTTACCTAATCAGTGGTGGGATGCCTGGGAGGATGATGTCATAAACTGTCACTGAGAGCATCCACCATACCTGAGGAACAGAGAGACTTACAAATTACTAATTGGAACTGACTTGATTAAAAGGATCGGGGATTGAAACAGCAGTCCTCTGGAAGGGGAACTGAGAGCCATAGCCAAGAGAAGGGAGAGCAACGGAATAGTTTTTGTGCGGAGGCACGAGAAAAGACAGAGGGCAGCATCTCTCAGGAGGCGAGTACTGAGGAGCAACTTGGGGGATCACGACTGAAGACTGTTTGGCGTACCCTCAGAACAGGTAGACAGACTTTAATTAGAGGCTTTCCGACTGGATTGCTGGTCGGATATCTGGACTATATATAGATTGTGTTAAGTTTGTTTTCCACAGAGTCCGGGGGGGTGGCGGGTGGGAGGGGAGCCAGAGGCCCTGCCTTGCGAAGAGACTGATCAGTAATTAGTTCCATATTGGGTTGGGTTTTTTTTGGGGGGGTGGGGGGGGTGTTCCATTAAGGACCCAGTACCATAAGGAGCTGTGTTTCCTAATGACCAGGACCAGGCTCCTTGCTGGAGAGTAAGCAAATCTCCGGGCACAGAGGCACTAAGAGAATAAAAGCTTAAGATGACCAATTTTGACTGTAATTAAGAACATAGAGTTACCTGCATGTTAATTTTGAATTCACTCCCATCAAGCCGTGGTAGGCAAGAAGAACACAGGTGGAAAGCTTAGAGTTGAAGAATTTCTTAAAATAGGCTGTTAATAAAGCAGCACAACATGAAAACCATGGCTAAAGATCACATACACTGGTGTCAAAAAGCAACATTTCTAATAAAGATCTAGGGTCTTTACATGCTGCAGAAAACACAGCAGGAGAGGAAGGAGATCATAATGACTTCTGGGGATGGTACAGGGCTAATTTGTGGTGCTTCTACCAAAAATATTGGCCTCAAGTTCTCTAAAATAATTCATTTTTCATCATTTTTCATCTTGATTTTTTATTTAAAATAGATTTGTGCTTAATATAGCATTTTTATCATTGTATTCTGTCATCAAATGTACAGGCCAATGTAGTAACTTTGAAAAAAAATGTATTCCAAGCTATTGGCAACAGGATTGAAAAAGTAATCGCATTTAATTTACCCACTGATTTGTTTCCTGTAAGTAATAGGTTATGGATTAGTTTTGCTTTGTGAGCAGTGTTAGAATTATACTGTAATTTTTTACCAAGTATTTGACTGCTTCATCCATCTATCCAAATTTCATCATTACTTATACTCATTTGAGTTGTTGGACAATCATAGCTACTATTTTTAGGATGGAACTGGTGTAGTCTTAAGAACAACAATGCCAACCTTCCTGGTTAGTATGATGGCAGATTAAGAAGCATGCATGTTACAACTCTGAAGTCAGTAATCCTATTTTATGCATGCATTTATTTTTGCACAGGATTAATGTAAAATATTAATATTGATAGGTATGACCTTAAATTATAAATGCAGCAGATTATCATACTACAAATTATACTACAAATTACTACAAATGCAGCAAATTACCATCAACTACATATATAATGCTGTTTAATGAGCAACCAGTAATCAAAACATTTTGGGTTAGATTCTCCTTTGTGATGTGGCTGTATGGCACTACACAAGCTGCATGAAAGGTCAAGAAAGCAACTGATATATAATCTTGGCAAAGGAAAGTATCTAACTAGTGTAGAATAGGCGTATCTAGTCCCAGTGACACCAGATATCTTGGCGTTTGCATAGGGGAAGCTTTGATGTGAGATGGTGATGTTGTCTGAATGCGTTGTGTTCACACAAGTTTCAACTGACATTCAGTCTTAGGGTGCAGAGCAGTACCCCAATTTCTCTAATCTGTTTAGGACCAGAGTGGTCTAGGTCTTCCAAGAGAGTACAGTTGTTTAAAAAAACAAAACATCCAGCTGTGCCAAATGGATGCTCAGTGAAGCAGAAAATTTCTTTTAGTCACTAATGTTCTCTCATTACTAGGGTTAATTCTAGACCCTAGCTGCTGCTGAGCAATTGTACAGCAGTAATACAGCAGCAATGCAGCTAGATTTATTTTTTTCTGTTATGACTTGCAGCTGGCAGGAAGGTTGTAATCTTTCCTTTACAGCCTTCTGTGGTGTCCTTGGGGAAATCCATGCAGCATTTATGCTAGATACATCTGCCCGGTATTCCCACCAACACATCTATGTATGCCTAAATAAACTGAACAGTTCATCATTTTTATATGTTGTTTATTATACTGGGCATCTGGACACCATTTGTTAGTAGAGAAGGAGATGCGGGGGAGAAAAGAAGGATTTTAGACATCCACAATATTAAACAAAATGTTATAAGCAGCAGTGGGGTGGGTGTCCCAATTTAGAGAATTGGACATCACCTGCTTAGGAACGCCTTTTCTTTTTTACTGAAGAATAAACACGTACAAGGTTTTTTCTCAGTCTTTTACTTTTATTCTTGTACTTACTGTGCAGAAGAGTTCTCTGGAAAGGGTTTCCTTTCCAATTTTTCTTCTTTATAATAGCAAGCTGCTCTTATTCACTATATTGTGGATGGAATTGGGCTGATTACTTCGTATGGTTTCCTTTACTACAAAAGAGCAGCTGATGGATATTTTAAAATTCCCATATAAAGAACAGATTTTGGAAATGCAAAGGTGAGTTTGCCTTTGGCATTTATACAGCCTCTCTGGGAACATACCTTCCTAGGACTAGACTCTCACCCTAATTTTAGAAGTGTGAATCCTGTGGCTCCTTTACCTTGAGACTGGGTTATTGCCTGTATAGTACCAGGGTTTTTTTTTTATTACAGCTCTTCCATCTGTGTTCAAAGACACTGAAATGTGTTGGATACTTATGCCTTCTATGAATGATGCAACCATGTGGCATTCTGCAGGACAGCTTTGTCAAAGCAAGGCAGCACTGACTGATTAGCTAACTGGAATACTGTGCTGCAGTATTCCTTTAGGTTAGAATGGAAATACAGAATTTACACACACATTCAGGTTGGCAGCATTACTTGCTCCTCTGCTGAACAGTATCCATGACTTCATCTTTCTCACTCAGCTGGGCATACAGTTATTATTGAGTGTCTTGTCAGTCTTTTTGATTAGAGTTTGAGTAACTAAATTAACATGTTCTGCTTCTATTAGCTGGCAATCATGAAAAAGTAATACCTGGTCCTTTGGTCTTCCAAGGTAACTCCATCTGTATGCTGACTTCCTAACTTTTTAATCCTGCTAACATGATTTCTACCTGTAATATGTACCTGGAATACATTAACCCATTAAATCCTAATGAGTAATGATTATAATTAATTGAGAAACAGGGCTACACATTTTCCATAAAAACAACCAGGGTAACACACTGCCTTGACACTGAAATTGAGGCAGATGTCATCTACCTGGACTTTTAAGAAGGCCTTCGATACAGTTTTGCATCCCATTCTCATAAGGAAGCTAGCAGGCTGTGGACTGGACGCTTACACGGTCAGGTGGGTGGCAAACTGGCTTAGGGACCGCACCCAGAGAGTAGTGGTGGATGGGTCGTTTACAACCTGGAAGGGGTGGAGTCCTGCAGGGTTTGGTCCTTGGACCAGTGTTATTTAATATCTTCATCAGTGATTTGGATGAGGGTGTGAAGAGCACCCTGTCCAAGTTCATAGATGACACCAAGTTATGGGGCAAAGTTAACACACTGGAGGGCAGGGAGCGAGCGGATACAGGTCAATATGGACAGGTTGGGTCAATGGGCAGAATGAAACAGGATGCAATTCAACAAAGACAAATGCAAGGTACTCCACCTAGGGAGGAGGAATCCCCAGCACACATATAGGTTGGGGGATGACCTCCTCAGCAGGTCAGAGGCTGAAAGGGATCTTGGAGTCATAGTTGACTCCAAGATGAACATGAGCTGGCAGTGTAACAAAGCCAATTGTACCTTATTGTGCATTAGCAGATGCATGACCAACAGATTGAGGGAGGTGATGCTCCCCCTCTATGCGGCATTGGTCAGGCCACAGTTGGAGTACTGTGTCCAGTTTTGGGCACCGCACTTCAAGAGGGATGTGGAGAATCTGGAGAGGGTCCAGAGGAGGGCCACTCATATGATTAGTGGCCTCTGTGCAAGACCCTATGAGGGGAGGCTGAGGGATCTGGATCACTTCAGCCTTCACAAGAGATGTCTGAGGGGAGACCTTGTAGCAGCCTATAAGTTTATCAAGGGAGGACAACAGAGAATTGAAGATGCGCTATTTACCAGGGCATTTTAGAAGTAAAATGGACAGCAGTTCTTTACTTGCATTGCTATTTAGTTGCTTACTTAAGTTCTCTGAGTGGGTGTTCTGCTTCTAGTAGGGTTTACTGTTCAGGTTGTTTTTATGTCCTTGGTGAGATATACTCACACTACTGATTTGCATCGAGAAAGCTTACCTGGTTTGGATCACACCAAGTTATAATCTTAGATGCATTGAGATTTAAGAGTCAATCCTTCCAGATGCTGAATGCCTTCAAGTGCCATCAGAGTCAATGAGAGCAAAAGGGGCTCAGCACCTTGAATGGTCCAATGGATTGCTTTTGCTCTTGAGACTGGAAGGCATTTTTCTGTTCATGAAATGTGTGACAATTAATTGGGTTGGCAAAATGAACCGCCTACACTGATAAACACAATAACTGACATCTTGTGGTACTGAACTCAACATACACAAATATTCCTTTTAGGAAACTAGAAAAAAATGTTCAGTTCAAAAGGTAAGCGAAACAATAAAACATCTTTTTATTGCTCTTTATCATCATGGCCATATAGAATGTAATGCTTGACAAACTTTAGCAGAGGGAGGAAAGGGGAAAAACCTGTAACTTAGATCAAGGGTTTTCAACCTTTTTTAATAAGTGTACCCCTTCTGACTCAAAGTTTCAGCTCCTGTACCCCCATATATTTTTTCTTGTTGGGGGGGGTGCAGATTGAGGCCCCTGCGGTGCAGGAGGGAGTGGAGCTGGGGCAGGCGCTGCACAGCCAGGGCAGGGTGGGGCACAGGACAGAGCCACGAGCGACTAGTTTGGGGGTGGGGGGAGGGGGGTGGCTCCTGCTACTGCTCGCACCCCAGAAAGGCATGGGGGCCGTGTGCCCCCGGATCTGTGTGTAGGGCAGGCTGGGGCTGGGACAGTGCTGGGCTCTTCCTGGCAGGGGTCTGGGCCGGGCTGCGCTCAGGGTGGGCGGTGACTCTGGCAGGGGGGCTACAGGAGGAGCTGCAGCCACTCCAGAATTTGCTGTAGCACCCCCAGCCACACTCCCAGCACCACCACTGCCTGTCCCAAGCGCAGTGCAGCCCAGCCCCCCCACCAGGAACAGCTTGGTGTAGCTTCAGCCCCAGCCCACCCGACACTACCCTGCCCTATGTGCAGATCCGGGGGCGCACGCTCCCTATGCCCTCCCGGGGTGCTCATAGTGGCGGCACTGGGAGGGGGGACCGAAAGGGAGAAGAGCTTGCACGTAATGACCACCACTGTCACCAGCTATTGGCTGAGGGTGGTGGCCCTGAAGCCAGTCAGGAGAGCGAGCTGGGGTGGGGGGAGGGGATGCACCATGATGTGCTGTGTGGGGCTGGTGGTGCCCCCCAGCGCAGCCCTCACCCATCCCTGGGTAAGAGGCGAACATGCCAGAGGAAATGCTGCCGCCCTGCCCCAGGGCATGCTCTGTCCCTGCCCACCCATGTGTACCCCCTACAACCTTTTAAAGTACCCTTGGGGGTACGCATACCCCCAGTTGACAACCCCTGACATAGATGTATGCGTCTAAGCATGAACGGAATCGCAAATGGGGATCCTCTTAAGATATTGAACCAACATGTAGACATCTCAAAATTAATAATGTATAAGATTGTATTAACCTGTAATTTATTTATAGGACATTACTTCATTGAAAGCCAGTGGTGAAGTGTTTTTATGGCATTTTTTAAAGAAGTTTTTAATAACAGTTTATAGGTAGTAGAATTAAAGGGATATTGTCAAGATAAAGACAATTCTGTTAATGCAAATGAATGTAGCTCTTTCAACATCCCTGAATTTCACCTACTTAAACCAGTAAACAGTTTGACTCTAGGTATATTTTAGATTAGTTTTCTATCCATGTTAGTGAATATTTGGATAATTAACACACGCTAAATCAGACTTAAGCCATTTATGCTGCAAGTTTTTCCTGCATTTCTAAATCAATTAATTAACAGGAACAGAAACAATGGTTTGACTTTTTTTTTCTATAAGATTTCATTTTCAAATTCTAATGTGTTTACATAATGTTAAGATCGTTAGGTTGCAAATACTGCAAGATAATGATGACTTCTGTTTGGAATTTAACAAAAAATCACAGTAATTTGTCTGCTTTTGAGTTTGAGTTGTCATAATTTTCTGACAAACTCCTAAAGTAAAATCTCATCCCCTCTGCACTCAATGAGAGTTTTGACAGTAGGGCTATAGTTGTATTCAAACAGTCTCTTCCTGGAATACATAAAACACATTCACTTCTGCTGCCTTACAAACTCTTCTAAGGTTTGGTCCTTCAATAGGCTGTTGCTTGAATTGCAAATTTTACTTTTGGTTCAGAAACATACTTATTCATAGTTTCATAGTTGGTAGGGTTGGAAGGGACCTGAGCAGATCATCAAGTCTGACCCCCTGCCATGGCAGGAAAGAGTACTGGGGTCAAATGACCCTGGCAAGGTTTTCATCTAGCTTCCTCTTAAAGATCCTCAGGGTTGGAGCCAGCACTACTTCTCTTGGAAGTTGGTTCCAGATCCTAGCCACCCTGATGGTGAAGTAGCGCCTCCTGATGTCTAGTCTGAACCTATCCTCTGCCAGCTTATGACCGTTATTTCTTGTCACTCCTGGTAGTGCTCAGGGGAACAGGGACTCCCCCAATGCCTGCTGGTCCCCTCTGACTAGTTTGTAAATGGCCACTAAACCCCTCCTCAGCCTTCTCTTGTGGAGGCTGAACAGGTTCAGGTCCCTTAGCCTCTCCTCGTAGGGCCTGCCCTGCTGTCCCCTGATCATGCGGGTGGCCCTCCTCTGGACCCTCTCCATGTTGTTCACATCCCTCCTGAAGTGCGGCACCCAGAACTGGACGCAGTACTCCAACTGCGGCCTGACCAGTGTCACATAGAGGGGGAGGATCATCTCCTTGGACCTGCTTGAGATGCATCTGTGGATGCATGACAAGGTACGGTTGGCCTTCCTGACCACGTCCCCACACTGTTGGCCCATGTTCATTTTGGCATCAATGATGACTCCCAGATCCTTTTCTGCCCCTGTGCTGATGAGAAGGGAGTTCCCCAGCGTGTAGCCCCCCCCCGCTCCCACCCCCCCCAGGCCCCCCAAGGGGACCCCCCCGCCCCCTCCTGCCATATCCCTGCCACCACCACTGCTGCCTAGGTTCGCTTGCAGCCTATTCCTCCCTTCTAGCGTGCCCACTTCCCCCCACATCTTAGTGTCGTCTGCGAATTTGAACAGGGTGCTTTTTATCACTTGTTGGTGGTTGTAGTACTTTTGCTGGATCTATTTGCACATGGGAGATCATTGCTGGGTACAACCAAAGGATTTCTACTTACAGGCTAGTAAACCCTGAGATCCTTTTGATGAAACTTCAGGGTCAGCTTCTAGTGCTTATGCATCAGCCATGTCCTGCACAGAGGAGAATGGCCTCTTGGTGTGAATGAAGGTAAAATAGAGGAGGGTTATAAAAAAAAATATTAACAAAGACCCTTATTCTCCTTTTGATTAGACCATTTTGTCCTCCTGGAATCATAGAAATAGAGGACTGGTAGGGACTTGTAGGTTGTCTAATTCAGTGCCCTGCTCAAGTCAGGACCATCCTTGGCTAAACCATCCTAACCAAATGTTTATCTAACCTGCTCCTAAAAGCATCCAAGGAAGGAGATTCCACAACTTCTCTAAGTTGCTTGTTCCAATTTTGAATTGCCCTTACACTCTTCCAAATATCCAACCTAAATTTCTCTTGCTGCAATTAAGGACTATTGCTCCTGGTCCTGTCTCCTGCAGCCGCAGAGAAGTCTATTACCATACTCTGTAAAACCACCTTGCAGAGTATTTAAAGACTAATGCATTTTTAGGAAGTGAGGGTTAGAAGGAGCCTACTGCTTATAATTATTCTTAAATATCTTTCTTAAGTATATTTCACTTTTATTTATATTTTATAATAATTATATTTATATATATTCTGTATTTTTCTATTAATAATTTGGTTCTGACTTTGGTGCATTGCTAAAATGATATTGCTGCCTAAGAAATGCAATATGGGTTTGGCAACTTTGGACAGGTAAGAAAGGTATATATTTCATTTTGTAATAGGAACTGCACATGGAGGTGCCTCTTTTTTTAGGCTTGCACTTTAACGTGTTACATTGTATGCCTGGTTTGTACAAGTTGTAAGTAGGGATGTGATAGGGGTACATTCATCTTCATGACCTGAACTTTTGTAAGTTAAGACTGATAGAAGCTTTCTGTTATCCTGGTTCAGGAGATCGTGTTTAGCCATAGCTCAGAAATGTTGCCAACTTATTAAGACAAAGTATGCGTGGAGAAAAGGAACTTGGGCAGGCATAAAAAAATGCCATTTCTTGATTGAGGTTTCTGCACTAAAAGTGTCGATGTGGTGCTGCAGATACCATGGCAATTTGTAAGGTTGTTAATTTTTAGCATGGGGAAGTGCTGTTTATATTGGCCATACAAAATTGTAGATCTCATTCATCTTGGACATTCTCAATTCCCTTTTTAATAACATTAAGCAACTAAAGCAGATTGAAAAAGGAGCTTGGACAATTGCCCAGGATCCTTTCAATCTTCTGCATTTGCTGTGCAAGAGGGAATGAAAGATACATTATTAAAATGCTATTGCTTGAATAATCTCTGTCTGTTTAGGATTCCTGTGCAGTTAGACATGGTTAATCCAAATAATTTTACGGATCCTTGTTTTCATTTCTATTAGAAAACAATTTTCTGTTTAACAAGGGAGTGGTTCACAAGGTACTTTCTGATATGATAATCTTACAATGATTATGCCATTGTAATCTTGTGAATGACCCATTCGCAAGGAAACACAAAATACTGCCAAGAAATTAAAGGCATGTTTGGATACGTGGATATAAAACAAACTGCATTCAGATGAAATTAAAGCTTGTCATGATTCTATGAAAACAAGAAAGTCAGTGATAAGGTGGAAGGTTTTCCTTACTTATTTAAAAAAACAAAGCATAAAATTGGACATTCCT
>NW_005842318.1:373899-390162 GCF_000455745.1 Alligator sinensis
AGTTCCTCCCCTGAAATGTCAAGGATAGAAAACGGTCAAGTGGGATTTTTTTAAATCTACAAACCAAAATTTCCTTTTTCTCAGGTAAAATGTGAGAAATTGCATTCCAAGAATCAGTTTCCTGGGATAACTGGTGTAGTCTGCAAGAAGAGTGGGGGAAAGCGATTGGTTTCGTGCCTCTAATTTCTGCTTTGGGATCTAAATCCTACAGAAGGGTGAAGAAAGTGAGGCAGGGAGAGATGTACAGGAAATTTATGGTGTTGTCTAGACCTGTACATCATTTGTGTAGTTTAGAGCAACTATTTTAGAAATCTTTCTTCAAAATCTCTGTGTTACATGCCATAGCTGTCACATATCTGATTTATAAATTTCCTCAAGAATGTGGCTCGGTCTTAAGCTACTGGGTCATCTTGGGCAATTCAGCACTGCAGATGGACAGCAGAGTTCCATTTCAAAAAGAGGTATCAGACAAGAGTCTTTGCCCAGGGGCCTAGCAGTCAAAGAAGGAGTGTTTAGAATCTACTCAGAACAAAGGGGAGCTCAAATAATGCAGGACCCAGTAAGTGCATCTAAACTCAGCCTTCTAGTGAGTGTCCAGCAAGGAGAGCTTGATCAGAAATGTGGTGCTGCTACACTCAGGACTGAGAATGGCAAGAAGAGATCCTCATTAAAGACTGAATGGTTTACCCCTTCGGTTAGTGACTATTGATCCATAACTAAGAGCCGCTCTCTGCGACCACCAATAAATCTGGAGAAACGCATATCAAATATTCCTGATATTTAAAAGGCAAAATTAACTAAAAAATCCTAGGGGCAAATAATCTTACAAGCCTGTTTTGCACACTGTAAACAGTAATAATAGGACACAGTTTTTCTCTTTCTGGAAATTTTCATCTATTTCACTTGCAGTGACCATTTGAGTAAGGCATTCAAAAGGTACCTTTCTGTATTAGACTGCACTGAATATAGCCAACTTGCATGGACACAGCTACAGAAATGTGTAATTATGAGCCCACAGTTTGGGTGCACAAATGGTAGGGGTGGGTGAAATGGGCCGTATTTGATTCGGATTCGGCCCAAATCAGGGACAGTGATTCGATTCGTTGATTCAGATCACTATCCCCGATTCAGATTTGGATTCAGACAAATCAAAGATTTGATGCTGATTTGGAGAATCAGTGATTTGGCTGTAGACACAGCTTTAAATGTTTTTTCTACATACCTCAAGGTACCAGGCACAGCTTGTGAACACTGCGATGCTGGGGTGGATGGAGTGTCCCACAGGAGCATGGCGGGAGGCCCCCGCATGCTTGGCGGTGAACCTGGAAGTGGATCGGAAGTACTTCTGGTTCACTGGGGAGTGCGCAGGGGGCCTTCCCCCTATGCCCTGCTGGCTCAGCGATTGGCTGCAGGGGGACCCCAGATGCCCCCTGAGTCAGGAGGCACCAGTCACTGAGCTGGAAGGATATTTGGGGAGGGGGGCAGCACACTCCCCGGTAGACCCAGAAGTGGACTGGAAGTGCTTCTGGTCCTCTTCCAGGTTTGCTGCCGAGCATGTTGGGGAGTCCCCTGTGCTCCTGTAGGGACACTCCATCTGCCACACCATCACAGCATTCACAAGCTGCCTGCTACCTTGAGGTATGTAGAAAAAACCTTTAAAGCTGTGCCTACGTCCAAATCTCTGAATCTGTCTGAATCTCTCCAAATCGATTTGGAGGTTTCTGATTCTGTTTGGAGAGATTAAAGGGTCTCCTGATTTGATTTGGATTCGGCCACTGAATTGGGCCAAATCTCCACCGAATCAAATCAGGGACCGAAGCTTTGCACAGCCCTAACAAATAGTATGCAGGGTGACTGAAAGTCAGTTTTTGATTTGATGCTTGAAATACTGCTGTGTGTAATTCAGACCTCAGAATAATATCTGAATCCAGGAGTAAGAAAAGAATGTGTACAACTTCTGTATTTTTTTTCTTGTAAGGTCTGTTAGTAGAAAACAGCTTTGGTTATTGTTTTCTTTTTTACCAGGAATCTTTAGGAATTTATAGCCATGAAACCCTAGGAATACGAGTCATTTTTGAAAGTATACAAGCCAGGACTCATCAAAAGTTTCCTCTCAGAATTATTTTTCAGTGAAAATCTAGCTTTTCAAGTAAAAGATTTTTTTTTAAATATCTGCTATCCACAAACTGTATTGTTGTTGACAGGCAATTGTTTTCAGCTGAAAACTAAAATATTTGTATAAGTCACTGCTTGAAGTTCAGTACCTTATGTACTCACTCTCCAGTGTGTGTCAGGCCCTGCATTTATTTAGACCATATCTCCCAGGATGCTGTTTGGTCAGGGAGTCCCTGGGACATAACTTTAGTTAACCAATAAGGGTACATATTGGGAAATATATTCTAATAAAGGAGCCCATCCTTAATTTTCACTCATTTTTTACTACGGAAAAATAATAGAGCAGTACTTCTGTTACAAAGAACTTAGATTGCAACTGGTTAGAAGGTTTTTAACCCTATGGATTCTAATTGAATTCTTTGGGTTTATTTTATGAATCATGCGTAGGCTGCTCACCTAACAGTGCTAATACATGGCATCCTGCAACATTCTTAAAAGGATCTTACAGTACCCAGGCACCTGCATCACTGCTATATCTATCTATCTATCTATCTATCTATCTAGATCAATAGGGGGTGTGTGTGTGTGTGTGTGTGTGTGTATTTATATATAACACACACACACACACACCCACACACACACACACACACACACACACACACACAAACAGAGAGGATGCAGGCAGTGGTGACAGAGTGGATGGGGGGGCGGCCCAGCTCTGGCCCTGGCCCCAGCTCTGGTCCCGAATCGGTGGCGGTGGGGAAGGGGGAAGCGGGCCCAGCTCCAAAGGTTGGTGCGGGGGGAGCGTGGCCAGATGCAGGCCGCTATCCCTGTCCACCTCCCCTCCCCTGTCATTTTTGATGTGCAATTGGCTAGTAGCTATATATAGATATCTATATCTATTTATGTAGATATATATGATTAATGCAAAGGTACTACAGCAGATATATCTATATCTATCTATGTAGCTATATAGATATCTATATATCTACATAGATAGATATAGATATCTATCTGTCTGCTATAGTGCCTTTTCACAAGGCACTACAGAAGCATTTCTGAACGGAAATTATTTCAGTTTTCAAACAGCTCACTTTTCTGATCAGATGGACCTTTACCATGGGCATTTCTTGGAAGCAAATGTTGCACTTTTGAATGAAATGCTTAAGCACCTAAAACTTCCTTCTCCTGTTCATTTTATAAGTCATAGTTATCTTATTGTATGTGCATTGGATTTCTTCCAGGATGTGTTGTCTCATTTCCTTAAGTGCTTGTAAATTTTATGATTTTTTTTCCACTCACAATAGATAGCTGTAAAAACTTTGGGGAAATGAGTCAACTTCCTGAAATAAAACTTACTGGACTGAAGATGCGGTATTCAAGAATTGTAATCCACAGATGATTCTGTAGATATGAATTTTGAGGTTAGGTATTCTTTGGAACAGTATTCCTGTATTCGACATATTGAAATACCTCTGGGGGAAAAATGAAATAGCATTTGAGCTTCATTTTGGAGCCTTAGATATGCCTGCTTTTAGAATCCCAGTCAGCAATATGTGAAAGCTCTGGTTTAGTAAGTGACAAGAATTCCTGATACAAAATTAAGGACACCACTGAAATTCATGATGGCTGAAGAGCTGTAATATAAATATAAAAATAAGTTGAATAGCAAGCTTCCTTAAAGTAGCATTTTGAATTCTGGAACCTAAATACTGCTTAGACAATGTACTTGTAAGAGTTATCACCGGCACTTATTAGAAACCTGAATTCGGGCATTTAAACTTCCTTTGGAACTGTCTGAAATTCCAGGATTCTTGAACAGTGTAAGGCAGATGCACGTTTATTCTCAGAGACAAAGCACACAACATACTTGGCATCCATCCTGGGAAGCAAACAACTCAAGAGATTAGTTTCTTTGTATGTTGTGTTACTGACTCACTGAGTTGGCATCTGTCTGGAATCAAAAATAGTTAGCTTAAAGTAGAAGAAAATACATTATTTTGGTAGAATATATATCTCGTATCATGCAGTCTATAGACAAAGGTTTCTGTCTCCTTAAATTTGTTTGGCATTTAGAGACTAAATTGAACAAGATACCAACTCCAGCCTCATGACTGGGGCATGTTTTCATGAAGAGCCAAACTATAACACAAAATCAAAATGCTCTTGAACTTTTGGAAAGTTGGCTTCTGGATTCAGAGTTAAATTGTGACCTTTGAATCCATCAGTAATTAACCACCTTGGCTTGGTTTTGTGAGTCATCACGTGACAATTTAATGGTAGCAATTTAAAGTTCATTTCCAAAACTGATGAAGGATGTCATCTGCTCTTAATGGATTTCTGGAAAAACTAGAAATCATTCAAACCATAGGAAATAAAGAAATTGCAGAATAATAATAATGCAGGTAATTCCCTATGGAGGTCATATTGGCATTAAAAGTTGTTTTCAGTACAGGTTTTGTTTTAAGCTCAGTGCAAGCTTGATCTTTTATATTGTAGAGTGGTAGAACAATAAGGGGGAGTGCCAAACAGCCAATATTTTTCATTGTAGGGGAATTTGAACAATGAGAGGGGAAAAGGTTATTTGTGTTTCCAGCACATGGTAGACAAACACTGTTGTGTGAGTAGAATGAGAAGATAAATGAAAGACTACCACATGTCTATTATTTATTTTCCTAGACACAGGTCCAAGTGGAGGAGGCAACCCTATTTTCAGCTGGTTATATTTATTTATTTTATAGGCATTTGTCTGGTATAGTATACGAATAGTGCATCCTGCATTGGTACAGGAGGTTGGGCCAGGTGACCTTTAAGGTTCTTTCTAAGCCTCTGATTCCATGATTCTGTAATTCTATCCTTAGGTTCTTGTACCCTGCTCATCCTGAAAGATCTCAAAGTGTTTTATACACTGACACACTGTTTATAAACCATATGAAGTAGATACAGCGCTTGTTTTGCCAGTAACTGAGATACTGGCATTTCAAATGTGAAACATGGCATATGTTAATGAAATACAACTTTTATATGATGGCTGACAATAGGAACAGAAACATTATAGTCAACCAAATGTGCTGGGCATTTTAGACTGGCAGAAAGAACTCCAACCTGAGTTTGAACTAGACATTCTTTTTTTTTGCATGCTAATCTTTCCTGATCATAAATGGACAAGACCTCATTTTTAAAGTTCATGGAAAATATGGTATTTCCAGCTTCATGATGCTTCCTGCCATCATGCTGGAGAACTGACTTGGTATTGATTCAGAGGAAGAGTATGATGATCTGCCCTCCTACCTACACGGTTCAGGTTTTCTAAGGTGATCCAGAATACTGCTGAGGGCCTTCCATTTGACTGCTCAGAGCTGTTTAGCCTATGAACTGATACAGTGCTTACACAGGTGGCTTCTTTGGAGTCTATTTACCAGCCCCCATGAAAGAATCGAAGCATCATCCATATTCTACCTGCAAAAATAGTCAGCATTCTTCTCTTCTCCTTTCCCTCTTATTGACATATTGATCCTCAGAACTGTCCAGAACATGTCAACGGTTCTATAAGCACAAACATTTCTCAACTGCTGTCTGCTATGTAGCATGTTACAGATTATAGAAAGGATCTTTACAGTAGTCAAGAGATCTGTTTGCTTCCCCTCTGCTCTCCTTCTTTTTCTCCTTCAAAAACTTCCTGGTTAATTCAGTTTCTGACCCACTTGAAATCCCCCTCCCTGTCCCTTTTCAGGCAGCCTTCCTGCTAGAGCAGGACATATTCTCTCTGTTAGCTTTGGAGGCAGTAGAAAAGATTCTCAGGGGAAAAGGGTTTTATAATAGTTACTTCCTGGTTCCTAAGAAGGGAAAATGATGCCTATTTGGGGTGGTTAAGGATACTCAGTAAGTTCCACCCCCCCACATGATCAAGTTAAAGATCATCACTCTGATGATCATTATAGCATCTGAAGAAGAGGGAATGGTTTATTTCTCTTGACTTACATAATTTCTATTTCTGTATCACCATTAGACCCTTGCATACAAATGCCTCTGATTTGTGGTGGGGTATTGGACTCGTCTTCTCTCATTTAGTTTCTTGGTGGCTCTGAGGGTCTTCATCAAGTTTCTCTTAGCCATAGTTGTGCAGTTGGCAAGGTGTACTGTACTTCAGGGGAAAGGAGTTTTATAATATTTACTTCCTGGTTCAAAAGAGGAAGGGAACCAGTTGTCTGTACTTAGACAACTGGCTAATGAGAAGGGCATCTTCTGAACAGATGTCAGAGGGGCTGTAAACTACAGTGCAGCTGTTTTATACTTTAGGTCAATTGTTCAACCTGAAAAAGTCAAATCTGATTCCAGTGCAGAGAAATTATTTTGTAGGATCCACTTTCAGCTTTGTGAAAGCAAGAAACTACCCACCATGGGGCAGGGGTAGTCCTTATAAGATGTAATTGTACTGGTTAAAGTCTGCTCTGTGATGATCTGCCTCGATTTTAGGCAACATGGCCACCTATGGATTTCAATCCTCAGACTTCACTTGCATACACCTGAGTGTCCAGTCCTGGCTGCAAACTATTTTCCCCATAGGACCATGTATTCTGGTCTTCCCTTATGTGCTGCACCTCAATACATGCACAGGAATCCCCTTTCTCTGCTCATACTCATCCATGATGTATGGTAAAATGACTGACTCCTAGGCTGAGGAGCCATATTGATAACCTCCAGGTACAGTCTATGAATGAAGTGACTCAATATTAGTGCATTGGAACTCAGACTAGTAAGGACAGCTTTTACTGCTGCATTCAGGGCCATCATGTACAGATCATGACCAGGGATCTGGGTTTTCCATTTCCCATTGAAAAATGGAGAAAAATGTGGATTTCCCCTTTTACCTGAGACAAACATAGATTTCTCATTTTAAAATGAGCCTCGGGCCTGCAGGCGGGCTGTTAGGAAGGCCAAGGCGGAGATAGAGCTCGGATTAGCGTCCAGGATTAAGGATAACAAAAAGTCCTTTTTCAAATATATTGGGAGGATGAAGAAGGCGCCGGGTAATGTGGGGCCCCTGCAGGATATGCGGGGCAATCTGGTGGTTGCGTCAGAGGATAAAGCGGACCTCTTTAACCAATTCTTCACCTCCGTTTTCTTGTGCAGGGACCGGGACTTCCCTGCTGTGATAGAAGCCGGACGCGAGGGGATCGCCTTCAGACCTCAGGTTGGGGAGGACCGGGTTAGAGAGCTTCTGGAGGGGCTGGACGCGTTCAAGTCAGCGGGTCCGGATGCTCTCCACCCCAGGGTGCTGAGGGAGCTGGCTGGGGTTATTGCAGGGCCCCTGGCACGGCTCTACGAGCGATCGTGGTGCTTGGGCCAGGTGCCAGACGATTGGAAGGTAGCTAATGTGGTCCCCATCTTCAAGAAAGGGAAAAGGGAGGACCCGGGCAATTATAGGCCCGTCAGTCTTACCTCAATCCTGGGGAAGCTCTTTGAGAAGATCATCAAGGAGCACATTTGTGATGGGCCGGCATCCGAGATGATGCTCAGGGGCAATCAGCATGGATTTATTAGGGGGAGATCATGTCAGACCAACCTGATTGCCTTTTATGATCAGGTCACAAAGGCCATGGATGCAGGTGTCGCGGTGGATGTAGTCTTTCTGGACTTCAGCAAGGCCTTTGACACCGTCTCTCACCCCATCCTAATTAATAAACTAGGCGACTGTGGCATAGATGCCTACACGGTCAGATGGATTGCAGATTGGCTGAAGGGTCGCACTCAGAGGGTGGTGGTGGATGGATCATACTCGACTTGGGGGGAGGTGGGTAGTGGAGTCCCTCAGGGCTCGGTCCTGGGCCCTGCGCTGTTCAATGTCTTCATCAGCGATCTTGATGTTGGGGTGGAGAGCAACCTGTTTAAATTCGCTGATGACACCAAAATTTGGGGGGAGGTGAGCACGCTAGCAGGGAGAGAGAGATTGCAGAAGGATCTGGATAGGTTACAGGGGTGGGCAGACAGGAACAGGATGCGTTTCAATACGGACAAGTGCAGGGTGCTGCACTTGGGTAGTAGGAACCAGCAGCACACTTATAAGATGGGGAGCTCCCTACTTGAGAGCACGGAGGCGGAAAGGGATCTTGGTGTCATTATTGACTCCAAGATGAACATGGGCCGACAATGCGAGGTCATGGTTGGCAGGGCTAACCGGACCTTGTCGTGCATCCACAGGTGCATCTCGAGTAGAGCCAGGGAGGTGATCCTCCCCCTCTATGCGACGCTGGTCAGGCCGCAGCTGGAGTATTGTGTCCAGTTCTGTGCGCCCCATTTCAGGAGGGATGTGGACAACATGGAGAGGGTCCAGAGGAGGGCCACCCGCATGATCCGGGGACAACAGGGCAGACCCTACAGTGAGAGACTGCGGGACTTGAACCTATTCAGCCTCCACAAGAGAAGGCTGAGGGGGGACCTGGTGACCGTCTATAAACTCACTAGGGGGAACCAGAAGGGTTTGGGGGAGACGCTGTTTCCCCTAGCCCCTGCTGGCATAACAAGGAATAATGGGCACAAGTTGATGGAGAGGAGGTACAGATTGGACATCCGAAAAAACTACTTCACAGTCAGGGCGGCTAGGAGCTGGAACCAAATTCCAAGGGAGGTGGTGCTGGCCCCTACCCTGGGGATCTTTAAGAAGAGGCTGGATACTTACCTGGCTGGACTCATTTGAGTCCCGTTTTTGTTTTTAGGGTGAGTGGTTTTGTTTGTGTTTTTTGGGTTGTTCTCCCGCCCTGGCGGGGGGTCGGGCTAGAAGATCTATTAGGTCCCTTCCGACCCTAAAACTATGAAACTATGAAACTATGATTGGTTTTGAATCCCGCCCATAGCGGAAGTACGTGGATTTTGCAGTTTTGCAAAGAGCTCTCTGTAGGTTGACAGAGTTCCATCCTGCAGGGGGCTGGGGGGAGCAGGAGGAGGGCGGTGAGGTAGGGGGCGCCATGTGCATGTATATGCATGTGGCCACCAGGCAGCCTGGAGTGGGGTGGGGAGGGAGGGAGGGAGATGGGCAGGGCTGGGGCTGCTGTCCAGTCTGGCAGCGTGTGGGGCTTGGGGCATGGGGCCAGAATGCATGGCGACAGGGCCATAGGTGGCTCGTTCGGGGGCAGGGGGAGAGGCTGTCTCCCCACCACTGTGCACATTCCTGTGGGGATCTGGGATGACCTGTGCCCCTCAGATCTGTGCATGAGATGGGGGCAGGCTGCAGTCTCAGGCTCCCCACCCTGCTGCCCTCTCTTGGGGCCTCTGCAGCCTAGCAGGTAGGACCCAGTAGAGCAGAGCAGGGCTGGGTGGGGAATCTCCTTGCTATTACAAGCCCTGTGTCACCCTGGCAAGGCATCCCCTGCCCACCCTGCAGCAGAGGGGGCAGTGGCGCAGAGTTGTGCCCCTTGCTGCTGTGAGGTGGGTAGGGGGCATCGCCAGGGGAATGTGGAGCTTGCAGTGGCAAGGAGCTTCCCCACCTGGCCCTGCTGTGCCCTGCCGCACTGGGTCCTACCCACTGGGCTGCAGAGGCCCTGGGGTAGGGCAGCAGGATGGGAAGTCCAAGCCCACAGTGGGCAGCCCAACCCCCTGCACATGGATCTGAGGGGCATGGGTCCCCCTACCTCACCAGGAGTGTATGCAGTGTCGGGGAGCCAACCATTCCTTCCCCACCCCGATCCCATAGCATGCAGCCTGCACATGCCCCACCACAAGTTCTGCTCCGCCTGTGCAGCCTGCTGGGACCTGGGAGCCAGGTGGCCATGGGCAGCTTCCAGGGATCGGGCACTACTGCAGGGGGCTATGGACCTGGGTCCCTGGCCCCATAGCCCTGGCAGCTGGGGGCCCCCTCTGGCAGGGCTTGGGGGGCAGGGGGCAAGGGGCACCAGCAAAGCTGGGATGCCTGTGGAGTGGGGGGAGTGAGAGGCACCAGCAGGGCCAGGGGGCTGTGGGTGGGTTTGAGGGGCCTGAATCTTCATTCTGTGAGGTAACGGGGCAGGGGGAGCTCTGATTTTCCATGAAAAAAACCCACAAAATCAAATACCAAAACTTGTAGGTGTTTAGAATGTTTTTATTATAGTGACTGAGAGACTGGTCGGCTTCCAAATTGCTTTAAAATTGTAAAAAAAATAAATCAATAAAACATTGTTCAGTTGATACATATATAGATTTGGGGGTTTTTATCAGAGAATTTGTTATTTTTTTTAATCGGAGAAAACCAGGATCTCTGATCATGACAAACAATTTACCACAATACCTTATATCAACAGACACCATGGCACAAGATCCACACCTCTGTATAGGGAAGCAATCCATGTACATGGACCTGGGGGATCTTGCATCATTATACACTTGTCTACAGTTCACCTTCCAGGTGTTCAGCATGCCAAGAAATACTAGACTGTCTCATCACCTTCATATCCCTATACCATAAGTGGGAAATTAAGAGCTCAGTTCTCCTGTCCATCCTTGCAGCCTGTGATTAACTGAAAATAGACTAGTTTTTATCAGACATAAACAGGAAATGCCCCTCTGTCTGCTCCAGTGAACCTTTCTCGAGGCTTCCTGTCTGATTTCTTCCTTATCCCATGGTTGGAAACCCTCTTGTATGCCTTCCTGCCCACACTGTTGATCGCATATGTAGCCTGCAAAGTGAAAGACTAGAAATAGACCAGACCAGCTGTGCTGGGATGTGTCCCAGTGCTGCTGAGATGCTTCATTCATTGACATGTCAACTGTTGTCTCACAAGATCAGTGGGTGGGACAATGGGTGACATGTTCCCTGCTTCCAGAGATGTGCCCCCAGCAGACGCTAGGGTTCCTGGAGATTGTCAAGGACACATCTCTGGAAGCAGGGAAAGCTGGACAGGCACTCCCAGGGCTTGAGGGGCACAATCCTGCACAGAAATTCCCAGGGTGCACAGGAGTGGGCCCTTCAAACCCTGGGAGTGGCTGCCCAGTGCAGAAGGAGAATGTGAGCAGTTCCAACTGCCCCCACACTCCCATCATAAAGCAAATAGATATCCATTGCAGTAAAGTAGCACAATTATGAGTTTTTGTCACGGTCACATTATGGTAGGACAAAGGGGATGGAAGTCTATTTGATATTGCTTTGTACTGACATAAAATTATTAACGTGGCACAAAAAGGATGAAAGGCAATGTCCGTTTCCACCCAGACATAATTCTGCCTTGATGATCCTGTTAGCTCATGTGTAGCTGGCGTAATTTTAGTAACATGTTTCTGGTTATGTCTTTTGGGGTAGGGGAGATCAAAGGTCTGTGCCCCTGGATCTTGGTAGCCAGGACAGCAGATTCATCCAGATTTTCACTCCTGTAATTTCAGGGCCGTCCTACTTCTGGCAGATGGTGACTACACACAATGTAGGCCACACATCTTGGGGGCGCCTACCCCCCTAAATTTTCACTACACCCTAAATTGTCCCTACACATTTCTCAAAGCCCAGCTCCCCCCTTGCCATGTGCACAGCCCAGCTCCCTAGCTACATGTGCTGTGTGGGCAGCTCAGCTCCCCCTAGCCATATGTACAGGATCCCCACCCACACCCCACCTCCAACCTCCTACCATCTGCACGCATTGTGTGGGCAGACCACCTGCAGTACACAGCAGTTAGCCTGGCTCCCTTCCTCTGCGTTGTCTCATCCCCAGAAGTGGGGGCAGGAACTAGAAGCCAGAGGCGGGAGAGGGAGCTCATAGAGATCCCGGCGATCACTGCAGCAAGGGCAATGGCTGGAGAAGCAGCTGAGTGGGAACCAACAAGCTGCATATTAACATCTTGCAGCCACATGTGGCCCGTGGGCCACCACCTGGACAGCCCTGGTCTAGATGCTGGATGAGTCTCAGAGATGGAATGCAATTCCTCTGTCCAAGTGAGAGACATCTTTTTTCACAGCAGTAGAAAGGATTCTACTAGACATACTTAATTGGTGTCAGACAAGAAGCCTTAGCTCTGACTGGTCTTCTATTACAGGTATATTGGGGTATTTGCTGGAGTTCAAATCTGCAGACATCCATGATTTCAGTCAAAGTACACCTGTCAGTTATCTTGGCCCACCATCCTCTGACTGCTGTCCGGCACCTGTTTTCTACCTAGCACCTCTGAGATTTTTCAAGAGTTTGAGGAAAAAAATTTTGTCTGATAAGCCTTGTTCAATGATGGAATCTACATTTGATCCTCTTAGGCCAGTCACTTGAACCCATAGGAACATGCCCTTATCTCTTGAACCTTTCCATGAATAAATGGCATTTCAACAATATGAATGATTAAGATCCAAGCCTTCATGGCAGCTTCCACATATAGGATCAGCTAGGCAGAGAAATGACATTAAGAGCACAACCTAAGTTTACCCAAGTTGGCTGGTGAATTCCACCTGAAATGAAAAATCAGCTTGCTGATATTTTTTTCCCAAGCCTCAGTTTATCTGAGTAGAGAGTCCCCACACTCATCTGATGTGAAGAAAGGATCCTTTCTTTACTACCACAGAATTAAGCCTTTCTGAAATTCTCCATGGCTATTTGTTTCCTTAACTGAGAGACCTAAAGGTGCAGCAACATCAACACAGAGTAGCAGTTGGCAACCTTATTAGACTCAAGGCACCCCTCAGAATATGCCAGCTTTTAGCTTTTGCTCATGTTTTGATTATGGAAAAAAAAATAGAGCAGTTATGCTGTGGCAAGGAATACAGACCCCAACAGGTTAAAATGCTTTGGGATAGTATAGATTCCTATTTGAAATCTCTGGCTATGTCTTAATTAATTAGGTTTATATGCCACTCTTCCAAGCAAAGGCTCTTTTGTGATTTATGTGTGTAGGTGTTTGCACACTTAAGTGCTAATATCGTGCAGCGTCCTTAAAAGATTCTTGTGGCACCCTGGTTGACATTCACTGACACCTGAGACCATTCAACTGGATATTGGATTATGTTAGGTTGTGTTATGAGGCAGATGAGGTCATCCATTGTCACAGCATATTCCATCAGAGTCCAGTTAACTTTTATAGTCTCTCTGAACCATGTTTCCATAATTAATATTTTCTAGACACCTGCATGGAACTTAATTGATGCTTTTACTAAGCACTACACAGTTGCAGGGCCCTCCGGGATAGGTACTATCTTTCAGAAATCAACCCTTTAGTTGCTGTTTCCTGGGGGTCTCTGAGATCCACCACCAGGTATGTGCGCAGTCCTTCATAGCCAGCTACAGTGAGGATATACACGTGGACAGTCACTTGCAGGCAAAAGTACTTACCAGTAACTGGAGCTCTTTGAGATGTGCACTTCCTGCCCTCCAAATCTGAAGGAACTCCAGTTACTTATAAGTAATTCCTCTTCCCTTAAACCTTCTCTAGTGTGGGCCACTGCTTAGAGATTTTCTTATGGACCATTGTGACATCCTTGGTGTAGCTACAGCAGTAATTCACATGGAATAGTAGGATTAAGGGAGTATTTATTGTATATTTAGTAAGCTTTAATGTGATTTGGTACCTGCAAACAAGGAGGAAGAGACTTAGGACCATGTAAACAATTCACCAGGAAGTGCTCTGCTGACAGCCAGTGATTAAACACCCACAGGTTGAAAATGGTAACAGAGTCAGGTGGCTGTTAACTTATGTGACAAGCTGTTAGACTGATTTGACTGAATATGTTTTGGTCTTTGCAGCAAAGAGCTGAGGGAAATGTTACAGTTATTCTGTTGATGAAGAGAATAAAATTCAGGCTGAAGTCCAACAAAGTTATATCTAGTCAGGACCAATACAGATGTATAGTCACTAAAACAGAAATGAACAAATTAGAATTCTGGTGTGCATTGTGTGGTGGGGCAGACGCGTCTGCCACGCCTACAGACTTACAGGGGATGCATACATCCTCCCAGCAGCAGCCAGCGACGATGTGGATGCCTGAAACTAAGGAGCAGCCCCCCCGGCGTGGAAACGCTTTGTGTGTGCGTGCTGGCACTGATTGGTTGGCCAGGCTCCTCCAGCAGATTTAAAGCCACCATGGGCCGATACCAGGCCAGAACTGGAACTGGAAGTGGGTTCCCAGCAGCATCTGGAATGACGTGGAGAAGTCCAAGGCCCCGGAAGGGGCAATTGGTGGTGGTCTTTAGCAGAAGGGCTGGTGCCAATACGTGACTCTGTGGAGTCACACCACTTACCTTCGCAAGGCCAGTGGGATCTGAGCGATGAGGGATCGACCTGGAGTCCCAGCAAGCCTGAAAAACAAGAAGCAAGAAGCGATTGGTGAAAAAACCGTGAGCGGAGAGCAGGAGTGGTGGCAGCTGCAGCGCCTGTTCTTCTTTAATATTAGATTACTTTTAATGCGAACTATATTATGACATAGGCGGCGGGAGATTGTCAGAAGTTTCTTCATGATTCAGTGTTAGAGAGGGACAGAGAAGGCCATAGTAGGCACCTTCACATTTAATATCTGTTAACCAACAGGTTGGTGCTAGGCAGGGTGTAGGGGAGGCGGAGCCCCATATTTGCACACCAGGAGCCAGGACTGTCAAGCATCACTGAACTGGAAATCGGACAACATTCTCTAAATTCCAAGTTACATCAAAGTTGTGCCAGGCGAGACATTTCAGCGGTCCTGGTAGTTTGGGTCATGGACAAGCTGTCAGCCCGCAAGGCAGAAGGCAGCATGGCTCATGTCGTAAAACCTAAGCAAGGCACTAAAGACAGGCACGGAAAGTTACACATTGCTTGGAAAAATAATATCTTTGAAAGTGGATTGCAAGTTTAGATTTAGAATATGAAGAGCTCCTGAACTGTTTCTGGGCTATCCTGTTTTTGCTTTTATTAAATTTAATACATAGCCACTTTATGCTGTTCAGTTACAAAAAAGTACTCACATATTTTGGAAAGGGAATAAAATCAGATTTTGTCATAAGTTTTCTAAAAACTCTATTCCTCTGCTGTCTAGTGTTTCTTTAGACTTACATAAATAATCTAGGAGGCAAGGCTTTTTTGTTGGGGAGGGCTGTTGGATGAACTTTCAGGCATCACATTCCCTTTCTCAAGTCTACACAGGTGAAAGTCAGAGGCCAACTCAAAATGACTTTCTAAGTCTTGTGGACAAGGATTAGGTTTCAAATTTTTAATTTTTCAACATAAGATTACTGTTTGCATACCTGAAAATGGAATAATTATTATATTGCAAACAACATAAACACTGTTCCTCTCATCACATCGTTTATGCATGATATGAAACTTTAATGGCTTTCTGAAGATGTCAAATCTTTCTGATATTTAAAAGAACCATCATGTACAGAAATGCTGCTGCTGGTAAGAGAGTCTGAATCTGTTACTTATGGCATACAGCTTGACTTAACAAAGCCTCTTCACAAAATAGTTTTTTCATTTAATCATTTTTTCCTTTATACATCTTTCTAACCTTAAAATCTTGACTACATTCTTGGACCTCTTTTTCTCTTTTTCTACATTGTTAGCCATTTGAATATACTCTGCTGTATAAAGGAGTAAGACTCAGTCTTGTACTACAGAGTTATGAAAGAGTGCACATTATAATGGTTCTGAGTCAAAATATGCTATTGAAATTAGAATATGGAATCACACTAGAATATTATCAGTAGATATTCCAAGAGACTGGTTTTCTTTGTCATAACCAAATGAGTTGAGTGCCCCTGTCACAATAGAACTGCCCTGAATAACTGCAGTTACTTTCAGATTTGGTACGTTCTGCCTCATTAGCTATTCCCACCTGGCAGTCTGTTATTGGTTACTCTAAACGTATAAAAATCCGTGCAGCTTCCGCCCAAGTCGGAGAGCTCTGAGCATGTGATAGAGTACGGAGAACTTTGCCACGTGGCAGAGAAAAGCTGCTGGACTGATCACCCTCCAACATCTCCCCGTCACCGTCTGTTCCCGATGTATCCTTCATTCTGCATGCTCGTTTCTGTCTACAAACTCGCCGGCTCGTTTTATTGCCAGTTACCTGTAACTACGCAAGCAACTCATTACCTGTAACTACGTAAGCAACCTTACCACTTGAGTCGCGGCCACCAGCGGTGTAAGTAAAGTTAAAGTAAAAGTTATTTTGCAACCAATACGCTGTGTCCTGCCTCTCCATCCACCAGCCCGCCTGACGGCCGAGTAATTTGCGAT
>NW_005842318.1:390229-391110 GCF_000455745.1 Alligator sinensis
GGTGAAAGGGGAAGGAGCAGTCATGAAGGAATGGAGAGCAAAGCTGTTTCCCGGGGTGTTCGGGTGTGTAATGGGCAGTGACCGGGTTTGCTATTGGCCCCCGGATGAAACACCGACCCTATCCCTAGTGGGGGTGAAGGCAAAGAAGGCGGAAAATCCAACCCCCGCTTAAGAGTTTGCCCAGTGCACCCGGTACCTGAGGGAAGGAGGGGAACCCACCCCACCGGACTGGTTTAACTGTCTGGCTTTAGTGCCTGGATCGCGCCGTCACGAACTCCTCGGCCAGCTCCGGGAGGGCCTGGAGACTGAGGGTCGCCACGCGGCAAGATGGGGGTTGACAAAGTGGAATAAAGGAAAAATAATATATGTGTTATTCCGTTCGGTAGTGGGTCTACTACAGGAGAATGCAAATCTAGAGGCTCAGTTACACACAGTGGGCAAGGAGTCAATGGAGCAGGCAGCGGGGGGCTCCGAGCCAACGCTCGAAAATGGCATCGGCCACATGGCACCACCGCCAGAAAATGGCGCCGAGGAAAGCGAAAAGGATGCAAAAATCCCCCTGGGAGGCGGGCTGGCCGCGTCACCGCCCACGGCCCCGCTCCTCGGAGTGGCGCCAAAAGAAGCCCTGCCCCCTGACGTGGAGCCAGTAGTGGAACCGCCCCCGTATGAGGGAGGAAAGTTGTATCCAGTGCTCCCACCTGACAAATTTAACCCTCTCCCGACTGCGGCTCACCCAATAGCATTAGTGAAGCAAGTCGTCGATGCACAGGGTGCAACCCGCAACACCACTACATACCGCACCCGCACGCGGGGAGAAGTGCAGGAATTGTGCCAGGAATCAAAAATAAATCCTGATGAACCGCTAGCCATATGGCTAAGAG
>NW_005842318.1:391262-393372 GCF_000455745.1 Alligator sinensis
TAGGGATTTCATACTGCCCTTGGGGCCCAAGAGTGTTTCAGCTGGGACTGACACAACCTCAGCAGTGGGGGGCGTGGCCCCACCGCCACCTGAGAAATCCTGGAACTGTTCCGGCAACTCTCAACAGCGTGGAGGCCTGCGTGGAAGTTTATGGAGGGGAGGATGCTATAACGCTCTGGCTTCTCCTCAACCCAGTGGCTGGCCAGCCCGCGGGTAATCTCTTAAGCCAACTCCTGCGGCTGCAGGCCCTTATGAAGCCGGCCACAAGAACCTCCAGCAGCTCAGAGCATCGACTCACTGCATATCCAGTCGAGTACCAAAGGCCGAAACACCATCAACCCGACCCTCGACAGAAATTGAAACCGCCACCCCAGGGAACGGCCACACGCCCTAGGGGATAAATGACAATGACAACCAACACACGAACTAGGGGGCAGAAAACTTCCTGAAAATAACAATTATTGCAAGCTCCCCCACTCTCTATGACCAAACTTGACCAATACCAACCCTTCAACAACGCCTCAACCAACAAAACACACCATCCCGTACCGGCACCAATCACACCCGCGAGTATACAAAAGAAAATCATCAGCGCAGAACCGGACCCAACCACCTGCTCCGTGCGCTTTGATGAAAGCGAAAAACAGCAACAAATTCTGGCTCACCACAACTGGCTATCCCGCCGTTCACACCTCCATACAAACACAATGTCGTAGGCAAATTTACTGCTTTAAATTTTTCTTTCCCCCACAGGCCCACCAAACTCTGAGACATACGACGCTTGTGAGCCCGAGCCAACAGGGAGAGAGCGCCACCACGAACATCGACGTGTGACGTCACTATGACTCCTACCGAAGCCCTTATAGTTGAACTTTTCGTAATTAATCTAATTATGTGTATTTGCGTTTGCATTATTTGTTTCTTAATCCGATTTATTAAGGACAAACTTGTTAAGTTATCTGCTTATGTATATACCCGTTTACTACTTGAACCTTGTAAAGATGACAAGTTCCTAGACGAAAATTACTTGTAACCTAATTCCCTTGTCTATTGTGACATGGTCAAGGGGGCATGTCATAACCAAATGAGTTGAGTGCCCCTGTCACAATAGAACTGCCCTGAATAACTGCAGTTACTTTCAAATTTGGTACGTTCTGCCTCATTAGCTATTCCCACCTGGCAGTCTGTTATTGGTTACTCTAAACGTATAAAAATCCGTGCAGCTTCCGCCCAAGTTGGAGAGCTCTGAGCATGTGATAGAGTACGGAGAACTTTGCCACGTGGCAGAGAAAAGCTGCTGGACTGATCACCCTCCAACATCTCCCCGTCACCGTCTGTTCCCGACGTATCCTTCATCCTGCATGCTCGTTTCTGTCTACAAACTTGCCGGCTCGTTTTGTTGCCAGTTACCTGTAACTACGTAAGCAACCTTACCACCTGCGTCGCGGCCACCAGCGGCGTAAGTAAAGTTAAAGTAAAAGTTATTTTGCAACCAATACGCTGTGTCCTGCCTCTCCATCCACCAGCCTGCCTGACGGCCGAGTAATTTGCGATCCTCCTCAAGTTGGCTCCAGCCGTCTGAGACATTCTTGTGGTCTTCTGGCCACTGAAAAGTTCTCTCTAATGAATAGAGAAGGTATTACTAAATAGAACAATCTATCTAATGTTAAACTATATCGAACATAGGTACCAGTTTATATAATAAATGCAAATATTATGTTTTGTAAAAAGTAAGAACTGGTCATATATTTAATTTCTCTCCTCAACAGCAAAGCATCTCAATTTAACTGAAATCAGACAATGGCTATGACTCCATCAAGAATATGTAAGGTGACTGCAGTAATTAGGCCCACTTTTTCACCTTTTTTTTTTGTTCACCTTTGTTCAAAATATTTTTTGGAATAAATTAATCTTGGGGAAGGTGGAACAAGTGCTTGGAAGAGGCTTCTAGTAGTGGACAATTCATTGGAGGGTGTACCAGTCTCCGTTCCACCAGGAGTTCGCGCGCCGCCTTCGCCCGGACCCGATGTTTTGCACACCCGGGCTTCGTTCGTATCGCCCAGGTTTTGCCCCGCCTGGTATAAAGGGAGACCCCAGAACTCGCCTGCCA
>NW_005842318.1:400110-404244 GCF_000455745.1 Alligator sinensis
CCGCAGGCGGCGGCTGATCCCCTGCTCGTTGGGGCCCCGCGCCTCGTCTCACTCCCTTCAGCCACCCCTCTGCCTCGGCACGGTCGCCATTTATTTCTCCCGTCCGGCGTGCCCCGCCCCTGTCGTTCAGCCGCAGCCGAATAAACGCCCGGCTGACGACCCGTGCCGGCGCTACCGGCGCCTGGGGTTTCTTCGGCTCCTCCGGCCCTGCTGGAGGTAAGCGGACCCCTTGACCGCCGCGGGGGTCTCCCAGTGCCCCCGCTCCCCTGGGACAGAGGGACAGTCTGTTTATACCAGGAAGCCATGGTGGGAAAGAGCCAAAGAAGTGGTGTGGGAATGGTGATGGGGTGATTCAGCACATTCTGTCATCTTATCTCTTGACAGAATCCTTATATCAGGGGTGGGCAAAATGTGGCCTGCGGGCCAGATGCGGCCTGCCAGGCCATTCTATCTGGCCCACGGGGCCCCTTAAAAATATTTTAGAAAATAATAGTTATCCGCCCCTGGCTGCCTGTCATGCCCTCGATGGCTTGCCAAAACTCAGTAAGCGGCCCTCCCCCCAAAATAATTGCTTGCCCCTGCCTTATATGGATAGTGGGTTTTTAGATCTCCTGCTGTTATATCACATAGGAACTAAGACTAGAAGGGTCGGTATCTCTGCATAATGTTAAGAGGCTCTGTGCTGTTGGAAATCCATAGTGGATGCATCCAGAGGAGCATGCATGCGTGTTTCCCCAGGGATAAATAGCAGTAGTACGTAGTTGTGACGCTGTTACTTGTCCCTGGAGAATGTCTGTGCATGCATGCTCTGGTGCATGGCGAGTTGCACTGGGTGGGGTAGTTTCTGTAGCTTGTGCCACATAAGAGGCAAGATAAGATGCAACAAGCATCATATCCAAAAATGCCAAAAGGAGGGGTTTTTTACAGAGAGATAATTAACATAAAGCAGGAGTGCTTCTATAAAATCCTAATGGAGACAAGACGCCTAGTTTTTTCTGAGAAAGGTGTGTTAGGACAACTTTGTTCCCTTTTCTCATGTTTACCCGACCTATTTTACCTGAAACAACAGTTCCCTATCTTCACTGGGATTTTACAGCAGATGGCATTTTACAACATATGTGGTATCCTGTTAAAAGCACATTCTGTTTTTAGTTTTGGTAAGCTGACCTAAAATAGTTGTATTGGTTTAACTGTAGGACTGTAACAAGACATTTCTTTATATTTTTCCTCTTGCAGGAGCACTAACAGAAGATTGTGCTCTCCATTTCCTATTGTTCTGAAGTATTAATAGCTTCTAAAATGTCAGAACACAAAGACAGCGTCATTCTCTTAAGCAATTTGAACATAACCTGATAAAAGGAAACTTTCTTTTGATCATTTCCTGATGATTCTGAATACAAATGAGTTTGTGCAAATTATCGTGGAAAAGATGTAATTAAGGTCTTTTTATATTACATGTTATTTCTCTTAATCAGCATGGTGGAGACTTTGGAAGCTTACATTCATCCTACAATGGATTTGTATGATTGAACCATACACTCAGAAAAAATGAATATGTAACTGCTATACTTGTCAGCTCTTCAATAGAAATGGGTGACCTGTACCATCTTCTTTACAAAGATGTCCCAAAACTTTGTTTACTCTACTTAGCCTTTTTGTATGCAATTGTCAATATAAATGAGAGAGAAGAGAAATTTGCATAGTCAGGCACTTCTAAATTTACTAAAGGTAGTGAATTTGTTTACTTATGTTCAGATTTAAAATAGTTCAGCAAGAAATTATCATCACAACTGATGGTTGTTGGCATTGTCAGCATAGCAACTAAGAACTGAAGACCTAGCTCTATTTTCATTGAAGTAACTGGGAATAATCCCATTGACTTCAGCAAGAGTAGGATAGCACTCTAAAGAGACAGAGACTGATCTAACCTTTGGACTCTAGAAATGGTGCCCTTGTGTCACAGGGGTTAGTGCTGGGGAAACCTGTATTGCCATTTCCTTATGATTTAGCTGTTCTGCAGACAAATGATCCCTCAGGGTTTTAATCACCAGCATTAGAAATACATGTTAGGAAAAGTAACAGTTGACACTTACACCATGTAAAACAAACCTAGAATCTGCAGGAGGTAATTGAGAGGTTAGACTGACCTCAGTAGGAGCCAGTGCTATGCTTAGCACTGATCTCCCTCACTGGGGATTCATGCCAAGAAAGAAAATGTAGCTCTTGGGAATGCAGGTGAGAGAACTATTATCACAGACAAATCCTCCCAGTTCAGCCGGTCCTACAAAAACTACTGCTCTGTCTCATGCATGCAAGCTGGGCCAGACTCTCAGCTGGTATGAATCAGCATAGTCCACAATGTTTTATGCTCTCTCCTTCTGCACCTCTGCCAACACTGAATTTATTTTCAAACAGGAAAAAAAGATCACTAAATGGGCTTTTGAAGATTCTGGTTTAGATTTTTTCTTGCACCAAGATCCAATCAGCACAGGGCAGGTAGCAGTCAGAGCTGCTAATGGCTGCTTGATTAACTTGTTACATGTCTTAGAACAGACCCTAATTTACTTGTTAACCTTAACCGACTTTATGCCAGTTGATGATAGTTCCCACGGGGACCACAAGCTACTTGTTAATTGGTGAAGTGCAGGTATACTCTACCTGCTACCTGACTTGCCCCCCAGCAGCATGCTGCTAGAGTGGGCCATCTGGTGTAGGAGCTGGCTACATCCCATATACCAGATGAGAGCTCCTGTACCCCAGGGAATTCTTTGATAATCTGGCAGAGCTGGATTCCAGCTACTTTGTGCCACCTGTGGCAATACTCTTTTTGCATTTTCTTCTTGTTAGAACTGAGCAGATAATGTAGAGTAAAATGGCTAATGTTGGCTTTTTTCTGTTTGCAACTAGTGTACATACAGTTTAATATTTATTCTAAATTTATTGAGAATTAATTGCTGAATCACTTTAATGGATCTGTGGATCTTGACTGCTGTTACTTTCACTCAACATTTGAAATTTAAAATCTTATTGGACAGGTTTGATTGAACACAGAGATCATTTCAGATAGTGGTAGAGTGATATTGTAGCCATGATTGTCCGGGAGTTATGTGGGAGGCAAGGATATTTTAGGGTAATACATTTTTTGTGAACAGCTGCATAGTTGGGTTAGAGTTTGAGTTAGGCAAGGCAAGAGTAAGGCAAGGTTTTGAATGCAAGACGTTCTTCATCAGGTCTGAGGAGATAATGAAGAATGTCATGGATTCAAAACCTTGTCTAACTCTATCCTAACTATGTATTTGGTCCAATGGGCTGTATCACAGTAGTGTTTGGTGGGTCCAAAATGTAGAGACATATAGTCTAATATTGATTTACTTTTCTTGATGATTCTACAAAGGTTTCTGAAATGAGGGAATTTCAAGAGCATTAGTGAAAAATGGTTGTATAACACTTGTGAAATAATGGAGAAAATATAGTTAGTTTTTTGGCCATAGTAGTAGTGGTTTATGTACGTTTGCCAAAACAACACAAGAAAATGACATACATACATACATACATACATACATACATACATATATATATATATATATATATTGTAACACACACACACACACACACACACACAATTATAAAAATTAAGTAATTTTTATATAAATCAGAATTTTCTGAAAGCATACAATAAGATTATCCGTTCTACCAACTTACACAAAATTAAAACAGAACATGATGTATGATGACCTAAAAGAAGAGGTAAAATGGAGCAATGAACAATAAAATGGAACAGGAAAATTTTGCTTGATTTTTTTTTTTTTTTTAACCCTTGTTCTTTGTACAACTAGTGCAAATATATCTAAAGGAGTACAAGACAGGCTCTGACATAACAGTTTTTTAGCAAATGGTTTAAGAAACTGTTAAGAACTTCTCTGAATTAGAAATATCTCTCTTTCTTGTTTTTAAGCTGTTGCAGATTAGTGTAATTAATATTATATTGGTTTTATAGCTGTGTTTGAAGATTTCTGCAATGACATGAAGTTTCTGACCTCACAAATTTGTTATCTTTGCTAACTGTTCTTATGATACTTAGATTTATGCAACAAATCCATATTGGTATTTCAGGACCTAGGGATGACAAGAGGG
>NW_005842318.1:404275-418231 GCF_000455745.1 Alligator sinensis
TAAATTAGTCATTTTTTATTTTCTTTTATATCAGTGAGTTGGGAGTTACAGGAATTGGGATTGTTTCCATTGTTATTAGTGTGGGGAGCTAGTATAACTGTACTTAGTGCGGTGTTATACGGTGTTTTGTAACATTTTTGTAATGACATGCTAATGAATTTAAGTGTATGTAACTGATTATAGTGGATACTCTCTGAAATGGTACCTGAGTTATCCAATCATATTTTGCCTTCCAAATAACACTTCTTATAACTTCTATGCTTTTCTGGCTGGTCCTACCTTGCTGCATCCCTTTCAACTGGAACCTGCTTTCTGATAGACCCTGCCATACCACCACATCTCTTTGCCTTTGGGCTCTTCCTTAAAATGTGCTTCTTCCAAAATGCTAGCAGAACCCTGGTGCTAATGGTAAAGATCCATTAAAAAACCATTGGGCACAACAAACATGTTACTGGAAAGGAAATTTAAAATACATTTTAAAAAAGGAATTTTGAGTATGGGTGTGGCTTTTGCAATCCTGGAAAGCTAGCGGGATGTGTGCTCCAGCCCACATAGCTATATAGTGATAGATTGGGCAAGGATTAGTACTGACTCCATGCACTATTTGAAGTACATGGAGCCAGTAACGCTAATATTCTGTTCAGATGTCCCAAAGAGCATCCCTTCCAGCTCATACAGAGGAATACATATCACCTTCTCAAACTTCATTTTCATTTCACTGATGTAAAATGATGCAACTTCTATCCAAGGTACTGTTTTAAATTAAGCAAATGTCAATTCAAACATCTGTTTGTTTAAAGCCTAAGCAGAAAGAAACTCCTTAATAAAAGCTGAGTCTCGTACTCAGTTCTTTGAGGGAACTTCTGACATGCATATAGCAGCAGTATTATAGGCTTCTTATCGGGTTTATGCTCCTGTGCTAATGGCTAGAGAAAAGGGACAGGGAGGCAGAAGAAGACATAAGAAGGAAGGAACAAAACAGGAGAACTGCAGAGATACAGGGAGTAGGTTTTGGAGACACTGAGCTATACTTTGTAGGTAGCCAAAATCAGACATGTTGTAACATTTAATTTCAAGAGAAGCTTAGCGTGCTGGTTTTGCAGTAATACTAATGTACTTGAGCATAAGGTTTCAGTAAGGTTAATGTACTTGACCATAAGGTTTCAGGTTTCCCCATTTCATGGGGAAATGTCAAATAATTCTGTGTGTGCACCTCTGATTATGACACTTATTGGTGCACTCTTAAAAATTAGTTTAAAACATTAGGGTCAGATAAACCTACTGGAGAAGTAATAGTCTCTGATAGCCTTTTGTGCTGTTTGTACATTGTACACATGCAGGTCAGATGTGTGCGCATAACTATTCAAAATGGTATTTCATCTTTAGAGATTTACAAGTAAACAATGTAAAAATAATGTGTGTTCATCTTTAATTTAGTTTAAGACCTCACTTACAATATTTTTTTTACTGACTGTTCCACAAAAAGAAAAGGATTTTTAGAGACTAAGTTGGTTATAGTAAAGATGTAAGGTTAGAATGGAGGTACTTAAAAATACTTCAGGTCAGGTCACAAAGAATGTCTTACATTTGAAAGTTTGTCTGACTTTTTTCCAACTACACAGTTGGTCTAGTTAAGATAACACCCTGAGAAATCCTTGCCTCTTGCATAATTTTGGGACTATCAGAGCTACAACATCACTCTGACAGTACCGAGATTTAATCTAAATTGTACTGAAATTAAAGCTAGAGGGGATTACTAGATCATAGTCTAACCTGTTGATCACATTGAGTATCAACCAAAAATGCTATTTCAGTTCTTAAAAAAAAATATATGATGGTGAAGAGAAAAGACCAAGGTGTTACCAGTTCCTGGAGCCCCAGCAACATCAGGGAACTGATTAAGAGATGCTGAGATGATCCCTGAAGCTGAGCTATACCCATGTTACAGAGGAAGGTAGGAACCTCCTTAAAAGTCCCTACCAATCTGATCTGGAAGAAAATTTCTATATGATCAGAAATCTGGCATTCAGTATGCCCCTGACAGACTAGCCAGGCATCTGAAAAGATTTTCCCTACTACCCCAGAGCTCTGGTTCACTCTGCTAGGAATCCTCCTTCCATCTTTAGACAATGTCTGATGCTTCAAAGGAAGATCAATAAGAGTCTCAGGAGCTAAATTAGTTTTTTGGGGGGGTTGGAGGGGGAAGTGGGGGGCAGAACCTTGCTTATCTTGACAGGAGTCCTGAAACCTAAAAGGGATTATAATCGTTGTGTTACTGCTGAGTTGCATATTCAAGACTCCCAAAGGAAAGGGATGAACAAAGGGACTCTATAGATCCCAGTGCTAGAAGGGACCTCCACAACCATCTGGCCTGACTTCATGGTCATATACCCGCATAGAGAAAAGAGCACAGGACCCAAAAGCTGATCGTCTTCTTTTGTAAACAGTAGAAAAAGTCTCATTCACTTAATAGAAGTGGGATTGGCCCTTTTCAGGTAATTTAGCTGTAGATAGGCTAGTAAGCATGTCAAGTTCAATTAAGAAAAATGCCAAGATGAAAAAAAAAGTCCTCAGGCTGCAGTTATAGTAGTTAACAAATCAGTCTCTTTAAGGTCAAAACTTTATGAGCTTCCTTGTTAAGACTGAATGCTTATTTTTTCAGCAATTCATTTATTATGGGTGTTAATGTGGGACAAAATAGACTATAACTTTACATCCGATCTTAGTCATTTAAAGACAAGGCAGTTTGATACTTACACAACAACAGCAAATAATCTGTTAGTGTAACTAATTTTGTCCTCTTCATGACCAGGGATCCTGTTTTTCTCTGTTTAAAAATGACAAATTCTCTGATTTTAAAAAAGGATCACAAATTCTCTGATTATGAGCCCCCAAATCCTCATTTTTTCATTATTAAAATGAAATACCACATATATATATATATATAGGTATCAGTTGAACACAATGTTTTATTGATATATTTACAATTTTAAAGCAACTTGGAAGCCTACCAGTGCCCAATCATTATAATAAAATATAAATTCTAAATACCTGTAAATGTTGGTGTTTGATTTTCAGTTTTTATCTTGGAAAATCAGAGCTACCTCTGTCCTCTTCACTCACCAGGACATGGGTCTAGCTGTGGCTCTCCCTGCAGCCGCCCCTCACTCCTGACCTGCAGCTCCCTGGTCCTGCTGGTGCTCCTTACTTCCAAACCCCAGCCTGCTGTCCCCACTTCTGACCTATAGCCCCTCCCAGAACTGCTGGTGTCCCTCACTCCCAAGACACAACCCCCACCCCAGCCCTGCTGCTGATTTTGACTGGTGTGTGCCAGTGCTCCCTCTGAGACCAAAGAGGGAGATTCCTAGCTAGAGGGTCTTTCCCCTTTGCTCAGGGTTAGACCGTGGCCATATCTGGGGCCAGGAAGGAATTTTACCCCATGGGCAGATTGGTGTCGACTGAGTGGATTTTTGCCTTCCTTTATAGTGGGAGTTTGTAGCTTTTTACTTGGGATCTCTTGAGCATATATTGACAACCTTTTACAGAAGCAGGACATTGGCTGCTGTGGTTCCCCTGCTTCACCTGTGGCAGGTTAGGGTGTTATGACTTGTGTCAGTGTGGTTAGTACTTTTATGTAGAGTTTAGATTATGGATTATATAGGATTGATTGGATAAGGATAATTCTGCGTTGGCCAGGAGGTTGAACTAAATGACTTGTTGTAACTGCTGCTCTGCAGATGACATCAAGCTGAGGGGAGTAGTAGACACGTTGGAGGGTAGGGCTAGGATTCAGAGTGACCTAGACAATTGGAGGATTGGGCCAAAAGGAATCTTTTGAGGGTTCAACAAGGACAAGTGCAAATCCTGCATTTAGGTCAGAACAATCCCATGCACTGAGAAGGGATTTAATAGTAGCCTTCAACTACTTGAAGGGGGTTTAAAAAAGGAATGAAACTAGACTGTTCTCAGCGGTGGCAGATGACAGAACAAGGAGTAGTGGTCTCAAATTGCAGCGAGGGAAGTTCAGGTTAGATACTAGGAAGATTTTTTTCACTAGAAGGGTAGTAAAACACTGGAACAGGTTACCAGACAGGGTTGTGGAATCTCTATGCTTGGAGGTTTTTAAGACCTGGCTAGACAAAGCTTTGGCCGGGATGATGTAGTTGGAGATGGTTCTGCTTTGAGCAGGGTGGACTAGGTGACCTCCAGAGGTCCCTTCCAACCCTAATTTTCTATGATTCTATGACTCCTGGATGTCCGTTCCAGCCCTACTTTTCTATGAGTCTGAGTGATGCTCAAACTTCTGGCTCCACAGGCCAGATAAGCGGTGCAGAGCCAATCTGTGTGCCAGATTGGGCCATGGGGCCCTGCACATACCAAGATTGGGCTTTAGGGGTCCAACCCTGCCCTCTCTTGCCCCCATGTGCAGAGAGCCCTAGGTGTGTTGATCCCTGGGGACAGGGACATGACACTACCCCTCATGTACCAAGTCCTGAGGGCTCAGCACTGCCCTTTCCTGGCCCTCTACACCAGGACTAGGCCCTGGGGCCCAGTACCACTTTCACTCAACCCTGCATGCTGGGTGGGTGCTCCAGCCAGCCCACAGGCTTGGGGCTTTCTCTGGGTTTGAAATGTGGCAGCAGGGAAGTGGTAGCACTGGTCCCCTAGTGCCAAATTTCCAGATGTGTGGGAAGGCCTGTGGCCTGGAAGATGTGCCATGGGTGATCTGGCCCACAGGCCAGGGGTTGAGCAGTCCTGCACTAGGGAATGATGTAGTGGTGTACCAGTGGACTTTTGGATCTGCTGTGATAAATCCAACCCTGTGGGCCTTTTAATCTGGTCAGGGCCATAATGAGAATGGGTTGGCTCAGACATCCTCAATGTCTAAACAGAAGTTGGAAAACAAAAGGTTTGACGTTTGTTCGTTTGTTTTAAACACAGAGGTTTGAGTATTGCTGCCAAAGGAAACCACCTTCAGAGAAGGTAAGAACATAAAGCCTTAGCAACTCAGAGAAGGTCATGTGCAAAAGCAGCTATAGAGAGAGTTTTTTGGTTTCATTTTTGTTTCTGTTTTTTAAAATAAGCCTTCCTGAAAGTGGATAATAGATATTGCCAGCTGCATAGGAGCAATTGAATATGTTGTCACTGTCAGCATGTTTAATAATCAGTCTTATTTTGTAAAATTATTCTTATGTGGCCTTTTAACTTGTTTTTTTTAACTTTTCTTAGAGCCATAAAAATATACTTTTGATTGGCGTTTGCCAGAGTAAGAAATAAATAAAAACTCGGAACCCATTTTGTTTCACTTAGATGCAAGAATGGAAAAAAAAATGTCTGCAAAATACTTGGAAGATAGTTTGAATGGCAAACATTTTGATATTAACAATAAGCTACTGAAAAAGTGGGATTCTTGCTAATTTCAAATCCCTATTATTGCCACGTACAGGCATATCAAGAGAGGAGGGAATGAGAGGGGATAGCTAATAGCTGTGTATACTGCTCCCATGTACTTTGTAGCCATGCAGCTTTGCATGTCCACACATGAAGATTATGAACTGACTATTACAGGAAAAATCCAGCAGTTGTAATGGCCTGAGATGTAGTGATGCAGTGAACAAAAAAGCTAGAAGCAAGCAATGATGGACCAACATGGAGAAAAAAGAAAGAATGATATAGGAGACATAGAAGTAGGGTCAGAAGGGACCTTGTAGATCATCAAGTCTGACCCCCTGCCCTGGGCAGGAGAGAAAACCAGGCTCAAATGACCCCAGCCAGGTAGACATCAAGCCTCCTCTTAAAGACTCCCAGGGTAGGAGCCAGCACCACTTCCCTTGGAAGTTGGTTCCAGATCCTAGCCGCCCTGACTGTGAAGTAGTGCCTTCGGATGTCTAGTCTAAACCTACTCTCTAACAATTTGTAGCCATTATTCCTTGTTACCCTGGGGGGCGCTAGGGGGAACAGGGTCTCTCCCAAACCCTGGTGGTCCCCCCAGTGAGTTTATAGATGGCCACCAGGTCCCCCCTCAGCCTTCTCTTGTGAAGGCTGAACAGGTTAAGGTCCTGTAGTCTCTCTTTGTAGGGTCTGCCCTGCTGTCCCCAGATCATGCGGGTGGCCCTCCTCTGGACCCTCTCAATGCTGTCCACATCCCTCCTGAAGTGCGGCGCCCAGAACTGAACACAGTACTCCAGCTGCAGCCTGACCAGCGCTGCATAGAGGGGGAGGATCACCTCCTTGGCCCTGCTTGAGATGCATCTGTGGATGCACGACAAGGAACGGTTAGCCCTACCGACCGTGACCTTGCATAGTCGGCCCATGTTCATCTTGGAGTCAGTAATGACTCCAAGATCTCTTTCTGCCACCGTGCTCGTGAGAAGGGAGTTTCCCAGCTTATAAGTGTGCTGCTGGTTCACAAAGCCCCAGTGCAGACCCCTGCACTTGTCAGTATTGAAACCCACCCTATTTTCGTTAGCCCACCCCTGTAACCTGTCCAGGTCCTGCTGTAATCTGTCCTTCCCTGCTAGCATGCCCACCACATGAAAAGAGTTATCCTTTTTTTACCCACTGCTTTAAACATCTTTATTTTTTTTATTGGTTATTTTTGCTGGCTTTTCATTTTCGTGTACTTCCCACTGACCACATGAAATTCTAAGCTATGGAAGATATGGCAATACTTCACAATTCTGGAGGGGCTTTATTTATCTGAGGAGGACAAAACATTTTACTAACATTTAATGAAGTCTGACAGCGTGCATATGAAATAGGGCCATCATCTTTGTTTCCTACAGAAAAAATGTTTAACTAAATGATTTGTTTTTCTGAGGACATCATGCATTGTTTATTTTAGAATGTTTTTGTTGTTGGGCGGCATTCCAGAAGTTTAGGTTATATTTTTTAGAACATTATGTATATGTAGATATGTCCGTCTGACATTTTCATACAGCATGGATTTTTTTCTCAAGTAGAGATTTCAAGAGAAATGTGGAAGTGTGTTTCTGGACTTGAGTAATGTTTTAAAATGATGCATTTAAGGTTTCAATTTATGTGAAACGCATGTCATTTTACTGAGTGGGATTAATGAGTTCTTGAGGAAACAGGTTAATCTTGAGGTCATTTCCTTCCTGTTATTACACTTTTGAATCTTTGCCAGAGTGAGATGGGTGAAGGGCTTTATTTTTGTCTTTGAATGCTTTGAATTTAAATTATGTCTTTGGCTACTTTGAATACTTAGAAGTGGAATTTTTCTTTATTCCTACCATTGTATTGTGTGGCACATCTGAAAAAAATCTTTTGTTTTTGTATTGCCTTTCTTATGTCCTGTGTTCTAGTTAATTAATCCAGTTATCACCAAGGACCCATATTTCATGGGAGTGCATGGAGATGTTCTAATAGTGGTTTGAACTATTAGTTACATGATAATAAAAATAGTTTTTTAGAAAGGGAGGAAAATGAATGGGCACAAGCTAAAAGGTAGGATAAAGAGTCTTCATAAATACAAGAAAAAGACCCATCTTTACCCCTGCATTAATTTAAATTTCAGTAGCTTATCCTTTATGAAGGTTACAGTTTGAGGAGGCACACTAATTAGACATTTTTGAAGTTCTGTGATAGAAATGGGAATTATCTAGTAAAGAACTGGTGAAATATGGAGCCTATTCATGGCTATCCTATGAATCAAAAGACCAGGCTAAAAAGTGCTATGTCTCCTTCCCACTGTGCAAAAACATACTGGGCAATAAATGCCAAAAACTTGGACTAACATTTAAGATATTGTCCTTTACAATGTTCTAAGTAGAGGACATTACTCAAAGATTACTTTAACTTGGCTTCCTGTATAGGTGGAATCATTTTTTTCCTATGGAAACTTTTATAATCTTTCGTTCAGATTCTCACATGGTGGCAATTTTGTCTTTCGGCACAGAGAGAGAGGTGTGGGAGCAAGGAGTCCTCAAGGCTAGCAGAGATGTGTGCAGAGAGCACTAGATCTCTGATTATGAATATTTAAATCTGAGCCTATTCATTGAGAAACTACAAGAAGTACTGCATTCCCATTTTGCAAAATTCCTGTACAGAGCTCAGAGCTTTGATCCACAGCTTTGTGGCAAGCTCCTTCTTAAATGCCACAGCCTCCCTCACCCCACAGTAAGTCACAGAAGTAGCACTTCCCTATCTGTACCTGTGGATGTTACAACTTGGGGAAATACTCTCTATGTACCAGGACAGCTGCTTCTCTCCCATGTTAGCCAATAGGATTTTAAGTGACTTTTTTCTTGTACCTGTTATGTTTGTCCTTTCTTTCACTCTATTCATAGATTTAAACTTAATGCTCTTACTATTGTCAGAATATGCCCAAAGAAATTATAAGACACCTTCATAAACAGAATGAGAATTTGGCTCCTCTACAAATATTCTCTGGGGCTGATTTGCCATTGGCTTCAGTGGGATCATTCTCTGGCCCTTAACCTGCAACTGTATTTTAAATCTCCCTTTTCATAGTCTTCTCTTGTGGCTTTTTTTCTTCTATCACTGCTCTTAAGGAGTAGGTATTGTATCTCTTATTGGTCTGTAAAGAGCCATACCTGCTCATGGCATTGTATAAATAATATATTAATTTCTATCACTCTGTTTATAGTAAGGCTATCTCAACTCTTTGATTGGAAGCAATTTTCTGAAAGTGCTCTTGATTATGAATGATGGTTTCCACAGGAGTTATTTTTCATTCAGTTTTGCTGCTTATTATTTATCTAGTTTTTATTCAAAAGAATAAAATATATTTTAAGAAAACAAATTTAAGAAGTGCTTCACAAACAAGTGGTTTGTCCTCTCTGAAGAGCCAAGAAACTCATCTGAGCTGAGGTAAGTAAAAGGCAGTGCTGTTTAGTAACACAGAGGTTGGATACAGAGATGGCTTGAAGCCACCTTCAAGGCTTCCTTGATCCTGTGGTCACCCTGGCACAGGTTTGGTTTTGATATACATTTACACCTGTGACCACAAGGAGTTATTTTAGTAGTTAGATCAGCTGGCAAAAGAGAACTGTATCCAAACTCGTGATGCTGGCACTCAGAAAAGGATGTTCATAAGGTACAACTCCAGCCTGCCTTCTGCCTGACTTCAGACTAACATGGCTAACTAACGCTCTTCACTAGTAGCAGCTTTATGCCACCTAATACTTCTTCTGTGCTGAGGCATCTTTGCATCAGAAAAATGTACAATGTGGCCTAGACTTCTCTAAAATAAATGCTTTTATGAAGAAATCATACAGTGTAGTGACATACTGGTGGGGGGAGGACGGACATAGCATCACCAGTGAGAGTTTCCACTGTATCCTTTGCTGTGACTGGCTAGCTGTCATTTCTGGGATTTTAAATCCTCCTGTTTACATCAATCTGCTTGATGCTATGTAGGACGTAGCTTGTTCTTTGGAATTTTCCCATGGAAAAGTAAAGGAAGGAAGTGGAGGGAGGATGGGCTATTGCATCCTGTACCCTTCAGAGGGGAGTGGTCACAAATAGCTTAGTTTGAAGGACGTAATACTTTATATATTTTAACGTAGGATGTTTGAACCTAGATAAGCTCTTTACTAAAAGAGAAGAGGCAGTTAGTTGTCAAGAGCTAGTAGAGACTCCGTGGAAGTTTGCAAACATCCTTTTAAAATCCCTTCCTTCTCATGAAAGTAGGAAGAGAAAGAATGCAGAAGTGATGATTATGTTAGCTAGTGTTAGTACTTCAAAACTTGAGCTGCACTGTCTGGTTCCAGAAGGCAACTTTTATAAAAATTGCTACATATCCAAGGAATAGGCTGATATAAGCATAACGGTGAGCGATGCAGAATGTTCTTCAATATATTAAATGGGTCTGAAATGAAGGGATGCAGTTTAGGATCAGCAGAGACCCTTTGGAGTAGTGAGGTAAGGCTAGAATATACAATGAAGTGTGGGTATTTTACAGGCAACTTAAGGAGTATATTAAATATTATACATGTATGTTACATTGTTTTCTGCCCCTGGAAAGCTTATGAAACATTCACAGACTGTTGTAGAGCATTATTTGACCTATCATAGACTATAAACTATATTTAGTGACCTAACACTTAAAACTAGGGAAAAGTTGAAGGAGCGATCTCACTTACTTATTGGGTATTTTAAATCAATTGCATGAGGGATGCTCTTGCTCACTAGTGTGAATTAATATGTTAATTAATTGGTATATTAATTAATACATTAATGACTAGACCAGAAGACCGGAAGAGGAGTGAGGCTTTGGGTCACTAAATTTGTTTATCCTCCTAATATGTGCCGATATCACGTCTGTTTGATTTTAAGCATTTTTACTGATGGAGAGAAATAAAGTTGTTTCACTACTTAAAGTGAATTATGTGCCACTGCTTTAATTTATGTCCACTGGTTTGGGGTATTATTGTTATGGATAACTATATATCGCAAATGTCAAAATGAAGACTGTTAGATGGTAAAGAACCAAATGTGTGTCTTGTCAATCATCTAATGTCAACAATCAGAACCATTTTATCACTTACTTACTGGTTTTAAATTTTTGTGAATCTTATTTTTGGTTTTGTTAGAATTTTTTTGTTTTTAGTAACATCCTCAGTGCATCTGCAGTCACATCACATTAGGAATTAGGGCTGAGATGAAAATTAAGTACCAGGTATCAGGGTCTGTTGGTGGTTTGTGTAAAATTAAGCTTTGGTGTTTTGCACCAACTCCCAATACAAATAATGTAATTAGGATTCTGATTTTTTTTTTTAAATCACTGAGTAAAAATGTTCAAGCTTGAGTGAAATAGAAAGTGGCAGATCATTCTTTGTAGTGTGTTTCAAGAGAAACTGATATCAGACAAGTGAATTGCACCTGAAGACAAAAATGAATTTGTTAAGAAAATAAACTTGCTGCATATCAGTTTCCCCAGCTCCTATGACACTTACTTTTTGAGAACACCTGACAAAAAAGAGAACTTGTGTTAGAAAGATGCTTTGAAATCTTTCCTAGGCTGAAATCTTCCTCTGTGTCTTCTGTGATATAGCTGAGCACAATGGGCTTCTTCCTGCTTACTTCCATAATTAGATATGACAGGTGCTTCATATGTGGTACTTAAAAGATTGTTAAAAATGACCTAAAATGTTGAAATGTCTGAATTAATAACTGAACTTTAAACATTTTAAGAAAATTAAACATAAAGAACACAGAAGCATTTTTAAATGGAGAAAAGCACAAGCAAGCAATATCAGACAGAAAGCTTCCCATAAAAGAAAAACAAAGGCATTCTAAAAAAATTAAAAAGCAGAGATTAGAAAGTAAATCCCAAGGAGAATAGTAGATTTAAGCAGTTAACAATGTTGCTTGCAGCAGGATGATCTTTTCCAGGCCAACCTTCATCATTTTTTTTAAGCTATGGATTACAATCCCTTGTATGCTAGCGAGAGACATAGCTTCATATAACTAAAATTTTACATAGTGTTGTTTATTGTTTATTATGTCTGTTTGGCATTACTTCTTCCCTTAGCTGTATACCACCAACTTTTTATTAACTTGTTACAGGAAAGGAATGGATTTAAGGTTAAAGTTGCAAGACAGCTAAAATCAAACAATGTGATTAGTACTTTGAGAATTATCAGTACTGCAATATATTACTTTAGTTTTTTTCAAAATAACAGAAACAACATACAAATTCGTTAGCTGACCGTAGTTTTTGTACTACTTTGTAATTATTTATGTCTGTAGTACTCTTGTATCTGTTTCATTATTTGCAAATTTAATGGCTATATTTATAAATTATCTTCTATCAGCAACATGTACATTTCTTCAGTCTCTCGATTCAGGGATTACATAATGTAAGCTTGGTTGTTCAAACCACTCTAGAGCAAACTCCCTGATTAGTCAAAATAAGGCTAAGGATCCTTGGTTTAATCTGTGGATATGACCCTGCTGTTTGGGCAGGCTGTTTCAGGGGCCTACCTTGTCTTCTGATTCCTAAAAGAAGAGAGAAACTAGTAGAATAAGCACCACAGAATAGTCTTATGCAGAATATAGACTTCAATACTTGATTCATTGTCGTTGGCAATCCCTCATAGTCAAGGATGATCACTCCCACAGATCAAGTAAAGGATTGTAGAAATGAGTCCGTTTAGCTAAGAGGGCCAGTCCGTTTAGCTAAGAGAGCCACAGATTCTCTGGCGGACGCAACAGGTTGTGGTTAAATGGAGGGTTGGGCCATGAATTTCTCAGCCTTGTTTCCTTTCCTTCTGTTTCTGTTGTTTTTCTGCCACCAGGGTGAGACAGTTTTCCTCAAAGTAAGATGTACTTTCTCTCACAAGGCATCACCATGTAGCCCTGTTCTGGGCTAGTTTTTCCCAATTTATGATGTCAATGCCATGCTTCTTAATGTTCACCCTGAGGGTGTCTTCCTCTGCCCCCCACCCACCCCCCTCCGCTGCATGTCCTTTGTCCTTAGCTGAGTTGAGAGTATAGCAATTGTTTTGGTAAATGTACATCAGGCATATACACAAAATGCCCTGTCCACCACAGCTGATGTTGAATAATCAGTGCTTCCACACTGGTGGTGTTGCGTTGGTGAGGACATTGGCATTTGTGCAATGATTCTCCCACTTTATGCCAGTGACCTTCTAGAGGTGGCACTGGTGATGGCATTCCAGGCTTTTCAGGTGGTCCCTGTAGGTCACCCAAGCTTCACAGCTATAGAGAAGAGTTGGGGTTACCAAAGCCTTATATAGTAGGAGCTTTATTGAAGTCCTGATGTTGTGATTGTTGAACACATGATGACTCAGTGTTCCAAAGGCAGAGCTGGCAAATTGGATCCTGAACTGGATCTCCTCGTCAATGAACTGGATCTCCTCATCTTCTTTGAAAGATGGCTGCTGAGGTATTCAAAGTGTTTAATATTCTCTTGCTCCTGCCTGTCAACGAGGATCTTTACCAGGAGAGTTGATTGGCCTGGAGCAAGCTGGTGAAACTCCTTTGTTTTTCTGATGCTGAGGGTAGGTCCCAGGCACTGGTATGTTTGAGAGAAGAAGTTAAGGGCCTTTTGTAGGTCCTCCTCAGTATGTGCAATGACAGCACAGTCATTGGTGTGTTGAAGTTCCATGACTGAGGCCAATGTAACTTTGGTTTTGGCATGGAGGTGGGAGAGACTGAAAAATTTTCCATCCATCCTGTACTTGATGCTGATGCCATTTCACAGACAGTCACGGATGAACATCTTGATGATTGCAAAAGAGAGGGAAAATAGAATTGATGCAATCACACCACACTGCTTGATGCCAATTTGAATGGCAAAGGGCTCTATAGCGGAGCCACTGCATAGGATGGTGGCAGTCATTTGGTCATGGAGGAGTCTTAGAATGGTGATAAATTTCCCTGGGTGGCCAAACTTTGATAAGATCTTCCATAGAGCCTCATGATTAACAGTTGAAGACTTTGGTCAGATCGATAAAGCCTGTATTGATCAAATTGTTGTTCAGTTGGAGGGGGTGAGTCATGAAGTGCTCATTAATGCCAAGAGGGAATTCAATCATTTGGCTGACAATCTGATTCTTAATGCTGAAAGCAACACCATGTATTCACCTGTCATTTGCAGGTTTTCCTTCCCTTGATTACTGGCTTCTTTTATTGGGCATCCTCAAAATAGGTGATTATTAGGGCTGTGCAAAATGGACCCTATTCGATTCGGATTTGGCCCGAATCAGGGACACTGATTTGATTCACAAATAGAATCAAATAGAATAGAATAGAAGGCACAATCAAATAGAATAGAATAGAAGGCACAATCAAATAGAATAGAATGCTACAGTTGGACCTTGACAGGTTACAAGGATGGGCGGAGGAGAACAGGATGGGGTTCAACACAGACAAGTGCAAGGTGATGCACCTGGGGAGGAACAACCGGCACCATACCTACAGGCTGGGGAACTCCCCTCTTGTCAG
>NW_005842318.1:418606-425173 GCF_000455745.1 Alligator sinensis
TGGTCAGGGCGGCTAGGGTCTGGAACCAGCTTCCAAGTGAGGTGGTGCAGGCTCCCACCCTGGGGGTTTTTAAGAGGAGGTTAGATGGCCATCTTGCTGGGGTCGTTTGACCCCAGTACTCTTTCCTGCCATGGCAGGGGGTCGGACTAGATGATCTGCCCAGGTCCCTTCCGATCCTAGAAACTATGAAACTATGAAACTATGATTCGGATCACTGTCCCCAATTCGATTTGGCCAAATCTGACTCTGAAGATTCTATGCTGATTTGGAGATTCAGTGATTCGGACATAAGCAGAGCTTTAAATATTTTTTCTACATAACTAGAGATACCAGGTGTGGCTCGTGAATGCTGCAATGCTGGGGTGGATGGAGCATCTCACAGGAGTGGGGGCGGGCCTGCGTGCTCAGTAGTGAACCTGTAAGTGGACCGGAAGTACCTCCAGCCCACTTCCGAGTCCACCAGGGAACGTGCAGGGGGGCCCCCTCCACGGCCCCCCAGCTCGGCAGTTGACTGTGGGAGGGACCCAGGGTAGCACCCCAGACCCAGGAGGTACCAGTCACTGAGCCAGGAGGTGCAGGGGGGCCCCACTGTGCACTCCCTGGCAGACCTGGAAGTACACCGGAAGTGCTTCTGGTCCACTTCCAGGTCTGCTGCCAAGCATGCTGGCCCCCCCCCGTGGGACACTCCAACCACCTCAGCATCACTGCATTCATGAGCCTTCTGCTACCTAGAGGTATGTAGAAAAAACATTTAAAACCGTGTCTGTCCAAATCGCCAAATCTTTCCAACTCTCTCTAAATTGATTTGGAGGCTTCTGATTAGATTTGGATAGATTAAAGGGTCTCCTGATTCAATTCAGATTCAGAGATTTGGCCACCGAATCAGGCCAGATTGAATCAGAGGCTGAAGCTTTGCACAGCCCTAGTGATTATAAGAACTCTCCAGTGTAGCGCTTCATAGAAAGAATGCATTTACACTATGCATTTACATTATGTGTTCTGTGACATGGTGGGAGGAAGCATCTATCAGGTAAAACTGTCAGCCTGTCTAAAACCAGCATCACAGATGCCTCTGAGCATGGGTAATAATTTTTCTGGCTACCAAGAATGTGGCTCCCTTGTGTGCCTGTCAGTTTGACTCTTATTTTCCGGCCAAGTTGTCCTTGAGGGATTCAGAGCCCTTCTTCACCCACACTTCACAGCAGTGCAGATGCTACAGGCCAAAAAACTGGGACCAGAAAATGAGCACTGACTGATACATGGCCATTCAACTCACTGTTATTATTAGGCTAGCCTCAGGCTTGGTAATTTTTTAATGACTTTAAAAGTTTCTGTTTTCTAACCATTTCCATAAGTGAAATTTGTTGATGTTTTATGTATACAAGATGACTCTGAGGAGGATTGTTTCAGGCGATTTATCCTTTTTCCTGTGGCAGAGCAGGAAAAAAATGATATGACACAAATAATTTAATGAAACTATTTTCTTCCTTAGATGCCTTGGGACACTTGCCTTTCAGCAGTGCAGATTGTTGTTATGAATGAGTGCTGAGGAATGGAAATATATTTGATGGGGTCTGCCAACATGTGTTGTTTTTTGACTCGGAGTCAAGAACACTGCTTACTAGACTACCAACCTTTGGCAATAGTTGACCCTTTAAGTGCTTGGATTCATATTTTGCTAAAGCACTGCATTTTCAAATCCCAGTTTACAATTTCAGCTGGTTAGAAGAAAGAGGAGAAAACAAGATCAGCTGAAGCTTGCAATCTTATATGAAATGATGAGGTAGCAGTACTATGTACTTGAACAGACTATACTATCACACTTCATGCCTGGGATTTTCCTGAGTATAAGAGAAATATAATTCCTATGGATAATTTCACAAAGTTGATTTGTGAATACTGCAGTATATCTCATCATGTGTTTCTCATGTTTTTAACGAAACAATCATCATTAAGTATAGTTAGTATTCTGCATTTTCAGTTTTTATTTAAAAAAAAAAAAATCAGGAATCTTCCATGCATAAAAATGGGGTTGAAATTGGGATAAAAGAAAGAAAGAAAGAAAAAATCAGTTTCATCAGAGAAAAACTTTTTTTTTTTTTTTTGCAGTGGCGGGAAGGGGCTGAGCACATGAATGCATGCTCACACGCACCACCTTGGGCAGGAAAGTCTGTGGGGTGGGGGGGACCCTTTGCCCCCCAAGCCCAGTGCTGGCCCCAGCTGCCTCCCCGCACCAGCCCCGACCCTGGCCCTGCACTGCCTGGGGGGCCTGGAGTGGTGGGGGCTGGGGCAGAGCCAGCCTTGGCTGTGCTGCCGGGCTGGAGGGAATGGAGTCCCCAGGGATCCTTGCGCTCACCCTACCAGACGCTGCCCAGCCGGGGAAGGACATGGGGAGGGGGTGGCAGCTTCCATCGCTGCATGGGTCCCAGGCGGCACAGGGGAGAAGCATGAAAAATGGGTATAAATCAGATAAAAAACAAATAACTTCAATTTAAAAAATCAGATAATTTATCAATGAAATTCGGTAAAAACCGAAAATGTGGAACACTAAGTATAGTGGAGCCATCTGCTCTTTAATTATGTAACTGTGATAATTAATCATCTTAGTCAACATAAGATATTTTAACTTTGGAGTTCCTGAGACAGGCATGGGTTTAAAAAAATGTTTGGCAACTAGTAAAAAGGTACATCTCTCATGGCTATTCATTATTCACCGATTTATATCTAATGAATGGGGTGATAAAGCTGTGAATCATTACTTTTTACAAAGGGACAAAAAAAAATGCCAAGTGGAATATTATGGCACTTTTTGCTGTTGTACGTTTTGTAACACTTTGATAATAACTACATTTTGATTGGATGAATTTTTCTATCACAAAGTCATAATTTTTCTATAGAACAATGAACCAATGTGTAGTAGTAACTTGAAATCCAAATGTAAATTGGTGTTTTAATCTGTAACATTCTAAAAACACAAAATTATTAAGTATTTGTAAGACTTCCTTTGTAATTCTTTGTTTCTCATTTCAAATATTATTTGGTTTTGGAGTCCCCAGAGGTTACATAGGCATAGTGATTCTGCTTGTACAAACGTTTGGCTCACTTCCAAAAGCTCAGGCTCAAAAGTTGTTAATGCTCACCCTGCCTATGTGCATAGAGACAGTCCACCATCCAAGACTTTCATAAAAAGGGGTGAGGATACAGCAGGGCCACTGCTGCTCCCTGTTATAGGAAAGCAGGATGAAATAAAGACGCCCTTTGGGTCCATACAGACGTTACATTTAGATTGATCTAACCTGGTGAGTAGATGAACTAATTTAGATCAAGATTGAGTTAATCCAGTCTTGCAAATGCCTGTACATGTTTGCAGCCCAGCCATTTGTCTGAGCCAGAGCTGTGCTTTTTTCCCCCCCCCCCCCCCCCCCGACCCTGACTGAGCTATTGTTGGTCCCCCTTTCTCCCATGGACTCACCAGTACCTCCCCCTCTTTCTCCCCCCCAACCCTATGGATCCTCTAGCGCCTCCCCACCGCCCCATCCTGGGCACCCCACCCTGAATTACACTGATTTCCTGGGGCTCCTGGTATTGGTGAATGGCTGTGCATGCCACTGCCAGTTTGTACACACAGGTGTTCACATTATATACGAGTACTATCATTGCAGAATGCTTGTGTAGAATTAAGCTGTCTTCACCTGTCAACAAAGGCAAAAAACAGTGAGTCGTTTTCTATTCCTCAGTCCAAAAACCTGTGCAAAGTGTTTGACAGCAGCAGGTTTATCCAGTTTTGCAGAAGGCAGAATTTGAAGCCATTGGATTTGGGGGCCTAATTTGGTCATCATTGCTAATGCTGAAGCATGAGACCTTATACTACTTTGCTTTCCTAAGGCAGCAGTTCAAAAGGACAAATTTCTGGTTTATGACTGCTGTATTAATTGTATGTTGTGTGTTCTGGTAACTGATGTTTATAAACAATATCTGGTACACATTCCAACACAGACAACTGAAGCAATAGCAGCGTGTTTAGCTGCCAGAACGGGGCTAGAATTGCTTGAAATTGAAATCACCCATGGATGAATGACTTTTCACTAATCCTGACATGAGGTTTCTAGGCCTCCTCAGTTCTTTGGCTTAACAGACTGAAGGCCACAGGACCACTTGGAGAAACTGCCATGCTTTTAAAATTTTCCTTGGGTAGGTTTTTATATGACCATTCACTTTCAGTGGAGAGGTAAGATTTTTTTAAATCTATAAGCAAATGTTTTAAATTACTCTTCCATGTACAAAACACAAATGATTTTATTTCCATTTTGGTAGTCTGTGCTTTATATTCCCAGAATGTTTTCATTTAAACTAAGTGAATAATTGTGAACTGCAGTCCCAGAATACTTTCTTTGCTCAATTAGTCCTGAATTGCAGTATGCCTCAGAACTTGAAAGCAGGGAAGGTGACACCTTAGAGACTCTGCCTGCCTTCAGACTAACATGGCCAGCTACATTCCATTTCTCTCACCTGCTGTCTTTCTTACTGGTAGCTGAACCACTTAGGATGAGTACTCTTGCTTTAGCAGGTTTAGTTGGAAATTAGTGAGAAACAGGGTGCTAACTTTTATCCAGAGTTTAATTTAAATCCTGGAAAAAACAGTTAAGGTCTCAGAAAAATATATGGATTCCTCAACTACTCTTTGCTCTCTATCTTCAGCAATGATTGTTAGGCTCAAGATTTCAGGGGTACTTTTGTGAAATTTGTTCTTTTAGGGTCTGTTCAAGAGCCTGTTGAAGTCCATGGAAAGACTCCAGTTGAATTAATTGGTGTTTTGGATTAACCTTTAAAAACAAAACAACGCCCCCTTCCCAAGTGTTGTTAGAGACATTGCTGCTAAGGTTATACTTCACTGCTTAAAATATTTATTGCATTCTGTCCATTACTTGAACAAGGTACTTCAAGTATTTTCATGCTAATGTGTGCTATATATTTAATGTCTTTTCCCTGGCATGTGATGATAAATACAACTCTCTCTAAAACAATTACATAATTTAATTCAGAAAAGCAAGAGCATGTTAGAGCAGCTGGCTTTTGTCATATAAAACAACGGTAGTTACCTTGACATAATGGGAACACTGAATAATTTGAAATTATTAGAGTTTCAATAAGTAGGGGACTTTTCAGTACAGTTAATAGCTGTCTTTGGATAACAAAGAATTGCAGGATGTACTTTGAGAAAGAACTTTGTAGTCCTGTAATCTTTGAAGAAAAGAATACATAGGTAATAGTACATTTGTAAGTGGTGATACTACAGCTTTGAACTGATTTTCATTGACCCGAGAAAATATTGCATCAGAATGAAGGGGAATATGTATTTACTAGCCAACTGCCCATCAAGAATGCCATCACCCACCGGCCTGCACTGCCACCACTCTGCCTCCTGCCCCATGCATCCCCCCCATCCAGCTCCGTGCACCCCCCATCCCCCTGTCGCTCCACCCTGTAGCGCCACCACCTCCCAGGTGCAGGGGATGGGGGGAAGCTTGCATGTGGAGGCCACAGCTGCCACCCAGCATTACCACCGTGGTGCATCTGTCCATGTGCAACCCCCTCCCCCTCCCTCGCTCCCTCCCTCCCGGCTGTTCTCAGGGGCAGGGGATGGTGGGAAGCTTGCATGTGGAGGCCACAGCTGCCACCCAGCATTACCACCATGGTGCATCTGTCCATGTGCAACCCCCTCCCTCGCTCCCTCCCTCCCAGCTGTTCTCAGGGCCCAGGGGCAGTGGTGGTAGGGTGCCGCCACTGTGCCCCCCACTCCTGTTTCTCTCCCCCACTCCTCCCTTCATCTCCCCCTCCCTGCCAGCTTTTGTTGGGGCCTAGTAGCGAGGCTGGAGCAGGGGGGCGAGGCCAGTGCTGCACCGCCAGCACCCGATGCTGCCATCTTCCAGGTGTGGGGCAGGAGGGAAAGTTTGCCCCTCCATACCTCTTGGCCAGTATCCCATGCCACCACTGCTTCCAGGAAACAGGGCTGGGAGAGGGGTGGGGTGGGGTGAGGCCTGTGCTGCTGGCCTTACCCCCCTGCTCCATCGCTGCCATCCTGGGGGCGTGCTGCCGCCTCCTGTCTGGAATGCTCTTGAAGCACTCTGTTTCATACAACCGATCAGAGTGCAAATAAAGCATTATGGACAGACAGACAGACAAAGGCTTTTATAATATTAGAATGGTTTAAGTGTTAATTGTGCATATGCTTAATTGGATGCATTAGGAGTGTCTCATTGGTGAAAAGGTAACCACATGTAAATCTATGTAGGAAAGCAGCCTTAACTAGGAACACTGGAGATTATCAAGCTACTTAAAGATCAAAGAAACTGCTTTAGACTGGGGATGTTATAGTGGTTGGGACTAGGAGTTGATGGTAATGCTCCAGATTGTCCATAGCTCTAGACCTGGCATGGTGAAGATCCTATGCATACACATTTATTTCACTTAGAGTGGAAATGGGAATGAGCTCCCTCTGTGGTATTATCTATTTCATACCTTCTGTAGAGGGAAAGAAAGTAGAGTATGAGTTGGTTTGGGAAAGAG
>NW_005842318.1:425204-437527 GCF_000455745.1 Alligator sinensis
ACAATTGCACTTTGGCTTCCCAGCAGCCCTACAGAGATAAGAAGTCATACTTTTTCTAAGTTATGTTTCTGTGGAGGTCCTCTCCTCAGAACATCTGTAAGTAGAGGAATCCTTGATAATGAGGTACAAGTAGAAGGACACTGACAGGACAAAGTAGAGTTTCAGACGTTACGTGGAGCACAAGGACCTCTCCACTGACTACTTTGGCCTTTTGTGAATTGCTGGAGGTCCTCCAGTTTAATGGGCAGGCACCACAGCCTATTCTAGAACAATCTGTGAGGAACTATCAGATAATCAATGCAGAAATTCATTCTTCCATTTTTCAGGCTGGTAATGCTGGCACATCCATAGTGCCTTCTGTTTGAGGATCCAAAAGTTCACAGTTAACATAAATATTTTTTAGCTCCATAAGAGTGACTCCAAAATAAGGAAGATGAGAAAATTGACATGTAGAGAAATGACATAGCCAGGCTAAGGTCTCCTATGGAACCTGTAGAACACCTTGGAAAAGAGTCTGGTTCTCTTGCCACCCTGTCTTTTTACTTTAATTACATCAATAAGTACAATTCAATTACTCTAAATTACATGATAAAAATCGCCAATCTGTATTTTTTTTATTTTGTATGGTGCCTATATGCACTTAAGTGAATTGTACCACTCCTTGTGCTAGTTGTTATGTGGTGGGATATGGTACCTACACTGAGCGAAATAGATTAAAATAGAGGGAGAAGAACTTGTTAGATTTCTGGCATTTAATTAAGAAAGCTGAATCACTGTTGTTTCTTTCTTAAGCAGTGTACCTACCAATCACTAGGAACATAATATTGAATCCTTTATTTACTTAGGTGTTTAAATCAAAGTCAGAAGAACTATATGTATGAATATAGTTGAATGAATATATGCTGCATGGTCAACCCTTAGTACAGGCAACCCCCCCCTTAAAGCTGTTTTGCTTCGCACTATTTTGCTATAACACTCATTGTAAATTGATACCTGATTTCACTTGGCACTCAGTGAGTTTTGTTTATCATTCGCGGTCACCATCTTGGGTCATTAAAAACACTTGAGGTTGCCAACTTGGATTGTCAAATACTTTCATTTTCACTTAACATTCATTTTGCTTAACACTCAGTTTTTCAGGAACCAATTAAGAGCGCTAAGCAGGGGTTACCTGTAGTGGGCTGAAGTTTCACTGAATGCATATTAAGAGGGTAGGATGCGATCAACCCTTGTCAAACGCACAGATTTTAGAAGGGTAGCATAGATATTGCATGCAATTGCAGGGAGAAAGGCCTTGTGAGCCCAGTCATGTGCTTAACTTAAGGAGTCAGTTCCTCAGCTAAAAGGGTAAAATAATGGAGAAAACTTTGTGATAACTTCCTGTATGAAATAATTTCACCCTGATTCACACCAGCTTGTTTATTGATGGTTATGATTCCTGTTTACCCTTTTACCATTTCTTGCTCTGCATTCTTTTCCTTCAAGAATGGATTGCATGAGAAGTTGAAAAGAGAGTTATTAACTGGTAAAAAATTAAAATTTGTTTGTATTGAAGCTAAGAACAAAATGTTAATTAGCTTACTAATATTAGCATTTTCTTCTCCCAATCATCCTTTGCTACTTCATAGAAAATAATTGTGGTGTGCTTGTCAAATCTGACTACAAAAGCATGTCTTTGAACTACCCATCCATTTCTGTGCCTAGCAAGTGCCTGATCCAGAACACTGCTGAGCACATCCTATGAGTTTCTGAATACCCCCAAAACCTGGGGATTGAGTTAAGACATCTCAGAGCAGGTACCTGACAGACTAGGGCTTTAGAACATTTAAATTTCCTGGCTTCTTCTCTGAAGATGATAACATATCTTCTCTATTTTTGAAAAATAAGAAATATACTTAAAACCCTTATGTGCCTAAATTGCAGCTCCAGCGCTTGGGTTTCAGTACCTCATAGTTGGAAGTGCTGGACAGCTATGACAGTGGTGGACAGTGGCACATTCATGGTGAAAAATACATTGGTCTTTGAGCTTGCAGTGTTGTGTGGATTCTAATTAGACTAGATATTTAGAATTAAATTAGAAAAGTTTTTGGAATTTGATACTTTACCTTTTCAGGTCACCTTTAATAAGAAGCTGTATATTTACTGTATCTCTGCATGTGTCTGTTCCCTTTGCATAAATTGATCTAATGATCAGCAGTACAGTAAGAGTCATTGATTTTTGTCCCAGTTAATTTGATTCTTCCAGGAATTCCATCATCTTGGACTGAATGAGTAACCACTGCAAACAAATATTCCACTTTTTGTAAGGTAGATTAGCAGTTGTCTTGTGATCTTTGTGTTATGTGGTTTTTCCCTTTTTTCAAAAGATTTATTATACATTTTCAAATGTTAATAAAACTGATTTTAAGAGCAAAGCATTTACTGACAGTTACAAGTAAAATCTTTCAAACTCCTTTTTCATTTGGTGGGTGGAAGGAAGCAGTGTGTGTGGGGAGAAGGGGGATAAAAACTATCAACAACTGTGATAAAATTAATAATGTTATTTGTAACATAAACTATGATATGTTCAGAACTTAGTCTTGCTTTCTTACTGTCAGTTTAAGAGCCACAATCAACCTTAAAAACATGTTATGAAGAAATACTTCTTTACTAACTGTTGATTAGTCATTAAATGTCAAGTCCAGTGGCCCCTATCATCACATGACGGGACGAATACCCATTTATTTTAATGGCTGTTGTTACTGTTACCATTATAGAGAACATTTTTTCTTTTTGCTCTTCTAGATGAGAACTCTCCAGCTAATTTCTGGGATTCCAAGAACCGGGGAGTGACTGGCACACAAAAAGGGCAAATTGTATGGCGAATTGAACCTGGCCCTTATTTTATGGAACGTAAGTACCTATAACAGGTAGTAGGCACTGACAAACACAGCTGAAAGTCAGAAGTCCCTTGACTTTGTTACTTACTGTAATTTTTTTGTTCTCAAGTTCTGTGGCAAACAAATCCATTTTTGTTAATGATATTTCTGTATGTGGTAGAGTATGTAAATCCCCTCTTTTAGCCATTTTCACACAGAACTGTGCATGACTTAGTAAAACTGAAGAGATCCTAAAATTTCCTTGTGTGTAGCTAGGGGATATATAGAGCAAGTAAAACGCATGTCTCTGGATTGTTGGCCTGCATCCTGGATGTGTTGTGAAACATAGAGCTAAAGTTAGAGGTGGATTTATAGTCCAGGGATGTAGACTGGGAAACATAATCTATGGTAGGAGAATGCTATATGTACATATGACAATTCTAACATGAGCTAGAAGATGAATCCCGTGCCTCAAGGACTTGACAATAGCAACTGTTCATAAAGTAAATGATGAATGGAGACAAGTGATTAATGAATCAGTAGGAATAAATCAACGGGGCTAAAGTTCATTTTTATAAGAGTGACAAAGTACAGGCGGTCCTCAGACTTACGACACAATTGGTTCCTGAAAACCACATCTTAAGTCGAAACGTTGTAACTTGGCACTGATTTTCCCATAGGAAACAATGTTATAAATGGGGGATTGGTTCCTGAACCAAGGCCCAATACCCTATTTTCACCAAAAAATAACCCAGAATTTTGTACTCAATCAATTATAGATTAGTAATATAGCTAATATAATGTATTTATACTATAAATAGCAATCATATTGATTTGGAAGGACTTCTTTGAGGAGATTTTTTGAAGGGCTCTTAGTTGGACTTTTTGAAGGGCTCTTGGTGGGAGTCTTCTCAGGAGTCTTGGCTGCAGGTTTTTCTGGAGTCTTGTGTGCTTTTTTAAAGAAAACGTCCAAGGAAGTTTGGACAGATGTTCTCCAGGGAGATGGGTGATGCATCGAACTTGTTCACTGGCGTGGTTTGGCGTCAGATCAAGTGTTGTAAAGTCAAAACTGACGTCAGAAAGTTGAAACAGGGTGTCAACTTGTAAACGTTGTTGTACGTGCGAAATGTAACTCGAAACGTTGCAAGTTGAGGACTGCCTGTACTGGCAGGGCATTAGAGCCTGTGACCTTAGAAACTCTTTCCCTTTTCTTTGTTTTTAACTTCAGGAATATGTTAGCCTTTGAGGCAGGCTGTAAAACCCACCTTTGCGCCATCCTGGAGGGCCTTTAGGGGCAGTGTGGGGATTGTATGGACACAATAATTAAACTGTCTTATATTTTTGTTTCACTGGGTTATTTGATTTGATTGGGGCTAATTGAGGAGTCTGCTTGCTTATTAACATGTGTCTAAAAGATGAGCAAGTGTTCCAGAGCAAAGGATTGGAGTTTTGACTTCAGAATAGTAAAAGTACAAATGTGTATATAATTACATGAATACATGGACACATTTAGAATTTTCAGGCTTTGTTAAAATAGTTTCTTTGTTAGTCATATTTTACATTTTAAAATAGTAGAACACTTTTCCAGCACTTCTTAATGATTTTTTAAAAACAAATCTTCATTTCTGTTATTTGGAATAATTTTCTGTTTGAATTTTTCATTTGTAAGAGGAAGTTAACAAGAAATAGAATTACAGTTATTGGGCCTGAAAAGTCACATTTCTTTCCCAGCTCTATTTAAATGTAGTATTGAGGCCACCAGCAGCAGATTTTGGAAGAAGTACTATAGGAGAAGGGTAGCTGGGAAGGAATAAGTTTTATGAGAGATACGAAAGTTAATAGACTTTCCAAGTGTAGAGAACAGTATGAAAAAAGACATAAGGTTGTGAGGGAGAGAATTAGAATTTTTCTTTTGTCTAAGAAATACATCTTATTGATGTTACTCCTCTTCCTCTGCTTGAACCTGTTTTCTTGAAACTGTTGCTGTTGACTGTATTCCCAGATGCCTTTTTTACCTTAGGAACATTTTGAGCCCCGCTTTCAACTCCTGTGGATTTTTAATCACTAAATAAGCACATGAAGAACAGTTGTAAGTTGCTGGATTTTTCTGTGCCCTAGAGTCTCTGCCACTGTCCCCTGACACAGCTGCTTTAGTTTGATTTTAATTTAAAGAGCTAAATTGGGTTCTCCCAACTGAGATATTGAAGTAAAAGAAAACTTGAAGGCTGCCCCACCACATCTCTACTGCTAAATTCCTGAACTGCTGAATGCCCTTGGAGAGCAGGGAGAAGCAGCTGTATCTTTGCTTTGAAGTTAAGCTCTGTGAGAGGTTATAGCAGCCAAAATTCAAATCACACTGTTGTGCCACTCCTTAACTCCTGGGCTGAGCTTTACAGGCAGCTGGTCCACACTGAAATGCTACTTTTTCACAAGACAATGAGCTCCTTGCTTTCTGTAATATTTGTTAACAGCTATGTTTTAAGCAACCACTATAAAGAATGCAAAGCAGGTGTAATGTTGTTTTTGACACTTAATAATTATGCCACTGTATTATGAAACAGATGCAAGCCGTCACAAAGCCCAACTGAAAACTTTAAAATGATTACTTTAATTTGGCCTCCTGTTTATGAGCACAGGTTTATATGGCAAAACTGAGAGATGAATGTGGCACTAATTACACACGTTTTTATTGGGCTGCCAGAACTCAGATGGGTTACCTGACTTCCTAGCTTAATGAAGAAAAAGCATGAAGAAAATGAGTGTCTGCATGCATCCAGCAAGGTTTTTGTTCTTCTGTTGAAATTAAGGCAGTTACAATGCATTCATCTGCCAGTATTTTCAAAACACTCCTCCAGAGCAGTGATTGTGAGGCAAAAGGTCTACAATTGTTTCATCAGTGAACTAATGATACCCATTCAGTTTAGAAATATCTTAACTGAGAGTCTTCAAATAACTAAAAATATGAATCGTCTTATAGATTGTTGGGGTTTGCCACATTTATATCTAACAGAAATGAGACATGCTTGCCCATCAGCATCATCTGACTACTGCTCTTTAGGAATGATTGGGACAACCTGAGGATGACACCAGATTCAGCAGCAGTCTCCCTTATTTGTTAAAATAATATTCATGATCAAGGGTATCAGATGTTGTTGACAGGTCCAGTACAAACAAAGTAACCAGTTCCCTGCATTCTGAAACCAGCAGAGTCTGAAAGGAGGGTTGATGGTAAGTGACAAACACCAAATAGTTTTCTTTTCTAAAAGGTAGTCAGTTCACTTAAAAGATCAGAAGCACCTGTTAATACTGGTAGCACAGCCTTGCTATATGCTAAAGAATCAGGATAGCCCAGGGTCACAAATGTAGTTGGTGAGCCTTGGAGAAAGCAGATGACCATGACTTCAAAACAAGTGAAAGTGAGCTAGATAGAGCAGTTCTGAGGATGATAGTTTTTTTAGTTCAGGGCTAAGTACAGACAGTCAGAAAGCCTGAGCCTGATTTGATTCAGTCTTTGCAGGTTAATCTAAACTGCAGAGATTAAATTGAAACAGAATTGAACAGATTCCTTTGATTCAGGAAATGCAGCCCACATGCCTGCAGTGGCTGAGGCCAGAAGACAGGGGGCACTAGAGCATGGCTCTCTGGCTGTGTGTTCACTTCCTCTTCCTGCTGCCCCCAAGTTCTCTGGGATTTGCAGTCCAGAATTACAGCAGCAGAACTCTGCAGGGTTGATCATCACTTCCTCTTCCTGCTTCCAAGTACCTTTGGGATTTGTAGTCCATGGTTGTAGCCAGTAGTAAGTCTGAGCAGGGGAAGGGGTGTTTAACGCCCCTCCCTGGCCCCAGATCCTAGTTGGGGTTTGCTAGGGGGGGCAGTCCTTGCTGCCCCCTGCCCCCACAGACTGGACTGCATCCCCAGTTGGGCTTGCCCTGCCCTACCCCTTGTTAGCCAGCCCTCATTGCTCCAGCTAGGGAGCAGAGGTGTGGGACCAGCTCTGCTCTTTCGAGCAGATAGCACAGCCCAGCCCAGGGTGGGAAAGCATGCTTGGATGCTGGGGGATTGGGATTTAAGCAAGGGGTCTGGGAATGATCAGATTGCATACTGCCCCAAAGAATTCAGTCTGATTTTTTCTCTTGCACTGTCTGTGGCTGGACACAAGTAATATCTTTTGACCATAGTCAAGTTAGTCAAGTTGTTTCTGTAGATTTTTGTCAATGTAAAGGGTGTTGGCTCTAATCATAAGATACTTGGATATACCCAATCAAATTTCACATTCACACTTGAGGAATCTGGAATGACCAATATTATTGTGATCACATTATATTTATCAGAGAGAGTCTAGTGCATTAGGTCAAAGACTCCCTCTGCCATCTTCAGTCTTCATAGAGATTTCCGTGGCCTAAGGTCAGGAAGTTACTTGAATGTCAGTTTAATTTTAAGCATATTTCATAGACATTAGGGCTGGAAAGGACCTTGAGAGATCATCGAGTCCAGCCCCCTGCCCAAAGGGCAGGAAGTCAGCAGGGATCATAGGATCCCAGCAAGATAAACATCCAAATGTCGCTTGAAGGTGTTCAAACTATGTGCTTGAACCACTTCCAGCAGCAGTCTATTCCAGACCTTGGGGGCTTGGACCGTAAAGAAGTTCTTCCTTATGTCCAGCCTGAAATGGTCACGGAAGATTTTGTAACCATTCGATCTTGTCATTCCTTGGGGTGCTCTGGTGAATAGACGTTCCCCCAGATCCTGATGAGCACCCCTGATAAACTTACAGGTGGCCATCAGATCACCCCTGAGCCTGTGTTTCTCCAGGCTGAAGAGTCCCACAGCAATCAGCCTCTCATCGTAAGGTCTGTTTTCCCGATCTCTGATCATGCGTGTGGCTCTCCTCTGGACTGTCTCGAGCTTCTCCATGTCCTTTTTGAATTACGGAGCCCAAAATTGGATGCAGTACTCCAGCTGCGGCCTCACCAAGGCCAAGTACAATGGGAGAATGATGTCCTGGGCTTTGCTCTAGAAGCGTCTATGGATGCAAGCCAGCGTTTTGCTTGCTTTACTAGCTGCAGCATCACATTGAAGGCTCATGTTCATCTTGTGGTCAATCATGACCCCCAAGTCCCTTTCATCCAAAGTGCTAGCCAGTGCAGCACTGCCGAGCCTATAAGGATGCTGCGGATTTTTCCTCCTAAGGTCAAGATCCTTGCATTTTTTGGTGTTAAATGACCATTTCTTGAACCTGTCGAGGTCAACCTGGATTGCCCTCCTGTCCTCAGGACACTTTACCCCAAAGTTTGGTGTGATTTGCAAACTTGGCCAGTCTGCTTCTGACGCCAATGTCCACATCATTAATGAAGATGTTGAACAATATAGGCCCAAGGACAGAGCCTTGAGGGACCCCACTGGTCACAGGGCACCACAATGATTGACTTCCATCAACCACCACTCTCTGGGTCCGACCACATAGCCAATTCCCCAGCCAGCGGATTGTGGAGAAGCTGAGGCCACAGTTGGCTAGTTTTGCCAAGAGGTGATCATGGGATATCAGATCGAAGGTTTTTTTAAAGTCAAGATACATGATATCAATCTCTTCCCCCTTGTCCAGGTGATAGGTCACCTGGTCATAAAAGGAAATAAGATTGGTCAAGCAGGACCTACCTGTGACAAACCCATGCTGGCTAGGATGTTGCTATCAGCCAGTATGATAAGGATGGTCTCTTTGATAATCTTTTCTAGGATCTTCCTTGGGATAGAGGTCAGGCTGATGGGCCTGTGGTTTGCTGGATCCACTTTCCTCCCCTTCGTGAAGATAGGCACCACATTGGCCTTCTTCCAATCTTCGGGCACTTCACCGGAGCACCAGGAGTTCTCAAAGATCCGTGCCAGGGGTTGGGCTATGATGCTTGCCAGCTCCTTTAGTACCCTGGGGTGTAAGCTGTCCGGGTTGGCTGACTTGAAGGTATCCAGCCTCTCAAGGTGTTTCTTCACAAGGTCAGCATTGATGGAGGGTAAGGAATCTCCCTCACCCAGGCCTTCCTGTCCCGTAATGGGCAGGAGCGTCCCTTGGGACTGATGAAAGACCAACGCAAAGTACCCATTTAGCAAGTTGGCTTTTTCATGGGTGTCGGTTGTCAATTGTCCCATCTGGTTTAGCAGGGGTCCAATGTTGCCCTTGCTTTTCCTTTGTCTCCCCACATACCTAAAAAAGAACTTTTTATTGTCCTTGATACTTGTAGCCAGTTGGAGTTCAGTTGCAGCCTTGGCTTTCCTGGTTTGGTCTCTGCATGTCTGGACCAGTGCAGTATATTCCTCCTTGAAGGTGGATCCTGGCCTCCATTCTTTGTAGGCTTTTCTTTTCTAGACACAGGAGGTCCACTAGTTCCCTGGAGAGCCAAGGGGGCTGCTGTGCCCTTTTGCTGCCTTTCCTCCGAGATGGGATAGACTTTGCTTGTGCATCGAGGATTGCTCCCTTGAGGAGCAACCATTCATCTTGAACTCCCCATCCCTTTGGGCTGAGGCCCTTAAGGGCCTCACTGACAAGCCTCCTGAGCTTGTCAAAGTCAGCTTTCCTGAAGTCAAGGACTTCTGTATTGCTAACTGCTAACTGACTTGCCGGCTTTTACGATGGGTGGTGAAGGTGATCAGCTTGTGGTCACCATCACCCAGCTTCCCTTGTATTGTTAGGTCACTGATAAGGTCATCCCCTGTTGCCAGTACCAGGTCGAGCAGTGCTTTATCTCTCATCAGCCCGTAGATTTCATGCATCAGATAGAGGTCATCAACGCATGTGAGAAAACTGTGACTGTTCAGATTTGTCCAAGCGCTCTTCCTACGAGATGTCTGGGTAGTTGAAGTCTCCCATGACAACCATGGACCGGGAGTGTGTGGCCTCAGCCAATTCTCTGGCGAACTCCTGGTCAAGCTCTTGATCCTGGGTAGGAAGTCTATAATAGACTCCCACCATTGTGTCCCCTGTGACGTGTTCTCCATGGATTTTCATCCAGAGGGTCTCCATCCGTTCACCCTGGGCGCCAATGTCAGCTTGCCAGGACACGTAGCTTTCCTTGACATAGAGAACTACCCCCCCGCCCCTTTTGTCCGCTCGATCTCTCCTGTACAAGGTATAGCCATCTATACCTGTGGCCCAGTCATGGGTGGAGTCCCACCAGGTCTCCGTTATCCCTATGGTATAATATTTATTTGCCTTTAGCAGGAGGACTAGTTCCTCCTGTTTATTCCCCAAGCTCCTGGCATTCATGTACAGGCAGGCAAGTGTCCCTTTGGGGGCCCCTGCCTTGCCTGCAGAGCATTCTAGGGCTGGGGCAAGGGTGGATTCGCTAGAGTGCCTTGGCCTGCTGGCTGTGCAAGGGTTGCTCAGCGGGACAGCAGTGGCAGTATTGCCCCCATCCCCTGGCAGGCTTAGTTTAAAGCCCGGTGGAGCAGGTCAGCCAGTCTGGTTGAGAAGAGCCTCCTCCCCAGTGGAGAGAGGTGTAGGCCATCCCTTCCCAGCAGCTCACTGCCTCTCTCACCAAAGAGTGGACTGTGATTATGGAAGCCAAAGCCTTCCCCATGACTCCAGTGCCGCAGTCTTTGGTTCACTACCTCATAGATTCATAGATGGTAGGGTCGGAAGGGACCTCAATAGATCATCGAGTCCGACCCCCTGCATAGGCAGGAAAGAGGGCTGGGTCTAGATGACCCCAGCTAGATGCCTATCTAACCGCCTCTTGAAGACCCCCAGGGTAGGGGAGAGTACCCCCTCCCTTGGGAGCCCATTCCAGTCCTTGGCCACTCTAACTGTGAAGAAGTTCTTCCTAATGTCTAGTCTAAATCTGCTCTCTGCTAGCTTGTGGCCATTATTTCTTGTAACCCCCGGGGGCGCCTTGGTGAATAAAACCTCACCAATTCCCTTCTGTGGCCCCGTGATGAACTTATAGACAGCCACAAGGTTGCCTCTCAACCTTCTCTTGCAGAGGCTGAAGAGGTCCAGGTGCCCCAGTCTCTCCTCATAGGGCTTGGTCTGCAAGCCCTTAACCATACGAGTGGCCCTTCTCTGGACCCTCTCCAGGTTATCCACATCTCTCTTGAAGTGTGGCACCCAAAATTGAACGCAGTACTCCAACTGCGGTCTGACCAGCGCCCGATAGAGAAGTATCACCTCCTTGGATCTGTTCGTCATGCATCTGCTGATTCTCCTCTCCCTCCACAGCCCATAACCCGAGACTGGGAGGATCGAAGAGAACACCACCTGCGCCCCCGACCCCTTAAGCCCCGCTCCCAAATTCCTGTAGCGCTTCATGACCTGGCTGGGAGTGCTCCAAGCCGTGTCATTGGTGCCCACATGCATAAGGAGCATAGGATAGTGGTCGGTGGGCTGGAGGAGCCCAGGGATCTTCTCTGCAATGTCTCAGATACGGGCTCCCAGGAAGCAGCAGACTTCCTGGGCTAAAGGGTCGGAGCCCCCTCAGTCCCCCTCAGGATGGAGTCTCCCACGACAAGGACTTTGTGTTTTGTCTTGGGGAGAGTGGGGGCAGTAGCTGCAGCTGAGCCAATGTTGCCTGCGGGAGCTGGCAGCTTGGCAAGCTCTGCTGGCCCTTCAAGAGGTTCATACCTGTTGCAAAGCTCCAGCGGGGCGGGGGCCTTGGTGCGGCGGGGCCTTGGGCCCCTTACCACCCTTGTCCCCCCCCCATGGCTGGACAAAAGGGGAGGTCCCTGAGTCCTCCCTTGTCCTGGAAGGCGACCATGGTCTACCCTCCGCCTTCTGGGGGTGAAGGGCCCGGCAGTAGGAGTCGATCTCCTGCTCACAGTCCCTGATGGTACGCAGTCTCTGGACTGCAGCCTGGAGCTCCTTCAGCTGGCATGCCAGAGACCCCATCCATGTGTGTGCTCATCTGTGTCATGCCTCTGGTGGGCTGGCTACGGCTGGGACTGGCTTTCCTAGTGGGGTGTACTGGCAGGGCCTCAGGCCTTCCCACTCGTCCTCCTGAAGGAACTCCCGTGGTAACTCGCGTGCCGGGCACTCAAGCGCGCCTGTTTGCGCAGCCTGTTCGCACAGCTCCAGTCATGTGGCTCCCTGGGAGGCTGGGCGAAGTAGGGGCTGGTGCGGGGCAAGACCCTCCTCAGCTTCGGCTTAGCTGCCTCCCTGCAGCTAGGCTGGGCTAGTCCCTCCCACCATCGGGCCCTGCTTACCTCTGGCTGTTGCTGGGGGTCAGCGGGAGTGCTCTGTGGCAGTTAGGGGTGTCTGGGGGGTTTTGGGGTGTGGGGGCATATGCTCTGTGATTTATGTGCGGTCCGGGAGCGACCCGAGCCCTTTTCCGCGCTGCACGCGGGCTGTGACCAGCAGCCCGGGCACGCCGGGTTGGAGAGGGAAGGCCGTCGAGCTGGAATTAGGCACAAACGCGTAGCGGTAGTTTAAAAGATTGTTTAATTACACCGAGATGGCAGTGGTGCAGGCTGAAAACTTGCTTA
>NW_005842318.1:437650-452046 GCF_000455745.1 Alligator sinensis
GCGACGGGGAGAGGCTAGAGGCTGATCAGACCTCTGTTGCCTGCTTTAAATGCACTGGGTCCGTAAGGATCCGCAGCGCTTAGAGATCTTCACACAGAGTGAAGTCTCTTCCTCCCGGTGTTCGTGGAGTCCTCCAACTTGGGCGGAAACCACTCAAGCCTTTTATACGGCTAGCAAGCCAATCACTAGCCGCCACGTGTGAATAATTTAAAACTGGCCAATAATGGGACTCGAATTAGCATACAAATGGCAGGAACTCTTTGCAACGAGCATTTCTGTGCTGCAACAAAGAAATGCACCCTGCAAAGAAAGCTACTGGTGGCGGGAATTCTTTTGCACCGGGGTTCTCTTTTGCAGCAGAAAACTCCACCGTGCAAAGAAGCTGCAATTTAGCGGGGACAATTTAGCAGTGCCGAAGCACACACAAACAAAAATCACACCCTTTGGGTTGTGACAATTTAAAATCAGGCCCAGGGTTTAAGTTGCTGTATGGTAGGGATTGGCAGCCCTTTGCCAGTGTGGGCCGAAGTGTGCTGCCACTGTAGGCTGCAAGCCTCCTCCACTTCACCTCCTCACCCCCTTTTTTAAGTGACCACCTGCCTGCCTGTAGCCTCACTGCTGATTCCCAGCCCCTCTTCGGCCAGGATATTCCCTGACATTGCAGAGCAGGAGGCTGTACAGCGAAGGGGAGTGCTATGGTAAGGATAGGCAGTATGATGCAGCTCCATGTCACTGATTAATTACCTCATGCTTGATTTGCATCTCTTTATTAGCTGAATCTGGCCTGCAGGCCATAGGTTGCTGAGCCCTCCTTTACGGCTTGGTTTATACATTATACTAGATTTCCTATATTTCAGCTTCTGCAGGTTCTTAGTTCATCTCTTCTGTAATCTCCATTTGTGGAACCATCAGCCATTCACTTTATTGCCAAACAAACAAAACACAAGAGAATAAATGGCAAAAAGCACTGTCCCTCCCCTAGTTGAACAGATCACCAAAGCAGGTGTAAAAAGAGGGGTAGAGAGATTCTTATTCATACCAAGAGGACATAATTCGGTCACCCAAGCATACAAAAAAATGAAGAATTTCCAAAACAAACATGATCAAAGAGAATTTCCACTATCCCTACACAAAAATCAACAAAAATACAGTTTAAAGAGACTCTTTAAACAAAGGCTTTGACTAGTAATCAAAAGAAACGACGGTAGAATGATGAAAAATGTGCATAAGTGAACATGCTCCAAAAACAGATACAGGCCACTGAGGGGAACAGGCAAGAAACAAAAAGAAAGGGATTGAAAAGGGGAAATGAAAACCCTGGCCAAGTACAGTGTCTTGCTCAACAGCACAAGCAGCTATTGCCCTTCAGCTGCCCCTTCCAAGACAAAGTGCTGTAGCCCCAGCCATCAGGGAGACAGATGTCCCTTGACAAAGGGCAAAAATGTGATAAGTATGAAATGTAACTCAGTAGTTGAAGAGAGTCAAACAAATGAATCGGAGAAATGGTGTGCTGAGATTTAAAGACAATCACTCCTCAGGGATTTTTATCTTCAAAATATTTCATTGCTCACAAATGAGAAATGGCTGGAGAGTAGTGCTCACTAATCATCTTAAATTAAGTTGTTTACTTGATAAATTTAAGAAGCATTGTTTAACAGCAGTATAGTGATGGCTCCCAGAGGGATTGAACCCTCCCTGCGTAAAATAGACTGGTTCAACGAGTGCTTCTTTAAGCACTTTTTTTCTCTTTAACTTATTAGCAATATTGTGTGGTAAGAACAAAGTGGGTTTTGACTGTTCAGCGTGGTGGTAATCTAGTGAGAGTTTGATGTCAGGTTACTCTGGGTGCTAATCAGACAGAGACATTCTGTTCCCAGTATGGTAGAGACTGGAATTGATGTAGATGTAACAGAACTTGGTTGTTCTGTGGCTGCTCCAGCTATCTACAGGTTGTTCTACATTAGGGGTGGGCAGTTACTTGGTTGGAGGGCCACTTACTGAGTTTTGGTGAGCTGTTAAGGGCTACACACACACAGTCTTTCAGAAGGTATCATTTTAACAAATTATAGATTAAAAAAAAATCATACTAAAAAAAATCAAGCACCTACTATAACATATTTTAATTTTATTTCAAAAAATATTTTTTGTCTGATTCACTTTTTTTGAGTAGAGTATATAGAGGCAATTGCATAATAGGTCAAAAGAAAGTCTTACTCTTGTATACTCGGTGTGTGCGTGTGTCCAGGGGGTGCATGTGTGGGTGCGGTGGTTGCCTGTATGCTAGGTCCTGGGAGCTGGCTGGGAGTGGGAGGGAAGAAGAGACAGGGGGCACATACAGCAGAGCTCACCCAGACGATGCAGGTGCAATCTGCCGCCCCCACCCCTATCCAGGCCACAGCTGCCCCTGCAGCACTCTGCAGGGGGCTGAGCCCTGCCTGCTCCTGCCCGGGGCAGCCTGCACCATGCTCCCACCCACCCCCACACCCAGCCTTGGCCCTGGCCAGCATGCACAGCTTCCTGGCATGTCTGCTATTAGTGCAGCTGCCTCCATTCCACTGAGTACTGCTCGGCTCCCCTCACCTCCAGCAGCTCCTCCTCTTCCTGCCCTTGCTGAGCTGCTTTGGGTAGCAGGCAGTGGGGGGGGGGGGGAGCAGTGGCAGCCATGGGAATGCATGCTGGGCACCACACACCCAGCCAGGTCGGGTGGGGGGGAAGCTGCAATTGTGTGGCTTCTGTCTCAGTACGTGGAGCTCTAGCTCCTGGCTTCCACCCACTCAGCCATCTGCCAGTGTGTTCTCATACCAGGCAGATGGAGTGAGTGGAAGGCAGGCATGAGCTGGACCCCCACAAGCTAGGGCAGGAGCTACCTGGATGCAGTTTCCCTCCTGCCTGGCTGGGCATCTCCTGCCCAGCACACATCCCCATGGCCGCTGCTGCTTCCCAGTGCTACCTGCTGTCCAGAGCGTCACAGCAGGGGCAGGAGGAGCTGCTGCTGGAGGCAGAGGGAACCAAGCCATACCTGGGCAGCTGCAGCTGTAGTTGCACTGGGAGCAGCCCCACTGGGAAGCTTTGCATGCTGGCTGGGCCTGGAACTGTTGGGGGTTGCAGGTGGGAGTGGATTGTGGGCTACACCAGGCAGGAGTGGGCAGGACTCAGCCCCATGCAGAGCAGCGCAGGGATAGCTGTGGACTGGATCCATTCAATTGGCAAGTCAGATCTGGCCCGTTTTTACCGCTCTGCTCTACATCCTTTGAGTATCTCTCTGGAGAAACTGGGATCTTGGGCAAAATTCTGTTTCACTTCGTGCCTACTTGGCACCTTTCCAGCTGTGTAAGTGGCTTTTTTGGCACTTACACAGTTTGTGATTTTTACTACCTGTGAGTATCTATATGGCAAGTGAGCATGTGCAGTAGGGTACTCACTAATTAGACAGGTATCTGGCTACAAATGCACTTATGGTGAGCATGTGTAAGTCACAAAATTCTAAAAATCCATGAGTAGCAGGTATTAGCGGAGAAGGAGGGTGCTAGCCCTTCTGATATTTTAGCTTCAAAAGCTGAGCAGTTAGAGCTTTGCTCAGGAAATGGGAGATCTGGGTTCTTGAAACAAAATTAATCTTCATCTATGATGCAAGGCTAACTAGAGTTTCCAAAATGAGGTCAGAATCTTCCAGTAACTTCACACGCAGTAGAGAGAACTGCTTTCAATATGCAGTTACTGTTCTGGGCCTGTAGGAAAGATGACTGGATATGACTCTTTCTCAGAATCAGCTTAATTATACCTCCCAAGAGAAGGCACTGAAGCAAGGTTATAGGGGATCACAAAAAAATGGCTAGCCAAGAGTCAGCTCTAGTGGTGAATCTTACATCTTCCATCTCCATCATAGAGAATACATGTCTGTTTTAGCCTCAGAGGACAAGACATCAGATTTGAGTTGGTTCTGATTGATCCATATCAGAGCCTGGGAGCCACATAGCCCTTTACATGCACAGCTTGTTCTGGGAATGAGTGGCAGTTAACTGGAATTAACTTAATTGCCTCAGGGGAAGAGTTGTCCACTACTTCACAAGTACTTAGTGTGGGACAAGACTCTGTATGCCTGTAGGATCCCAGCGTAAAAGACTGTCTCAGGAGAAATCCATCTGTTTTTACCCTTCAGGCCCTGCTGCTCCCTTTTTTCTGCAGGCCCATTGATTTTATCTTCATTCAAAAGGTCATAGAAGTTAATGAGACTAATCTCAGGAGCAAACATTTGCTGGAGTGGCCCTAAAATTGGACTGAGAATATTGTGGATAATACAGCACAATATAATAAGTGTTAACTTCAGAAGAAAATGTTCTGCACAGAACAGCACCTCAGTTTCAAGGTTTTTGCTAATAAATTTATTCTATGCTGTACTATATTCATTACAACAAATAGAATGTAAGTATATCAGTTTGCATAGATTTGTTTTGCTGATATTGCAGGTTTAAGTCTTGGACAATAACACATAGTGGCAGTGTAAAAAGTTTGGGCTCCAGGAGCAACTGTGATGCCCCCTGGTGACCAAGCAACCCTTGCCCCACTCCACTCTAAGGTACCTTCCCCTGCTCACTCACCTGCCATGCCTTGATATATGTAATTGATTGGAAGGGAGGCTGCCTAAATTGGTCTTAGACTGAGCTGCTGTTTCCCTGATGGTCAGCAGGTCCCTCTTGGACTTTGCCATTTTGACCCTGACTTTAAGCTCAGTGGGCCTTGTCAGCCTGCCTGTGCCCTGCAAGGCACCTGTAGCATTAAGAGCTATTTACAGCCTCTGATCTCCCCTACAGCCATGCCCATGTAGGCATTATGATACAGTCTCTCCCTTGTCAGGACTTTGGTCTTCTTGACCTCCACCCCTTTTCTCTAGCTGGGCCTTCTAGCCTTGGCCTGTACCAAGAAACCTTTTTGCCTGCCTCCCCCCCACCCCCCCCATGTGGAATTCCTCCATATGGCAAAAGTAGTTGCCCCCTTTTGGGGATGCTTTCTCTTTTCTACCTTTTTCTTTCTTCCTTTCTATTTTTTATTATATTATTATTATTTTTATATAAAGTGTACTTGTAATGAAAATAGAGCTTGTAGATGCTTTTCCAAATGTACTTTAAGTTTAAAAGTAAGTTGTACCATGTAACAATGTTAGCAAGGGCAGAAATCTCTGTATGGAGCAGTCCCTGAATGAATCGTGGTTGATTGTGTAACACAGTAGCTAGTCTGGATAAACAAGTTAATGAGCAACAATTAACACCTACAACTAGGTGTTAGTTTGAACTAATCAACACTGGCAACAGACCCTTGGGGCTGAAATACCCCCTGATCAACCACTTCCAGAGCTCTATTCATCATGGCAGTGAATCAATTAAAATTCATCAGCAGACTCCTGAGACTGCACGTACCTGCAGACATGACCCCTGGGGCTGACAGCTGCCATCCAGCAGCTACCAAGAGGGACGTCCCTCGAGGTCAACAATCCCTGGATTGGGTAAGCCTGAGAATTGGGGAGTCACGAAAGTCTGCCAGAGAGGGATAAAAGGCAGCGAAGAATGACTCCCACTGGTGCCCTCTTTGATCTGACCAGCACCCTGCCTGTCCAGCCAGAAGGACCAGCTGGCAACCCCCTTCTGAAGCAACATCGCACTGAAAGAAGCCTTGACTGGCCATTGACAGCGGACTCCAGCGTTTGGGGATAGGTATATCTTGACACTTGTGCTTAGTGTTCATAGCTAGCTACTGTGACTGTGTGTGCGTGCGTGAATGTGTGTGTTTGAGAGGATCAGCACCAAGGTTTATGATCTGACTTTTGCATCCGTCCAATAAACTAGAATTTTATGATGATCCTGTGAGTTGGCCCTTTGTAGCCAATAGGCCTACTGTGCTGGACCTGGCTTCTGGGCACCAGCTCTTATCTTGATTACTTCAGCCCTTAGCCCCGGGCCCGTCTCCACCCTGATTTGGCTCCATCTGAGCCCCTGGGCCCCGTCTTCGCCCTGCCTTGAGCAGTGAGTTTGCTTTGGCTCCCTTGGGGCCCTGGGGCCCTGTCTTTGCCCTGTCTCTGCCCCAGTCTGGCACTGCTGGGTCTGACCTCTTCTCATACCTAATAGTCCCAAACCCAAACTGCTGGTATGAGCTATAACAAAGAAATAAGGACTGTGGTTACAACACAAACTAAAGCTGTGCTGGATCCAAACCTCAACAGTAACTTACTGTCAGAGCAGCCATACCTTTGCTTGTCGTGGGTTATATCCCCCTCCTAGCAGACCTTCAGTGCCTTACTTGGGATTCCAGGAGTTAACAGAGCTCCTTCCTGCAGTCTGTGGCTGGGAGCCTTTTTCTCTGCAGGTTCCTGGGCCAGACTGCCTGCCCTGGCTCAGCACATATATGCTGCCAAAGCCCTGCCCCTTCCAGTCAGGTGGTGCTTCAGATGAGCAAGGGTTTCTTATTAAAGCCTGAAGGCTGGTTGGCCATGGCAGTTTAGGACTAGGGACTACCTAAATTGTGGCAGAAGTGCGCTGCACAGTAGCTCCTTTAATCATGTTGTTTTTGCTGCACCCCCTGCCACACCCCCTGCTGCCTGTTATCAGAGAGGCCCCATCAGTCTTGCTGCTGATCGACCAGGAGGCAAAAATCATGGTTTTAAATATGCTGTGGTTTTGCCTTCTGGCCAATCGCCAGTAAATGGTGGGGCTGCCGGGACCCTTCAGCCAATCAGAAGCTGGAGGCAAAAACTGTGGCATATTTAAAACCATGGTTTTTGCCTCCCAGCCAATCAGCAGCACAAAAAGAGCAATATTAAAGGAGCCTCTGTGCAGCATACTTCCACCATGATTTAGGTCGGTCTCTACTTATGACTGCTGTCTAGCAGCCTCCCTGCTGCACAAGCTAGTCTCTTCCCTACTGGCCTATTTTATTTGCTGCCTATTCCCTTGCAGCCAACTCCCCCTAGGCATAGTTCTCCCGACTGGCTGCAGGTGTGCCCTTTCACTCTAATGGGCAGCTGTTTGCTTGGCAGCAGTATTTCTTTGCTGCCTTCCTTCTTGTGGCTAGCCCCTGCTCAGCTGGTTGGGACCTATCTGCTGCCATTTCTCTCCTTAAAGTAACAGGAGCTCAAGGCTTCCTGTTATAGCCAATTGTTAGGAGTTTTCTTAACACTAAGTCATGTCACGTCAGTCCTTTCCTACTCACCTTGGGATATTTGCAGGTAAATTACTACTGCCGGTGCAGTGCAATATTGACCTAGAATAGTAGACCATAGACCAGTGGCACTCAAGGTTTTGGCCCTACAGGCCAGATGAATAGTACAGGGCCGGTTTGCAGGCTGGATTGGGCCTGAGTGATAACCATCAGTGGGTTGGGAGTATAGGGTCTGCTTTGGAAACTGGTTGTCAGGAATCCTTAGACATGTCCTTAGACATATCCTGGAGCAGGGTGCCATATAAAGATGGCTTCAATGCTGGTGACATTATCTTGAATCACAACTCTGGCGTTCATTGTTCTGTCTTTCCAGCTAATATGGAGGATTTTCTGAAGACATTACTGATGGTAACATTCCAAAACTTTCAGGTGTTTCTGATATGTCATCTAAGGTTCATACAACAGGGTAGGGAAGGCAACAGCATGGTAGATGAGAAGGTTGGTTTGGGTCCTGATGTCATGATCATCAAAGACACTGTTTGAGAGGCATCCAAAGGCAGCACAGACAAATTTTATCTCTTGTTGAATAGCATCATCTGTTTACTTTTTGGGAAAGGTGGGGAAAATGCTTAATATTCTCCAAGGATTGCCCTCTAATTGTAATATGTGATGGAGCAGCTGGTTGATTTGGAGTGGACTGAAGTATCTTGGTTTTCTTGAAGTTGACAGTGAGTCCAAGGATTTCATTTGCTTCTCAGAAGCAATCGGTACTGATTTGGAGCTCCTCAGTTGAATGGACACACACAACATAATTGTCAGCATATTGAAGACTAGTAATGGAGGTGATGGTTATCTTGTATTTGGAATGTAACTGGTAGATGTCAGAGACTCCTATCCATGGAACTATTTGATGATGACTTCAGATAGAAGTCTATCATCAATGAAATGCAGAATAGCTACAGTAGGCATGGAAAAAAGTATTGGTGCAATCTCACATATCCTTGCTTGACTTCAGTTCTAATGGTGAAAGGGTCCATTTCTGAGCCATTGCGTAGCATGGTTGTTCTTATATGCAACTTCCCATGCCTTTTACCCATGCGTCAAGTCCATGTAGATTTTTCTGGCTTCACCGTCACTTTAAGGAAGGAACAGGCTTGTTAATGGAATGTACCTTGGTTGGTACCCAAGGGGGTCTCGTCTGCCACCTCTTTGCTGGAAAATTAATTTTGATAGGGAGGAAGATGGTCTGTCCCATCCCTCCTGGTACCTTCCTTCAGTTGTTCTGGTTGTCCTTCCTGCCCAGGGCTCCATGTCCCCTATACCCCGCCTAATGCCAACCAAAGATGGTGTTGCCTGGGCCACCAGGGTTAGTATTATGCACCCTTTGGTGTCTTGGCCCTTTGGATTTATTACGGTGTGATTAGGACATTTATTTGACCCAGTTATTCTCTGCTTCACCTTGCTTTATTCATGCGTCTTGTCGATCCCAGCCTGTTGTGTTCCCTGGTGTCCCACTCTCAACTTGGGTTTTGTACCTGCCGTGGGTTGGTTTTCCACTGGTCCATTCTCTATCTGGTTCTGCTGAGATCCAGTCTGTAATGTGGATCTCTGATGTCCACGGAGTATCCTCTGCTAAGCTATGGAGCCATCTCTGGCTCTGGCTCTTCAAAGAACCCCCTCCTGGGGTATCCACCACGTCCTTGAACTGGGACTGCCTTCAGCATCTGGCCCCTCTGGGCTGGTTGAGGACCTTGTTTCTGGTCCTCCCTGTTGATTTCCTGCCGGGCCTTTTATCCCGGCTTTGAGGTTCTGGGCGGCAAATCGGCCCCAGCACACTTATGAAACATGCCCATACCAACGTAGGAGCCAATCCTGGCTCCTTCCGACTCGGCAGGTTTTTTTTTTCTTCTTTCTTCGCTGCAGTGGATGGAAACGCCATGTTTTCACTTTAGCCGTGCTCCCCTTCTGGCACGGGGTCCCGCCGGCTCCTCTCCTCATCGAATGGAGGTTAGTCTTTTCTAAATCGTACAAGTATGAAGAAGTCTGATAATAGTAACAAATTTTGGCAAACATCCAGATCTCAGCAGGATCTTCCATAGGGGCTCTCTGTTGATCGAATTAAAGGCTTTTAATCAGGTCAGTGAAGATGTTGCTCACATGTTGCTTGTGATGCCTCTCCTGCAACTGTCTAGCAGCAACAAAGATCATATCTATTGTACCTGTGAGTGATCTGAAACCACATTGGAACTCAGGCAGAATGTCCTTAGTGAGAAAAGTGAATCTATTGAGCAGAAAGCATGTGAGGATCTACCCAGCTATGGACGGAAGTGCAATGCCATGATAACTGCTGCAATCCAAACGATTTTTCTTCTTTAATGATTCTTATACATGTCAGCTGGTATTTGTCAGGACCACATACTTTGTTTCTCTCTATCTGCTTAATGGCTTCCAAGGCCTCTTGATAAGTTGGTGGATGAGTTGTAATATCCACATTTTTAAAAGGATATTGAAAAGTTTGAAAGGATGCTGAAGAAAAGCCACAAAAATGATACAGAGGCTAAGGAAAATCTATTAGAGTAAGCTCTGTCTAAATAGTTTATCTAAAAGGGGATTGAGAGGTGACTTCATTACGATGTATTAACACTGTCATGGGAAAAACTACAAGGTAATTAAAGACTATTTAGCCTACAAAGAAACACATATCAAGAACCAATGGCTGGAAGCTGAAGCCATACATGTTCAAATTAGAAGCAAGGCAAAGATCTTTAACAGTGAGAATAATAAACTGTTTGAACCACCAAGGGAAGTGGTAGATTCTTCGTCTCTTGAGGACTTTAGATCAAGACTGGATGCCTTTCTGGAAGATACATTTTAGTCAGGCAAAAGTTTATTTGGCTCATTATAGGAATAACTGGGTAAAATGTACTGGCCTGTTACATACCAGGTATCAGACCTTTTCTGGACTGTAACTCCCTGTATCTAAGAGAGAATAGTTACTCTACAGTAAGTGCTTTAAGAAAGCAGACAAGACTCCAGAAAAACCTGAGAAGACTCCAGACAAGAACCCTTCTAAAAGTCCAACCAAGAGCCCTTCAAAACGTCCAGCAATGTCACCTCAAAGAAGTTCTTCCAAACCAATATGATTGCTACTTACAATATAAATACATTAATGTAGCTATATTACTCATTGTAACAGGTATCCGCTCTGGGCCGACCTAAACGTGGCCCGCACATCTGTTCCTGGGGCAACCGCCCGCCTTCTCGCCTGCCATGCCTTGTTGTTAAATGATTAATTGGTGTTAATTAGCGGGAGGCTGGCCTTGTACTGCCCCACTGCCAGGGGGTGCTATCTGCGGCTCCGTTTCCTCCCCTACACCGCAGTCCACACCTCGCCGATGGGACATAACATCTATTCCATCCTAGTTACGATCTGGCCCCTTTTTGTCCTCTCTGGGCCTCCTCAGTCGCACTGCCCCCTCTCTGGGGCTCCCCAATAATGCCCCCTTCTCTGGGGTTTCTCAGCAATGCCCCCTCTCTGGGGCTTCTCGGCAACTGCCCCCTCCCTGGGGCTTCTCGGCAACTGCCCCCTCCCTGGGGCTCACCACGCCCGCACAGGGCTTCTCAGCAGGGTCCCCCCTCTCCAGGGCTCTTCAGTAGTGCTGCCCACTCTCCAGGGCACACCGTGCCTGCACTGGGGCTTCTCAGTAACTGCCCCCTTCTCTGGGGCTTCCACCCCCTCTCCGGGCACTCCTCAATACTGCCGCCCTCTCTCAGGGCGCTCCTCAGTAAAGCTGCCCCCTCTGGGGGCCTTCTCAGTAGCGCTGCCTTCCTCTGGGGGCCTTCTCAGTAGCACTGCCCTCCTTCAGGGCTCGCCGCAATGCTACCCCCCTTCTCTGGGGCACACCGCAATGCTACCCCCTTTTCCAGGGCTCACCATGCCCGCCCTGGGGCTTCTCATCAGTGCCCCCTTTTCTGGGGCTTCTCAACTGCCCCTCTCTGGGGCTGGGGTCTAGGTACCCCGAATGCTGCACCCTCACTGGTGCTCGGGTCCCCACACTAGTGTGAGTCCCCTCTGAGGCCTCCTCCAACCCCCAATAGCCTCACCCAAACCACCGATCTTTAAATAACAACAAAACACAAGCCCCTGGGCTGTAACATAAATTAAAGGCGCTCAGCTAAAACATCAGTCAAGCCTACTGGGGAACACTCCTTCCCTCAGCAGTGTCAAACACTGCTCCTGTAGTCAGGCCTCCCCTTTCTTCCCTGAGAGAGTTCCTTCCCCTTGGGCCGCTGGCAGGGGACTGCTTCTGGCCCCAGCCCCTAAGGTTTATAAGGGAGCCAGGCCCTGCCCCTTCTGGTCAGCTGACCTTCTCTGGTTGCCCTGGCAACCCACAGCTGGGCTCCTTATGCCCTGCTAGGGCTTCCTCCCTAGCAGTTTTCCCTCTTTGGGAGCAGGGCACCTCAGTGCTTTGTGACACTCATCTATAATTGAGTACAACATTCTGGGTTATTTTTGGTGAAAATAGAGTATCAGGCCTTGGTTCAGGAACCAATCCCTCATTTATAACATTGTTTTCTACAGGAAAATCAGTTTCAAGTTATAATGTTTCAACTTAAGACAGTTTTCAGGAATCAATTCTGTCATAAGTTCTTGATCATACTATAATGTAGCGTAGGTCCCTCAGCAACTCTTCCACTTCTGTTTTTGGAGCCCACTGCAGACGCACGCTTCAGATTGCCACTGAATTGAGGGAGGGTTGCAGCTGTGCATTTTCATGGCCGGCATGTGGAAGCACAGTGCCCATGCACAGGCCTGACTAACAATGCTACTAAGGATTACTGCCTCATGACTAATAAACCTGCCCCGCTCCAGTGAGATCCACGGTCACTGCAACCTCCAAAAGAGCCACACTCACTAGGGGCTGAGTAACCATTTTTGTCACTAGGTTGTTATCCACATTTAAAATATTTTTATGTGCATTTTAAGTAGTACCCTGCTTTTTACCTCTAGGTTAAATTTCATCTTGACATAATACATGTTGGCACATTTTTGCAGTGATCTAAACAGTTCATTAATGTGCTCATCTAAGCATATTTGCAATACCATTTTGCACATGAAAACCAAGTCGTCACTCCCTTTTAACTATTGCATGACATAGGGAGACCCAAAATATCTTCAGTTTAGCCTGACCAAGTATTGAGAAGCTGCTATATCATTTCTGAGGTTTAAATGTTCACATGACAAAAAAGTTTCAGCAAGAAGAATTTATATGTAATTCTCTAATACTTTGATTAGCAAAACATCTGTTTCTCAATCTGGTGAATTATGATGTTAAATTTTAAAATGTATATTAACCTTTTGTTGGGTTATAATAGAGCTGTATTCACAAATCAAACCTAATAGTAAAAACATTATTATATTTTTCTGTCTTATTTAGATCCAGAAATATACAGAAATTGGTTAATATCTGTGTTAGCTAGTGCTTTAATGTGGACAAAACTACTTGCTAAAATTTATATTCTTTTCTACCAAGTAGAAATTATTAATTACTCATGTGATTATGAACTTGAAGGAGCGGGTCAGCTGATTTTTTATGGGTTTTGAATGGGAACTGAGCAAGGATTTCTGGGTCCATATCTATTTTAAAGAAAATTTATATAAAGATTCTTCTTTCAGGATCCCTGAAGTTGAAAGTAAATATAGTTCAGCGGAAGTTGTTTTCTGCCTTTGTTGCTGAAATAGCCTCTCACTGACTTCAAGAAGAGTAAACTATGATCTGTTTTTCCACTGTGCTTGCCAACGTTCTATCCATTGTTAACCATTGACAGATATCATGTGATTATTGTTTTGTTTTGTTTTCCAGCTGAAATAAAGATTTGTTTTAAATACTACCATGGCATTAGTGGAGCCCTCCGAGCTACTACCCCATGTATCACTGTGAAAAATCCTGCTGTGATGGTAAGTGCAGCCTTTCTATCTGTTTGTAGCATATATGTAAGGAGATAATTTATACTGTCATTCAAGCCCACATTACTATCGTCAGTCTCCCTGTTTTGCCACTAATTAGGATTTTGCAAACACTGATCTGACCTAATTAAATCCATCAAAATCAGGACATGTTTTTTCAAGTCCTGTTGATGAAAAATGATGATAAAATGGCATTCAGTTTTATTTTTTAGCTTATGATTTTGCCAAATTTTGACTTCAGCTTTGGATTGGAGTTATCTTTGTTGGTTTTCTACCTCAGATTGAATCTTAGAATAATAGAGAAATAGGGCTGGAAGGGACCTCAGGAGGTCATCTAGTCCAGACCTCTGCCCAAGTACAAATCATCACTATCTAAGCCATCCCAAACAAGTGCTTATCTAACCTATTCTTAAAAATACAGAATGAACTTTGTCAAAAACACCAAGATCACCCGAACATGCTGCAGGTAAAGAGTGCAGATAGAAGTGCAGCTCTTGGGTCTAAGTCATGGCGATTCCTAGAAATTGCCGTGGGTTAGACTAGGGGTGGGAAATTATTCGGGCCCACAAGCCACATTGGCAGTTCTGGGGAGCTGCTGTGGGCCAGACAGCACCCATACAGAATGAACTTTGTCAAAAACACCAAGATCACCCGAACATGCTGCAGGTAAAGAGTGCAGATAGAAGTGCAGCTCTTGGGTCTAAGTCATGGCGATTCCTAGAAATTGCCGTGGGTTAGACTAGGGGTGGGAAATTATTCGGGCCCACAAGCCACATTGGCAGTTCTGGGGAGCTGCTGTGGGCCAGACAGCACCCGCCCCCTCCTGACTCTCCCCGGCTAGAGCAGACCAGCCACAAACTGCATGCATAGCCCCAACCCTGGCCTGCCCCATGACTGCTCTGGACCGCCTGCACATGCTGAACATCAGCAGCAGCTGGACAGAAGCTGCTGCTCAGTGCAGGGGAAAAGTGGTCCTTCCCTTTTGCTGCTGCTGGGCCCTTCTTTCTGCAGCTGCCCAGAGCCTATGCCTGGGCTGCCTTGCAGCTCCTCTCCACTGCCATCACCACTGCCTCCGAGCTTCCCAGCGGGGCAGCAGTGGCAATGCAGAGGAGCTGCAGGGCAGCCCAGACATGGGCTCCAGCCAGCTTCAGGAAGAAGGGTCTGGCAGCAGTGAAGGGGAGGGGCTGCTTTTCCCCTTCACTGAGCAGCAGCTTCTGCCCAGTCACTGCTGCTGCTCAGAGTGGGTGGGGTAGTCCGGGATGGGCATGGAGGGGGGCGG
>NW_005842318.1:452088-464255 GCF_000455745.1 Alligator sinensis
TGGCGGCTAGAAGGAGCTGCCGCTGCCTGGGCTGCCTTCAAAGGCAGTTCAGCTGTAGAGCTGCCCCAGCCCCACTGCCTATCCAGGGGGTGGCAGGATTCACCATGGGCCGGATGCCACCTGGGCTAGGTGGGACCGAGGAACCCACTGCAGATCAGACAAAGTTCGTCTGTTGGCCAGATACAGCCTGTGGGCTGTATTTTGCCCACTCCTGAGTTAGACTAATCCTTGCGACCCGGCAGATGTTAGCTGTTGGATCAGGAGGGTGGAGGATCACACAGTGACTTGTCTGAGTATATTTTGAAAACTGTGCACTTTGGGCCTGATTTTGAAAGTTGTGCGCTTTGGGTCTGATTCTGCAAGGTACTGAACACCTTCAGTGTGAGTTTATAATGCATCTTATAAGGGCTACTCAGCACTTTGCAGGATCAAGACTGTTCATCCTATTTTGTGTGCGTGCGCACGTGTGTGTGTGTGTGTATGCATTACTTGCAAGTGTCCTGAATAAACACTGCTGTGACACTAATTTAATGCTTATCATGAGCATTTTTTCCTCTGGAAGGCTGTGTTAAGGGATGTATTTCTTCCATGATAGTATTTTTTTGCATTTGGGATTGCCTTTGTCTTCACTTTGTAACAGTTAAAACTCCAGTGGGGCAACCCTCCTTAGCCCCACCCCTCACTGCTGATTAGCCACTGGGCCCCTTGGCCAATCAGCAGCAAGGGATGGGGCTACACAAGAAGACCACCTCCCTGACTCCCTGGTGGGAACTCTGCTCCCCCTAGCTTTTCATACCCGAGCTCTAGGCACAGCCAGTAGAATCGTGAGGACAATTGATTGACATGTATTTCCACCAATGAACTGAAAAACAGGACTTTTTGCAGTCTGGTCCTCATTGAGAAACAGACACGGGACAAAGGGTTTAAAAACAGGATGGTCCGGTATAAAACTGGACCAGTGGCCACCCTCAAATATCTGAGGTTATATGTGAACATTATTTTGCTGTCTTTCTTTCAGTATTCACTTGATTTCTTTCAGAAGTCAGTTCAGGGTCCCTAATGCTTTTTATACTCAAAATAACAGTACTTGTCCTCTAATATAAGTATATGTTATCTAAGCATACTCATTTGGTTTTTTTTTTGCTGGGAGCGCAGGATTCCAACTAGTTGTGAGACTTTTCCATGATGGATTTAGTCCATAGTGGTATTTACTAAATACACCACATAGAACTATCTGGCATCATTGTAGGACCTAAAACCTTTCAGTGTTTCCAGTGTGAAGCTGGAGGATACAGCATCCTGTTGGCATGTTTCATAGAAACCCTGATATGTGGGTTATGTCAGTTATGACAGAGACAAGACATGCTCATGCTTTTTATCTGTGGTAAATCGTTTTCTGCTGGAAAGAAAACAAGTCTATTCTCTGCTCAGATTTTTCCCAGATGAGATAGAACATTGCCTCTCTAAATAAGTTTTCTACATTCTCTATTTACCATTAGTGGAATCAAAAGAAAGAATTGAAATTGCTCTTCTGTTTATATTGAAATCAAATAAAAATGGATCCTGACCGATCTTATGCATTGGGGTCTGTGTCTGCTTTACTGAGGACTCCTTGGCAGTGAAACTGCCTCAGAACAGATAGGCGTAAGGAGATTACATAGTATAATTAAGGGTGTGTGTGAGTGGGGTACCACCTCGGGTGCTCATTTAGCATCAGTATGAGCTGCATTCTTCTACTTGGAACCCCTTCCCCCTGCCCTGGAAGGTGGAAGCCTCACTATGCAGGGCATCAAAATTGCTTATTCCGCCTCTGAACATATTGTTCATTTAAAGCTGAAATATGTGGAGGCATATTTTCTGTAAATATAATAATTTACATAATAATTGGGTGCTACAGTCTGTCATTTAGCCATCAGTAGTGTGGTCTAAACTGTGGCTTGGAACACCTTCCCCCTGCCCTGGAAGGTGGAAGCCTCACTATGCAGGGCATCAAAATTGCTTATTCCGCCTCTGAACATATTGTTCATTTAAAGCTGAAATATGTGGAGGCATATTTTCTGTAAATATAATAATTTACATAATAATTGGGTGCTACAGTCTGTCATTTAGCCATCAGTAGTGTGGTCTAAACTGTGACAATGACTCAGCACAAAAAATATACTTAGAATCAGCAAGTTCTTTTCTATAATGAATAACATTTATAACAAGCAATCGATACGAGCATGAGCCAAAAACCGTAAATTGAAAACTACACAGTTCCTGTGACCCTTGATGTCTAGACTAACCTTGCCAGTGACATTTCCATTTGCTTCGCAAGTATGTGCGCAAAGGAGAGGAAACTGAGCTGGAATTAACCCATTGTTCTTTGACAGCCAGGTCACTTTTGGTGCGTGCTGACAGTTTATTTACCCATATAAAGTCATTTGGAATAGCAGTTTCCTAGTCAATGAGAAAGACGATGAAATTTAGGACACTACCTTGAGAAATGTTATTGTGTACGCAATGGTGAATCATAGCCGTAATAGTAAGAAAAGGATATATGACCTGCAATATAAACAGTGCAACTTCCTCTTACCGTACATCCTTTCTGAAAATCATCAATGCCAATGGAGACCTGAGACACCAGTGTTATCGCTCTTTTTTTCATCATTTTCATATTTAGCTAGGATTTTGCTAGAGAAAATTCTTAGATATCTAGTACAGATTAATTCTTACTGTTGCTTTGTTTTTTTTATCTAATTATGGTATGCATATGAAAACCAAAAACTGATGTAGCAATATTTGTAAAAATGTTAAGAATAAAGTAGTTGAAAAGATGGCCATTATATTTTCATCTGATATAAAGCAGAGGTTTCCCCATTTCCCCGACCCAGTGTTTCAAAATTCCAAGACCAGAGGGGACTTTAATAGTCATTTATAAGGGAGTCTGACCAAGACAGGCCACTGAACCTTATCCACTGATTTCTTCATCAGTCCCATAACTTCTCTTTGGCTTTCAGTGAGATGTCCAAGGCGGATCCAACCTATTGGTAATTGCTGCTGATCTGTAGTATATTTCTATAAGTTTACACTCCCGCTATGGTTATATTTATGGAAGCAGGTCATATAATTTCCACTGCATTTCCTTTTATGCCCTCATTTACTTGCATTTTTTCTTAATTTATTTTTATTTCTTTTAAATGTAAAATGTGACAGGTAACTTCATGTTTTATTGCAAATATAAACCAGTGTACAACCTAAAGTGTGTTCAGGTATATCACTTTGTCAAATGTTATCATTTGGTTAACACGTCTGGAGTCTTCCTTCACCTTGCCTTAGAGATTCATTTCCATCAGTGTGGGGAAACTTGCCTGTTCTCTGCTGGATGAGAGGCTAGTGTTTCTTTTTGGAACCAGTTCTCTGACACTCAACTGATCCCTTCAACTGAACTGTAAACTAAAGGTCCATCTTTGTGATAAGTGACACAAAAGGATGCAGACTATGCACGGGAACAAGCAAAATCTCCTCCAAAATATTGTGTTCATGAAGGAGACAATAGGACAGATTCAGTTTTAACAGGCAAAACTTTAAAAAGCAAAACCCAGATAAAACAAAAACAAAACAGAAATTCCTCATCAGGGAGAATTGAAATTCACCTCAGTTAGTCTGAGTTTCTCAAGCATCGCACTTAGAAATCTGATGTGTTTTTTTTTGTCACAAAGGTTTTTATTAATAAATCTTAATTCTTTTGATAACTTTGTCTCAATGTCTTCACTGGCCCATGTCTTTTCTGTTGAACAATGAATGGCCCATCTGTAGAAAGCAATGAAGTGCTGTATAATGTCTGTAGTTAGCTCACACTTAAGACTTAAATGCCAATGCACATTTAGTTTTGGAGAAATCCCAACACTTGTGAGTGAGAGCTTTCATTTCCTTTGCATGTGCAGTGGTTCATATGCTGTGTGTGATCTCCAGGGATCCTAGAAATCAGTTTGCCATGAAAAAATGTGGAATTTGTGTTTTTACAGAGAATCTTTAGAACAGCTGGGAAAAAATTGTTACTGAAAATAAAATGCTGGTTCCCCACTGGGAGCCAGTGTTTCTTATGGGTGCTGCAGCAGCCTGCTGCAGGGGAAAAGCCGCTGGCACACAAGGCAGCAGCAAAGATGGCAGCCACCCTTTCCTCCCTCTGCCTCTGATTGGCAGAGAGGGCTGCCCATTGTGAGGCCCTACCCCTCTCTGCCAGTTACTAGTGATGGGTGGGGGCTGCATGAACAGCAGCTCTTTTGGCCAATCAGCAATGAGGGGCAGGGCCACTGCAAGGGCCTCTTGGCCAGTCAGCATTGTAGGGGGCTTGCTACAGAAAAACATGGATTTTTGTGTGTGTTTTATTGGACAATTTTGCTTTTTTTATCGTGGAAGACCAGGATCCCTAGTGATGTCTGTATTGCACTGGGGAATAGATATGGGAGAGCAAACAGGAGGGGCAATTGGACTGGGTCACCAAGTGTTTTCTGGCCCCTAAACAGCTGAAGGCTTAATTCTACAGGGCATTCCACACATCTGCAGTCCTCCACCTATATATATGCATGTAGGTGGAGGACTCTCAAGATTTTGCCTCTTTTCTGTTAATATCTGTCCATACCCCTGCTATTGCAGCATTGAGACGTCACAAATAGTAGTTGGCATCCTAGACATCCTAGACATTTCAAAGAATCAGGGGAGGACAGTAACGAATGCCAGTACCTCCAGACCATCTTTTTTGCCTGTGGTCAGCTCTGCACCCAGGCTCTTTTCCAGAGTACTATTTTATACTTGCATAATTGTCCTCGTGTAAATAAAAATAAATGAAAACTGTAATGATACATGATGCACTTTTATTTTTCCCTCTCTTCAGATGGGGATGGAAGGCACAGAGGAAGGTGCTTCTGGTCAGCATTCTCGGAAATTAGTCAGCTTTACACTTTCAGGTAAGACTTAATATTTTTTATTTAGTACTTCTGCTTTATCAGTAGAAACTGAACTGAAACAGATTTTAGTAATAAATGTGCATTTCTCTGTGTTATTTCTATTCATATAGACATACACTATATATATATATATATATATATATAAAAACAAACAAAACAAATTTGGGGGTTTCAGAAGTATCTTGCATTATTCTGCAACAGAAAGCTGTACCTTGGGTGGATTTTGATTCATTCTAATTTTCAATTGAACAGAAACTATTGTACAGAAATGTTCAAAGATGGAATATACCTTGGGAAACAAATACAAATCTTTTCCCCCACCTCCTGAACACCCTCCCACTTCCCCTCTGTGCTCAGTGACATGTCTTTTTCCCCTTTTGTTTCCCCTTTCTCTACTTATGCCTCTGAGGGCAGGAAGAGGAGAATTGCCTACCACTGCTGCTGTACTGGCCACTCCTGTCTCACTCTAACTGGGGTCATGAAGGAGACAATAGGACAGATTCAGTTTTAACAGGCAAAACTTTAAAAAGCAAAACCCAGATAAAACAAAAACAAAACAGAAATTCCTCATCAGGGAGAATTGAAATTCACCTCAGTTAGTCTGAGTTTCTCAAGCATCGCACTTAGAAATCTGATGTGTTTTTTTTTGTCACAAAGGTTTTTATTAATAAATCTTAATTCTTTTGATAACTTTGTCTCAATGTCTTCACTGGCCCATGTCTTTTCTGTTGAACAATGAATGGCCCATCTGTAGAAAGCAATGAAGTGCTGTATAATGTCTGTAGTTAGCTCACACTTAAGACTTAAATGCCAATGCACATTTAGTTTTGGAGAAATCCCAACACTTGTGAGTGAGAGCTTTCATTTCCTTTGCATGTGCAGTGGTTCATATGCTGTGTGTGATCTCCAGGGATCCTAGAAATCAGTTTGCCATGAAAAAATGTGGAATTTGTGTTTTTACAGAGAATCTTTAGAACAGCTGGGAAAAAATTGTTACTGAAAATAAAATGCTGGTTCCCCACTGGGAGCCAGTGTTTCTTATGGGTGCTGCAGCAGCCTGCTGCAGGGGAAAAGCCGCTGGCACACAAGGCAGCAGCAAAGATGGCAGCCACCCTTTCCTCCCTCTGCCTCTGATTGGCAGAGAGGGCTGCCCATTGTGAGGCCCTACCCCTCTCTGCCAGTTACTAGTGATGGGTGGGGGCTGCATGAACAGCAGCTCTTTTGGCCAATCAGCAATGAGGGGCAGGGCCACTGCAAGGGCCTCTTGGCCAGTCAGCATTGTAGGGGGCTTGCTACAGAAAAACATGGATTTTTGTGTGTGTTTTATTGGACAATTTTGCTTTTTTTATCGTGGAAGACCAGGATCCCTAGTGATGTCTGTATTGCACTGGGGAATAGATATGGGAGAGCAAACAGGAGGGGCAATTGGACTGGGTCACCAAGTGTTTTCTGGCCCCTAAACAGCTGAAGGCTTAATTCTACAGGGCATTCCACACATCTGCAGTCCTCCACCTATATATATGCATGTAGGTGGAGGACTCTCAAGATTTTGCCTCTTTTCTGTTAATATCTGTCCATACCCCTGCTATTGCAGCATTGAGACGTCACAAATAGTAGTTGGCATCCTAGACATCCTAGACATTTCAAAGAATCAGGGGAGGACAGTAACGAATGCCAGTACCTCCAGACCATCTTTTTTGCCTGTGGTCAGCTCTGCACCCAGGCTCTTTTCCAGAGTACTATTTTATACTTGCATAATTGTCCTCGTGTAAATAAAAATAAATGAAAACTGTAATGATACATGATGCACTTTTATTTTTCCCTCTCTTCAGATGGGGATGGAAGGCACAGAGGAAGGTGCTTCTGGTCAGCATTCTCGGAAATTAGTCAGCTTTACACTTTCAGGTAAGACTTAATATTTTTTATTTAGTACTTCTGCTTTATCAGTAGAAACTGAACTGAAACAGATTTTAGTAATAAATGTGCATTTCTCTGTGTTATTTCTATTCATATAGACATACACTATATATATATATATATATATATAAAAACAAACAAAACAAATTTGGGGGTTTCAGAAGTATCTTGCATTATTCTGCAACAGAAAGCTGTACCTTGGGTGGATTTTGATTCATTCTAATTTTCAATTGAACAGAAACTATTGTACAGAAATGTTCAAAGATGGAATATACCTTGGGAAACAAATACAAATCTTTTCCCCCACCTCCTGAACACCCTCCCACTTCCCCTCTGTGCTCAGTGACATGTCTTTTTCCCCTTTTGTTTCCCCTTTCTCTACTTATGCCTCTGAGGGCAGGAAGAGGAGAATTGCCTACCACTGCTGCTGTACTGGCCACTCCTGTCTCACTCTAACTGGGGCGGTGGGGAGTGGCTGCATGGGCAGCTGGGCTCAGTCAGGGTCAGCAGTGGTGTCAGGATGGTGGGGAACAACCAAGGAGACTGGGCAGGGAGGAGGAACTCACCTGCTGCCACCACTGCTGTCCCTGGCTGAGCCTGGCTCCTTGCGTAGCCCAGCTAGAGTGGGATAAAAGTGGCTCTGGAGCCTTCTGCCTCAGTCCGCCCCAGATCAGCCAGTCTTAGTGGTGGGTGGGGGTAGGAAGAACAGAAGGAGAGAGAGTGTGCTGCTGAGGATGGAGGGGAAGAGAGGAGGGTGTTGAACGGGGGGGAGATACTTACCTGCTTTGGGAAATTAAGAAAAGTTCCCAGCTGCTGGTCCTACAGCGTGGCCACAAACGGGTATGACTGTACCACTGCACTCTCTCTGGATCCACCCTTGCGCATTGGCCATGTAGGTATGTGGCTTCATGTACACACCCATTGTGGATGCGCAAGTGGGTGTAAGTCAGGAAAACATAGTAAGACAAAAACCTGTGACTAAAGGGTGTGGAGAGAGGAGGAGGAAGAGTTCCTCCCATATTTTAGCCCCAGTAGCTGAGCAGGTCCAAGAAGAATTCCTGAACCTGGGCTCTAAGCTCCTTACTTAGAGGGGTTTGAACCTTTGTCCCTTTGATATCCGGCATAGCAGTCACCACTCCACCACACGTAAGGCATTATCCAGGCCCTTTTCCAGCATTCCTTTTAAATCTGGAAGTCAAGAAAAGGAGCTGTGTAGAGCCAGGAGGAAATGAACAAGCTGGAGGGTACATTGATCAGTGAGATGGATGCAGCTCTGGGTGAGAGCAGGCCTTAGGTTCTGTCCTGGACCCTTGCTGTCAGTGAAATTCCCCATCACACTGCTTTCCATGGATTTTATCCAGTAACTAGTAAATGCAAACTGTAATGGCTCAGCTTCCAAAGAGGGTATGTTTAATGCCTAACACATGGTATGGTTGTTGGAGCACCGTACTAAAAAGTCAGAAAGAAAGGGTTCAAGTCCTCTCTGGGCAAGGGACTTAAGTCTTCTATTTCTTGGGCAAGTGCTTTAGCCATTTAGCTATTGGGGCTAAAAATGGAATAGCTTTTCAACTCCTCCATTTTTCTAGACTGGCCAAGCCAGTGCATGGACATAGTGCAGGGGTAACAGAATCGCATCTTGTGCATGGATGCCAAAAATAACACACAACTGGAAAACTGCCATTTAGGGACATGCAGTGTAACATAATCCCACCATTCCTCTTTAGCTGCTTTTGTCTTGTGTAGGAGCAGATTCTAATGGCTTGAAGAACATAATATCATTGAGGACTTGTATATGTTGAAAGCAGGCCAGATTCACTAATTTCCAGCAAGTGTAATATTTGATACATCTTAAAAAGAGAAGTCCGGAAACATTCAGTGTGGCCTATTGAAGATATTTCTCAGATTGAGGAATAGTAGCTTTTCTGCAGATAGGTACAATCAAATGAAGTACCAGTCTGATCACTTAGGGAGAGAGAGAGAGAGAATTAGAAAGTCCAGTGATGCTGATTATGAAGTGCTGTAAAATTATTTTTATATTAGTAGTACACAAAGGGTTAAATTATTAATAAACAAAATGATTGAGGACCAGATTGTGCCATCTTTACAGCACATTGGCAAATCCAGTACTAAATCTTGAAGAACATGTTAAGACTAGAATACATGGAAACTGCCTTTTGGAACAGGCAGTTAGTGGGGATGAAACCACAACAAGGTTTATACATAGGGTGACTATATAATTTTTAAGGAAATCTGGGACACTGCCCTTCCCATCGCCTCCACTAGTGGAACTGCTGCAGGCAGAAGCAGGTAGGCAAGGGTGCAGGGCACAGTCCGGTGGAGTGGCCTGGTATGATGGGTGGGTGGGCAGGCAGCTGCCACTGCTGCTGCGGTGTGGGAGCAAGGGGGGTGGACTGGAGCAGTGCCCAGCTCAGCCTACCTCCCACCCACCTCCACCCATTGCTCAGGAAGAGCCCAGATGGGTATGTGCAGGTGGCAGCAGCAATGCCTGCCTGCCTGGTGTACCAGGCCACTCTGCTTCCATGCCAGACTGTACCGTGCTCCCCTGTCCTCCTGCCTCTGCCTGCAGCAGCCGATTCTGGGACTCTTCTTGCAATTTTCACCAAGCCGGGATGCCAGGATGGCCTATGAAATCCAGGAATGTCCCAGATAAACTGGGACGTATGGTCACCCTATCTATATAAAGAATTATAAAAAACAATAGAGCATATTTGCACCATGTCAGTATGTAGAGGAGCAGCACTGTCAAAACATTCCTGCCCAGCCCTCTCCTGCTCTGTTCATGCCAAATTCAAAAAAATGTAATGCAGCTGGTTTTTTGGTGCATGCCGATGGTACGCTCAAGATTGAGCGTGCTTGGTAGAGCAGTTATGCTACTTTTTTTTCATCATTTGGTACACACACAGCAGGATTAAATGGATGGGGTGTGTCATGATACTGTTCATGGGAGTGGTCCAACATATTGTAGACAGGCCCACACAGCTAATCCTATAGGTTACCACAGGATTATGTCACTATATGTTTTATTGAATGATACATTCTAAGAGATTCTGGAAGTATTCTGTGTCTTGGGAAAAGATGATTTTTGTCTTTGGTGAGGGGGGGCATCACTTCTATCTTATAGTTTCATAGTTTCATAGTTTTAGGGTCGGAAGGGACCTAATAGATCTTCTAGCCCGACCCCCCGCCAGGGCGGGAGAACAACAAAAAAAACCCTAAAAACAAAAACGGGACTCAAATGAGTCCAGCCAGGTAGGCATCCAGCCTCTTCTTAAAGACCCCCAGGGTAGGGGCCAGCACCACCTCCCTTGGAAGTTGGTTCCAGCTCCTAGCCGCCCTAACTGTGAAGTAATTTTTTCGGATGTCCAATCTGTACCTCCTCTCCATCAACTTGTGCCCATTACTCCTTGTTATGCCAGCGGGGGCTAGGGGAAACAGCGTCTCCCCCAAACCCTTCTGGTTCCCCCTAGTGAGTTTATAGACGGTCACCAGGTCCCCCCTCAGCCTTCTCTTGTGGAGGCTGAATAGGTTCAGGTCCCGCAGTCTCTCACTGTAGGGTCTGCCCTACATTCTTGTAAGACAGAATTCTTTACAATACTGGTTTTTGTTAAGTGACTGAAAGATGCTGCCTTCCTGTGTTTAGCCACAGAAGATGAGGCATAGAACTAGTACAGTTAGCTAGAAAAGGTTCTGCTGGCTAACATACTAGAAGTAGAAGTGCACCGATACATCAGTTTGATATCGGCTCGGTACCGATATAAAGAAAATTATCTATATCAGATATTAGCCTTAAGTGGCCAATAATTGGGCCAATAAATGCCCTTGCTGTGCTCAGCTGCAGCATAGCATGTAGGCAGTGAAGACACAGCCCGCAGCGCGGAGAGCTGCCTCCAGCTGGTTGGGGGGGGTGGGGGGCAGTTCAAGGCCTTACTGTGAGGGAGGCAGGAACTGGAACTGGAGCAGGGGCAAGTGCCGCCCAGTTGGGGCAGGCAGGCGGGGCATGAAGCCTCAGCTCGTCCAGGGATGTGGGATGGAGCAGGGCTCATCCAGGGGGCATGGGGCAGGTGGAGGCGGCTTGTCTACCAGCTCCCACTGCTGCAGCTATCACTCATCTGGGAGGGCAAGGTGGGGTGGGGGGCATGTGCCCTTGGATCTGCACGGTGGACTGGGGCCGGGCCAGTTCTCAGCGGAGCCTGGGCTGGGCAGGGGGCAGTACTGCTGGGAGGGAGCTACAGGGGGGGCTGCAGCCACCCCAAAATTTGCTGTAACCCCCTCATAGCCCCCACTCCCAGTGTTTCTGCCACCCACCCTGCGCCCCACCTGGATGGCCCAGGTTTTGTGGAGAACAGCCCCGGCCCACCCTGCCCAGTGCAGATCTGGGGGCACACGCTCCCCCGTGCCCTCCCAGATGAGTGGCAGCAGCAGCAGCCATGCATGCCTCCCCCCGCATCCCCCCGATGAGCCCTGCTCTATCCTGCGCCCCGCAGACAAGCTGCAGCTTCATCCCTGGCCTGCCCTCCCTGACTGGGCAGCACTTGCCCCAGCCCCTGCCTCCCTCCCTCACAGCGGGGCCTTGATCTGCCCCCCCACTCCCCTTCCCTTCTCCCTCCTTCCCCTGTCCCTTCTCCTACCACACCAGACTTACATGCTGCAGGCAGTGTATCAGATATTGGATCAGTATCAGCTGATATGCCTCCTTAAATATTGGCTATTGGCATAAACATTGCATGCTTTGTGAGGCTGGGGTGGCATGGTGACCACACACAGGCAGCGGTGGCAGTGTCGTCGGCGGGGTCATGGTGGTGGTGAGGGGGGAGGGTGGCAATGACCCACAGGCGCCATCAGCAGTGGCCCAGCTTAGGGGGTGTACTGCCAATCTCAGGGGGTGCATGTGCACCCACATGCACCCCGTACGTGTCACCAATGGCTATCGGTACTGTTCTCAAAAATCCCTATTGGTACATCCCTAACTCGAAGCCTCTATTTTGGAGCTGAAGAATGAGGGGTCCATTCCCAGATCCTGGTGTGAGTTTAATTACAAAGATATCAGTAGTGACTCTCAAGTGATATTGAAATATAAACATAAATCATGACAAATCAAATGTTTCTTGTTTCAGTGATTGCGTTACTCTCCAAATCTGGCGCAATCTCTCTTAAGAAGACTGCTTGGGTGTCTTTACATGTGCTCCACAGTGTGGGGAAGGGCTAGCATTTTAATTAGAGCAACTCTTGGGAGCCGCTCTAATTAAAACACCCACAGCTTCTTGTGTATTCAGCGTCGTG
>NW_005842318.1:464265-482255 GCF_000455745.1 Alligator sinensis
GGGGTGCTTTAACTAAAGCTGGTCCAATGAGCTTTAATTAGAGCCCCCACTGCCATTTTGAAATGTGGGGACACTGAATACATATGCTCCCAAGGCTACTGGAGCATTCATATTAGAACACTCTAGCAGACTCTTTTAATCAAATGGAGCAGGGGTCAGGCACATGTATAGGTGTCCCTAGAATGTCTTATGTAATGTATTAATGCAATATTCACTTTTTCAGCAGGGGAAAAAAATTTTTTTTTTACATTTCTTGAATAGTTTTCCTTGCATTTTTCTGAATTCCTTTTACAAAGCAACTGCTGTCAATAGAACACAAAGGGCCAGAGATCAGGCATCTAGTTTAGCCATTATATTGAGTTTATAATCTGTCTCCTGCAAAAGGAAACTATTACTTCAACTTTGCAGCATAGAGATGATGTAAAAATGGTCTAGCACAGGGGTGAGCAAAATGTGGCCTGCGGGCCACATGCAGCCCACCAGGCCATTTCATCCGGCCCGCCGGACCCCTAAAAAATTTAGAAAATTAATATTTATCTGCCCCTGGCTGCCTGTCATGTGGCTCTCAATGGCTTGCCAAAACTCAGTAAGCGGCCCTTCACCCAAAATAATTGCCTGCCCCTGGTCTAGCAGAACCTAGGCTGGCCTTGATAACTTGCTTAATATAAAGGAGGATGTTTCAGGTGCTAGACCTGAGGAACTGTAGAGAACAATGAAAACAAATTTAGGTGTCTCCCCATGGCCATTGTGGGTATTAAACTGTGCTCCATAAGGGTTTCCTCCTTATCAAGTTCTAACATTGTTGCAATAAAAAAAAAAAAAAGAGAGACCATTTAAAACATTATATTGGGTTTTATTCAATAAGTTTCCAATATTTGCCTGAAGGTTCTAATTAGTATATTTATTTCTCTAGAAATAATGCTTTATCATATTAACCTTTAAATCCTGATGGATCCCAAAAATAATCTTTAGAAGAAACTGAGCATGCTTAAGACATCTGGATATTACACCTACCACAAACAGGTGGCAGATAAATCAAGGATTTTTAGTGGTTAAATAAATGTTTTTTTCTCAGTCTCTCAAAATCATTGTCACCAAAGAAACAATGATGTAAATAATCCAGATTCTTCTATTACATTTAGGCAAATGTTCACAAGGCACTCAACTGTTAAGCCCATTAAATGAGGCAAATACTATTTAAAAACCAAATAAATAATGTTCCCTATGGTTGCCTAAATGGAAGATTCTCACATAGAAGAAGAAAAAACAAGTTTGAAGAATTATATGGAAACTTTTTAAAAATAATTGGAAAGGCAATGACATTGCAATGTCTTTTGAAATTGTATTATAACTTTCCACATGATTTAGGTAGGTTATAGTAGCATGGAAAAGACTGAAAGACAAAATAGCAGTTGTGATTTTATAGCACAAGACAAAATGTAGTTGGAGTACATCTTTTAGCTATGATCCTTGTATCATTTGCCAATTTGGTCATGATAAAAATTATTTGTTCCATCAATGGAGATGCCTGTGTATCTCTTTTTTTTTTTTTTTTGAGTCACAAGAAAGCATGATCCAAGTGACTTCAGCGTGACAGTTTTACTTCACGTACTCTGCCTTATTGTAGTTATTGTGCCATTGAAAGCCTATTTGAATAGGTTTCTTTGCTTGTGATATTTATTTTGTATCAACAGTTGTCATGGTCAAGAGCAGTTTTCAAACAAAGTCAGTTGGAGCTTCATAGTAATTTGGAGAGACAAGTCATCTGGAATTCAGGGCTACTGAATCACTCAACAATGATGTCTAGTCTTGGTTTTATTTTTGAGTTCCTGTCTTCTTTTTTCTGTCCTCTTTTTTGTTGACCTGTGCTTTCTTAGCTCACTGCATTCCAAGAAGAAAGCTAATTTTATATTGTTTGAGTAATGTTAAATTTTACATTAAAGCCTCCTTTCCCCCTAATTCTCCAAATTTCCCTCTGCCTTCTGGCTGTTACGCAGTAGTCTTCAGCTTCTTTCTCAGTTCTCCTGGAATATGTTGTCTTCCTTCTTTCTCAAACGCTTCTTACAACAACATAATTCCCCTTTGCTCTTAGCAGTTTCTGACCCTCAAGGCCACGTATGTTTGGTGATTTCCCTAGGCAGTAGTGAGGTGGGATAGCAGGATACCTGTCAACTCTCAGGAAGCTGGGGTAGCCAAAGCTGCTCTTATTGCACTTCCTCGGAGAGTGTGTAGCAGCAGGTCTTCTTCTCGCTGCTTCAGTACAACTCCTTATTCCTCTTTGCTCTTTTTGTCACCACTTTGCTGTCATCTCCTGTTGCACGGTTCTAAATAATGTTGCACGGTTCTGCAGAATTGAGAGCAACAGAGTGCTGACAGCATATGGGAACAATCAGTCTCTCTGGGCAGCAAACTTCTAGCCTATAACTCTCAAAATTGGACTTGGCCCATTATGCTGCACCCACAGTGTGTGAAATCTATGTCTCAAAGCAACAATGGTCTGCCTCTCTCCCTCACCACTGAGACTCAACCTTGTTCAACCTCTTACTACTAATACTACTACTACTACTACTCACTGTACATTCTAGCAGGCTGCTGATCACAATGAGAATATACCTAGTTCCTATGCTGTCAGCTTGGTACGGCTGTGGTTGTCTTTTCCTCCCTTACCCCTGACTTGGGCTAAGTACAGACAGTCAAAAAGCCTGAAATTGACTCAATTCCATCTTTGTAGGTTAGTCTAAGCTGCAAAGATTTAACTGAGAAGCAACTGGACACATTTACCTTTGGTTCAGGAAATGCAGCCACATGCCTGCAGTAGCTATGACCAGAAGCCAGGGAGCACTAGAGCATGGCTCTGGCATTTCCTGCTGCCCCTGAGGTCTCTGGGATTTTTTTTTCATAGACATTAGGGCTGAAAGGGACCTCAGAAGATCATCGAGTCCAGCCACCTGCCCCAAGGGCAGGAAGTCAGCTGAGGTCACAGGATCCTAGCGATATATGTCCAATTGCCTCTTAAAGGAGTCCAGAGTAGGTGCTTGCACCACCTCTGGAGGCAGTCTGTTCCAGGCCTTGGGGACTCGGACAGTAAAGAAGTTCTTCCTTATGTCCAGCCTGAAACAGTCTTGGAGAAGTTTATGACCGTTAGACCTTCTCATCCCATGGGACGCTCTGGTGAACAGCCGTTCCCCCAGATCCTGATGTACACCCCTTATATACTTATAGTCCGCCACCAGGTCCCTCCTGAGCCTGCGCTTTTCCAGACTGAAGAGTCCCATGGCTCTCAGCCTCTCATCATAAGGCCTGTTTTCTTGCCCTCAGCATCACAGAAGCAGGACTCTGCAGGGTCGCTCATCACTTGCTCTTCATGCTTACAGGTACCTCTGGGATTTTAGTCCACAGTCACAGTTTGCAGTAACTTTCAATAAGTGTAGCAGGGCAGGGAAGCTCTGTACTCAGGGAAAAAGAGAATTTAACCCCCCTCCCAGGCCCCAGCCCCCAGCCAGGGTTTGCCTGGTGGGGGCAGTCCTTGCTTCTCTCTCTTCCCCCTTCCCCCACTCAACCCAACCCTTCTCTGCTGGAGCAGACAGCCTAGCTCAGCCCAGGGCTGGAAAGCATGCTGGGATCCTAGGGGACTCTGATTTAACTTGAGCCAGGAAGGGGTCTGGGACAGAAGTTTCATTAACTGGTTTGACCCAAATCAGTTAAGTCTGATACTACATTCAACCAGGTTTATCTCAAACCAGTTTCAGCCATTTTGAACATGGTTTATGTGCACTGAACTTAAGTTCTGTTACAGGTTTAAACCAGTTTCTGATGACTTAAACTGGTTTATGTGTAACTTCTGTCTCTAGCTTTGCAGAGAGCTCATTTGGAGCTCCACACTCAGTCTCGCTGGCTAGGTGATGGCCAGACGCATGCTTTATGCTTGAACATGAGCTTTATCAAGTTTAGTTCCATGATTGCACACTCATGAATTTTAATGAATGAAATTGCTTTTTCTCATCTTCCATGCCTTGCTTACTCATTTGATTTGAAAACTTTAGCATCAGTAAAGTAATTACAGGTGGTGCTATTTTGATTTGCTCATGTGATATTTTAGTCCTCAAAGTTCTTACTAGTGAGGTGCCAAGAGGGCAGATGGCTGTGTATGGCGCTTACTGTTTCCAGAGTACCTGCTTGGTAGGGCTGTGCGAAATGGCACTGTTTCGTTTCGACTTTCATTTTGACATTTCGAAAGGACAATGTTTTGTTTCCAGTTTCGTTTTGAAGCACTGTTCTGTTTCACATTGTTGGAACTGTTTCGCTGTTTTGCCCATAGGCTATAATGGGGAAGCACAAAACTGCCTAAAAATTCGTTATTTCCTGGCAGATATGGATGAAAACAGCAGGGATGGTAGCCCCTTCTGAGGGCATGAGGCCTGCCAAGTTTTAAGGAGATAGGTGCAGGGGTTTCTGGGAAACTGCACCTCAGGCTGCTGACAAGCAAAACTCATGACATGTGACTGTGTGTGCTGTTAAGGTGCAGCTGTTTTTCTGTCCCTTCCCTAGAGCAATGGGATTGGAAGGGACCTCAGGGAAGGATCACAGTCACCAGCCAGCTACACGGTCAATATCAGAGGGGTCCTTCCCTCCTCTTCCCCCTTCCTCTCCTTAGTTTCTGTTTCCCTCAAGCAAGCCCAGCTTCAAAACTTGAAACATTTTGAAACTTTTGAAATGTTTCGACTGCCCTTGTTTCGTTTCGAGTCTACTCTGAAACCTTTCGTTTCATTTCAGTTCTGCTGCTTCGAGCTCAAAATGAGTCAAAATAGTGTCAAAATGAAACACCTGGCAAAATTTTGAGCAGCCTACTGCTCAGTGGTTCATCTACATGGCAGAAATGGGTGATCTCAATGCCCCAGTTTGCAAGCATTCACAGGGCTTAGGTCACCCTAACAGTGGGGTGCCTTGTCTAAAGTTAGTTCACCTCAGAGATGAACCCAGCTACTTGCCACAGGCCTGGGGCTGGTCTGTTCTTACTTCCACAACCCTGACCAAGCTATTCCAAGCTAGATTGCGAATGCCAACCCCTCTCCCTGCCCCCTTTTACTTACGTCAGTCTGCCTGTGTCTCTCTGGGCAAGTGGCAAAGGCTTGTACTATGCCACCTAATCCTGAATCCTGCAAATGCTTATTCACACTCTAATTTCACACACTGAGTCTTCTACACCAGGATGGCCTTTTCCCTTCTCTCTGCTGTGGCATTGTGATCGATTCCTACTAAATATTCCCATCAAAGATCAATGTGGGTAATTACAGCATTTCAGCCATTATGGCCCTCTCTGATGTTAATTAATCTACTTCAGTAAAAAGGCTTTTAAATAGATCATTAGCAGTCTAATGAACAAAGGGGACCTCAGCAGAGAAGAAACCAGAATAGGATGCTGCTACTGGTATGACCCACCTCTGCACTTCTGGTCAGGCAGGCAGAGAATATGGCAGTTTGCAGACTGAAGTCTTCTTTGGGCAAACTGACTGGGAAAAGTATGAAGTCTGTTTCTTCAGCCTCAGGTCTATTGTCCTGAAACAAATGTTGGTGGTAGACGGAAAAAAAATGTTTTTCTTGAATGTTTGCATGAGCAACATTTTTCAGACACAAACGTTTCCAAGAAAGGAAATGGAAAATCAGTGCAAACTTGTCAAAGTGCAATTAATTGTTTGATTTCCCCATTAATATACCATCTTGACTTAATAGGGCTTCATGCCCTCTTGATTTCAAAAGATTTCTTTCAAAATGCATGTCTGGCTTTAAGTTGCTACCCAGCTTTTCAAAAACCACTTTAATAAAATATGTTTAGTTAATCCCACTTTAAATTGCTTGGAGTTAAGGATGGCAAACAAATAAGTATTTGTAAAAAAAAAAAAATCTTAGGGATATCCTACATTTATATTACTGTATTAATAAATCAGTACAAAATCAAATGTTTTGATGTAGTAAAAATTTGCCTCGGGCATTAGTTTCCTGCATATTCACAATCTGTGTCTACATTCAGATTAATTTAAAATAAATCTTCTGGATAGATTTTTAAAAACTGGGGAAACCAGTAAAGTCTCTTTTCCTTACTAACAAGTTCTACTCTCTTCATGCACGGATGGCTATTCCTGGTTGGTGGGTAACCATTTACAAGGGGCCTCTCTCAAAATATCAGTGGTGCTCCCTCCTAGAAAGAAACTGTGTTTCAATAGTTCAGATGATAAAGTCATGATAGAGCACCTGAATAAATTGTTCCTAAAATGGAACCATAGTTTATGGTCTGTCCTTGCTCTTGAAACTTATTTTTTATATTTGGCCAGGTTTTTAAATCCAATCCAAGTGCATTTTTTCATTTAGGGCAGTACATTTTCTCTGTGCAAACTCTGATTTGGCACATGCCAGATATAGTGAGGTTCATGGAGGTTGCTACTACAGGCTAGAATTCCTCATTGAGAAGGACCCAGAAATCTGTGGCTTCAGGGAATCTGAAAAGAGAAATATTGAAAATAAAGATTAAAATTGCTCATTGTGCTAGAAGTGCCACTTTTGTTTTGCCCTTTGAGACTCAAAACCCTGGTTCATTAATGTATGTAAGCATGCGTTGTGGCCAAAGAAAATTATTCCTTGCTATTATAGTTGGCAAAAGGTGCTGGACATTGTTTCCAGAGCTGGAGGAAGCCGTACGTGGAAAAAAAGCATGCTAAAAAAAATGTCTTTTTTTCTCTGGAATGTTTGACTTTTTTTTTTTGCTCTGGGCTGTGACCAGCTGTACATCCTAGCCCAGAGCATCATCTTGTCTATAAATATTTAGTGTATGTTTTGTTAGTGTAGTAACCCTGAAAAATAATGCGTCGGTAGTCTACTTCACATGAAGCTTTTGTTTTTAATCCAGAAATAGAGGGATAGGGGGATATATTACCAAAACGTGTTTTACATTTACATTACTTTTTAATGACACTGTGCATTATATTAAATTACGTGGCTAGATCACAAATTGAGGAAATGATGCCCCCAGTTTTACTGTCTGTTAAGAAAGCTCTCGGATTTCCTGCCTTAGCAGATTCTATGCATTATGTCTAATTAGGCATAGCTTACATAGTTATATGCTAGTTTACTTGCCATTCATCATGAGCCGAAGGTTGTATTTTAGGAATATGACATTTTTGTGAACTGTTTTAATTACTTTGTTTCTTTTTTCTTCCTTTCTCTTAAGATATTAGGGCAGTTGGGCTAAAAAAGGGGATGTTCTTCAACCCTGATCCTTACCTAAAGATGTCGATTCAACCAGGGAAGAAAAGTACATTCCCTACGTTTGCCCATCATGGTCAGGAAAGACGGTCTACTATCATCAGTAACACAACTAATCCTGTTTGGCACAGAGAGGTAACATGCCTTTTCTAGAATTCCTTCTGCCTGCTGGTGCAATAGTTCACCCAAGTAGTTGTTTCTTTTTATGTTTTGGTCCTGTCTGATGCTATGAGCTATTTTTGCAGTTGATTATTTAAATGTACTTAGATATTGTTGTAGTTGCAGGAACCCTGTTGTTGGGTAGGAACAGTTGCCTTTTATAATATGTTTGAACCATACTGCTGTGAGCAGCTCATTCCCTCTGCTGCTGGCAAGATTTGGAATCACTCAGTAGTCCTGTGGATTCCTTGAAATAAAGGACTAAATTAATTAGAATGGATTATATGGTGTGAGGATACTTAAGACACAATAAGTGAGCATTCATGTTTTGACTTAGCTTGGGCAGTGATTCCAGCTATTGTTCATTGAGAAATGCTCCTCTCTGTAGCTTGTAGCAACTGGCAAGTTTACAGATTGGTTTATTGTCAGGCAGAGGGGATGCTCTTTAAAGTACATGGTTCCTGTAGAAGGATTAGTCAAGGGAGGAATTATAGCACCATCTAGCAAGAGGAAGACAGCTTGACAAAAGCTGGCTTTTCGAATTTATTTCTACTTGTGTCAGAGCAGACACTGAAACAACTCAGTCTTTAACAAGTGCAGAATGGCAAAACTGTGTCAAAAAGAAAATCTTAAGTGAGAAATAATATTTAAGTTAATACCTTTTAGTAACCAAAACCTGGACCTGTTAGATGGCCATTTGGTAGCTCTTGTGAAACAAGTTGATGGGCTGAATCTGCTTTCCACTAGGTATGTGCCCCCGCTATATTTGGTATCTGAGTGTTAACAGAGTCAAAGCTACAAGGGGTGTGGATAATCTTGTCAGAGAACATAGCTGAAATAAGGTTGCAGTAAACTGGAACAAGGTGCAGTGGTTGTCAGAGTATGATCAATGACAAAACTGTCTATTTTCTGGATAAATAATACACATTTCCATCAGTGATACCAATCTAACATCTTTAATAGATACACAGATACACTTTAACAGATATGGTTTAACAGAGTCTACTTGCTGCTGAGTTCAAAGTAAGAGGTTTAGCTACTAAAGACATCCCTACACTGCCTCCAGACCACTCTAGGAAGCACTGCAATAAAATACAATATGCCTACTTCCCCCATGCTACCCCCTGAAACAAATGCAATGTTGCTGCCTTAGTATGGTACTTGGTATATAGTGATAACTACACCTGAGCTAGTTCACTGGGTGCATGCCAATATTATTGTAAACAGCCTTATAAACATCCTTATTAAGGTGCACACAAGCCGAGTGTACCATGTTCCACTGTAGCACTCCCAAACATGATCCAGAAATGTTGTAGACATACTTTTACTACATGCACTTTCCTTTATTTCTAATAAAAAGTAGTCGAGTTTTTCTTTTATTCCCTTGCCCTCTAGTTGCTTGCTTTTGCAGCTTTTATCAAAGTGATAATCACTGGAGAATATATTATGTCAGCATGCCTTTAACTGATATGTTCTTCTCTGTAACAAGATACTGATAATACCCTTATATAATTATAATGCACATGCTGCACTGTATTGTATGTGGTGCAGAATTGATTCCTTCCTTCCCTTAGGAAATTTGCAATTTTATTATAGCAAACTGATAGTAACAGCATTTAAGTTCTGTCCATCACAGGAAAGCTTGATCCTGATGATAGACTGGGTGAGACAATGGTTTTCTATTCTGTATGCTAATCAGACACATTCAACAATTAAAGTCAGATGAAGCTGTAGTGAAACATCTAGGTTTTGTTCCCTATTGACATTTATTTAGCCATAGAAGTATACTGTGTTTTAGGTATTCTGGTCAGATTGTCATTTGTATTGAAAATCCCAAGGGTGAAGGCTAATGGATGTTTAAATAGATGATGTAAGCTGTTCCTGAGCAGGTAACTGATGCTTTATCAAATTGTCATTTGAAGAGTGAAACATTATAGTGATATAGAAAAAAATTACAGTTTATTCTTTCTGAAGGGAAATAAGGAATAACTTTATTATCTTGGCATAATTTTGTAATATGGAAACAGATGTAATTAGCAGTAATTATCTCTTTGTGTTGCCTGTTGCCAGGTGGTGGTGTAAATATCCATTCTTGTTGAACAGAGGTATCCTGATAGCCTGTCAAATCTGTTATTTCTTTGCAGAAATATTCTTTTGTTGCACTTCTAACAGATGTCTTGGAGATTGAAATTAAAGACAAATTTGCCAAGAGTCGTCCTATCATCAAGCGCTTTCTTGGGAAGTTAACCATCCCAGTCCAGAGGCTATTGGAGAGACATGCAATAGGGTAAATCATAAAACTAACAGTAAACAAAGCATTCTATTAGTCAGGAGGATCACTACCTGTGATATAGTCACAAACCAATTTTTCCATGACTAATTTTGATCAAATACCATAGACTTGCCATAGCGGGAAGTTAACCTTTTTTCAGTCTTATTATAGAATATGTTCTCATTTCTTAGCTTTTTATATTAATTTGACTCTGTGTGATTTGCCTATAATTTATTTTCTGTGCATCAAAGGTGTTAACTTGTTGCTAGTACGTCAAAGAGTAATAAGGCAGTTAGTTATTTAAAGCAATGGAGTTGAATACAAATATTTAGAACAAGCAGATTTTTTTTATACAATACAAGCATTTCTAATCCTCAGTTATAGAAATTTAACATTGATTTAACTAACTGGGTAGAACTGAAAGGTTTATGTAGGTTCTTTTTCTGAGTGTAATGCTGTAACATTGAAATTTGATGGGCCCCAAAATTAATCTACTGTGTCATTGAAAGGTTTTTTTGACAATCTCCTTAGATTTCTGTACTATTTTAAAGATGCAAAACCATTTAAAATGATGTCCTAAAAGGTTCTTTTGGCCTAAAGTGACTATTGGTATTGACCAAATTATTATCAAATCTTGTTCATGCTCAGAGTACAACGCACTATGACAAAAGCTCTAGAATTCGGTAGTCAGAAAATGAAGGAAGGATGAAAGCCAGAGGTGTCGGTCAGAAAACTTGAGCTTCATGTGAGTCAGGTGAAAGTGACTGTTGTTTGGCAGTGGGCCTGCTCTTCGTATAGTAGTATATGCAGTGAATAAAATATAAATGTATGAAAAAATTCTGTATAGTATTTATTTTATCAGGATCCTAAATGTTCATATAGTAAATTAAGTGGTCATAAAACAAGATGACAACATCTGTCATCTGAACATAAGAGAGGAGCTGAACTGTAAAGCATGTTTTGTATAGGGCCACTGAAGCCTATGCGAGTCCTTTCGTTGACCTCAAGTAGGCATTGAATGAGATGTTCTTTTCAAGAATTTCAATGGCAAGGCAGTGTCATTGTGCTTCTGCACAACAGCTAACATGCAGCTCCCTTTTTCAAAAATATTTCCACCAAATATGTAGCAACTTGTATTCATAGAGCAAAGCAAATTCAGGTTGAAAGTAGTTTTCATCTTTAAGCTTCGTAAGTAGTGGGTACGCATGTAAGTTAAAAAAAAGAAAAAAAAAGATGATGTTTGAATAATAGCAAAATTTTGATGGTGCTTCTGTTGACTAAATATATTTAAAAAGGGTTTGTTCATACACTTTATAATAGTATCAAAAGTAGCCCAGGTACATGTAAGGGACTTTCCTAAGAAATGCTAAGTTGAAACAATTTGATTGTCTAATTCAGCATTTCCCAAACTGTGGACAACCATGGCGGGGGATGCAACTGGTTCTTGGGGCAACAGGGATGGGACACATGCGAATCACGGTGCCAGTTAGCAGCTGCCCCGTACTTCAGCCACTGACACGCCCCAACTTCAGCCACTACTGCTGCTTTCCCCAAGGCAGTTCCCCTCACCAGCAATTGTCACTGACTGCCAGAGAGGGAAGAATCAGTAACAATCAGTAGTGGGGTAACCAGTAGGGAGGTAAGCAAAGACAAGATGGCAAGCCTAAGTACAGGGCTGCATGACTATTTTGGTGGGGCATAAACCCACAAGGTTTGCAAAACACTGTTCTAATTATCATTTTGAACTGCTATGTTTGTTTAGCACAGTAGTTTGATTCAGATTTGATTAAAACTGAGTTTAAATAAAAGATGAGATAATGCGGTAAGTGTTTTTTGCTTGTTAAATTTGCACACTGATGAACAAGTGAACCATTGGCAAATTTCAGAGCTCTGCTCTGTGTGTTTATTTGCACAGTAACACCAAAATGTTCCAGCTACACTATTTTGTAGTTGTGTGAAGTCTGGCAACTACCTACATTTGTTGTGTTTATCTATACGTACAGACATCTTTTCTGTACATTTTGCAAGCAAAAATTTTGGAAAACATTTTTGGTTTTAGCTTCCGAACTTGCAACTAAAATATCTCAGAATCTTTGAGGGAGGGAGAAGATTATGGAATATGCATATATGTAAGAATTATATAAGTAAATATTCAATTTAGTTCACTGAAAAATTAATGCTGATATTTTGTCCACTTATCAAGGATGATGATGTTGTTTATTTGTAATGCAGTAGTGTCCAGGGGCACCAATCAGTGATCATGGCCCAGCCTCTTCCTCAGAAATCTTACAAAGTAGGTCATGATGCATAAATTAGATGAAACAGACTGAACAGAAAAGATCTACAACATAACATTAAAGTACAAAGTACCCTAATTATAGAAAAACTAGGCATGATTTTTTTGACAGGCAATTAAAATGTAATCTCTTTTAACCTCCTCGTCATGACAACAAGCGGGGAAGATGTGGATATTATTTTCTGTAATAATTTTAAAAAATCAACTTTAAAAAATGCATAAGTTCAAGTACTGAAGCCTGGGCCATGTATGCTATTGGCTTATTGGCTTTATTAGCGACTCAATTTTATTTTGTATTTTTCTTTCACGAATACAGAGTTGTGCTATTTACTTGGTTTATGTAAAGCTTCATCCTCATTACATCATAGGAATACATGTAACCAAATTTTCACTGATCTTTATAGTCCATTTGAATGCAGAATAAAAGTCCATTTTGAAACTTTAATAACTATAATCATGCAATCTTTCAGTTCTAAACCTGTGTCTATGCATATTGGTTAGTTTTGAGGGATGCTACTGTTAATTCACTACAATATAGGCTGAAGTCTAGGAGCTGCTAGTCTGTAAACAGGTTGTGTTAATTTTGTCCTTCGTTTCACTTAGAGTTAGCCTCAGTTTCAGATATTGCTGCAGCTGAATGAGTACAAACCCTTCATATAGAAAAAGGCAACCAAGATTTGCACAAGTGGAGCATACTCTCATTTCAGATGGGGTATTACACTGCTTTTTTATACCTATGTGACCTAGATTTATGTTGTCTGTCTCAATGAATAACTCATAATTTAATCTTGCTGTAATATGGTAGAGGAAAACAGACAAATCCATTGAAGGTGCTTTCTTACCAGAAAAGCATTTTCCTGGGAATTAACTATTTTGGCCATTTTCCTGATTAAATCTTAAGGTCCTGATTCACTATTATATCATACTATTATGTTTACTGTTGTAAACACAGAGGACTACAGGGCTGAAATAAGTTCGTTTGTAAATCTAATTAATTAATCCTTTTCAATGAAAATCTTTAATTATTAACTTAGTCTATTTTCTATCAAATGTCTAACAGTGCATTAAATGACATATTGCCCAAAGGTATATATCTTTTTTCTTTCTGATTACACTTTCTGGTATGTTCCAATGAATTGTATAAGTTGAGGTTTTTTGTGGAATGTATCAAATATACGTACATTGTACTTTTGCTATTGAGCAAAACTCTTTATTTTCAATGTATGTGGCCTTGGTTCTGGCTTGAACAGCACACAGAAATATTTCATTTTTTTGCATTGGAGAAGGAGTTTCATAGAAAACCATAACTAGTTCATTTTCCCCCTTATAGTAGTAATGCTGCTTTTGAGTCAGGGAAATAAGAGTGCTCAAAGCCTGGAACTTGCCATTCTTTAAATAAGTTGTGTTAGTTTAGGTCTCATCTGGATTTAGAGTGAGCCCCAATTCTAGCAGTCAGATAGCTTCATCAGTACCCAGCATATGAAAAGGGGGTTGCAGATGGCGAGGTGCATCATCACATATGAAATAACATGTATTTTTCTCCAGTTAAAAATAAACTAGGAGCTTTACTACTATGCTAGGGGCCCAGGGCAATGTTGAATTAAAACAAATATAACTTCACCGGAATGAGTTGGAAACAATTTTAGGACTAAAGTGGGAGCTATTACTAAGAGCAGCTAACAGAAAGCAGAATTAAAGAACAAAGGTTAGGTTGATTAGTGGAACATTAAGACCATTATAAAGAAGAGCGGGTCATTAACACCTGTGGAAGGAAGAGTTCAGAAGGGATCAGCTAGATTATAATGAGCCATGAAGTCAGTTGACTCCCCCAGTACTGCCTGACTAGAAATGCTGCTGCCACTGCCAAGCACTTGGTTTTAAACTTTGGGTGGAGCAGGAATCAAAGGATTTGCCCCCTGACCCTGCATATCTGTGTACAAAAATTGCCAGTTGGGAATTTTGTATAGCTGTTGTGGAGAATAGTGGCTGACTGAACACACAGCAGAAGTGGTTTGTTTCATGGCCTGCTCTCTTAGGCATTAAAGCTGTGACCCTTACAGCTCCAGCCCATATATACTGGGTCAAATTGCTGAAGCAATGTTGAGCACAAACTGCTGAGCAATGCTGAGCACAAACTGTAGGAGACAGTCAAAACTCCCAGCCCCATTCCACTTCCCTCTACCTGGCAAAGGAGGCTTGATTGGGTTTAGTAGTGTAATAGAGCTGCAGCACCAGCAGTGGAGTATTCCAGTTGGCATTTTGGTGGATAAAGTAGCCAGGGGGTGACCACTTTAATTTAGACCTTGTCTACACAAGGTATTTTGCTATAACCTAAAGTTTGAATTTAAACCCCTATGGTTTTGCCAGTATAACTTATCCTGTGAGTCCTCTTTTATTCCAGTATGCAGGTGGCCTTTTTAATTTCTTTTTTGCCTACTATCACTTGGGAAGAGATTAAAGCTAAGCTATTTATACCACTACAGAGTGCCCTCATGGGGAGTTATACCCATGTACCTGTACTGACATAAGTGATAAAACTGTCCTATGTTGACATGCCCATGCATGGGCTGTCTGAATTATGCTGGAGGAGACTGTGGACTGACTTTTGGATGCTTATTGGAGTACATTGGACAGAATCTCATCTTTTGTCTCAGTAAAACAATTAACCCATGTTTGAGTCTCAGTGAAATCTCTGATTTAGAATAGGTTTAACATTAATCCCATGCATTAAGAACTGTGCTTAAATTGGTTCCTGGTCAGCACTAGCTTAAAGTTAGGTGTGCATCTAAGTGCTTTTTTAACTTGGGCCTAACAAAATGAATATTTCTAGCATTTATCTTTCAAGTAATGAAATAATTGATTTTTTTTTGTAAACTTAGAAATTTAAAAAATATTTTTTCCTTTAAAATGTTCTCCCTTTCAAAATTCTGAAAAGATTTGCGGAGGATGAAAGCTGCTGGTACATGATTGCTACTTGGAAACAGTAGTTTGTTCCACTGTTTTACATGATGGTTATTAGTCTTTCAGGAAGTGCATGGTATTTGTGCATCTCTGCAAGGTAGTAGATGAGGCCCATTTCTATGAATTCATGGCTAAAACATTTGATTGCATTATGTCTTGCTGACATGAACATGACAGATTAAAACTTTGACAGTTAAAAACAGGATGGTAAAAAATCTAGAGAACTATTTACCTTTTGTGAATATACATACATACATAATACATACATGCATACACACACATTTTCTCTTTACAGAGACCAAATTCTCAGCTACAATCTTGGCAGAAGGCTCCCAGCTGACCATGTAAGTGGGTATCTGCAGTTCAAAGTGGAGATTACATCTTCCATTCATGAAGGTGAGGTTTACAAAAGGACCTGTGTTTTCAGATGGTCAGTTAGAAAAAAAAAAAGTTATTATTTACTATGCTTGCCTATTACTCTCTTTTTTTTGTATACAGTGATCGTTGAAAGGAAAGATGTTGTTTTAGATAGTTCAAACGCCAGTTTTGAGATGCTGTCTATTTTTATTTAATGTTTTTTTTCTCTCATTGTGTTATCTTTTTTTAAATGTACTTCGGTGCTCTTAGCTTGCCTCTCATCCAATTCATTTGCAATTTCTTTATTAGTAGATGCCAAGTTATCTTAGTGTATTAGTGTATTACTGATCTATCTAGTATAAGCCTTAGTTTGGCATTACTGCACCTATCGACTTCTTGCTTGCATAATGCCCTGTGGCAGGGCACTGTTTGTGCCTGCCACTGCAAGGGCCTGGAGCTGGCAGCTGCCGGGTGCCTGATGAGCGCAGCCATTTTGAACCGAGGGCAGCCCATATAAGCAGGACAGTTCTGCTGCTGGGGGCCAGGCAACAATATTGCCTGGCCGGAGGGCTCCTGGTATCATCTGGAGGTAAGGGAGGAGCTGTAGGGGAAGGATAGGAGGCTGCTGGTCCTGGGTACGACCTAAAACACTGCACCCTGCTGAGAGTGGGTGGCCTGGTGGAGCTCCCAGTGGTGCGGGAGCCCCCAGGAAATACCAGGCCAGTTACCACCCCGGTGAAAGGCGGGTCAGGGCCCCTAACCCCTTGCCTCTACAACTGGGTGGGTTACCCCTTTGTTTGGAGGGCCTGGAGGGTGGACCCCTGGAGAGAGAGAAAAGGCCATAGACTCAGGCCTGCCTGGACTTTCCCTGACTGGTCCATGCTGGGGCCAGGAACAGAAGGGTCAAAGGGCCGGGGGGGCCACCGTGAGGAACGCCCAAGAGCCGAGGGCCTGGGGTTCCGGCTGGCCTGGAGGTGGGCTGGGGCTAGTGAGCTGAAGGTCCCGGGGGGACCACACCCGGGAGGGGAAGCAGTTCAGGGAGCTATGCTGCCCAGTGTGAAGGCGGATGAAACCACCTGAGGAGATGAATCCAGGTGGGGTTCATTTAGGAGGATTCTGGGGCCCAGTGTGGGGGCCGGTGATGATGATAACATTGAGATGCCATCTGCGAGGCTTGGGCTGCGGTGTAGGGGAGGAATGGAACCCCTGGCATCAGGCCTGGCATCGGGGCAGGAAATGGGCAGCCTCCCACTTAATTACATCAATGAACTAATTAATTCCAACAAGGTGTGGTGGGTGAGAAGGCGGGCGGTTAGCCCAGAAACAGGTGGGTGGGCCACAGTTAGATCGGCCCTGAGAAGGACCCCTGTTACATGCCCCCACCTTTGAAAGTAATATTCATTCCTAAACAATTGTTAGGATGAAATGTTTGATCTGTTTCCTCTTTCATTACATTCTATATCATGTCCTAAAAAACTCAGAAAAACAATATTCCACCTTAAAATGTTTATTGCAATACCCCAGAAAGCACCCACAGAACCTTTAGCTAGATTTCCCTTCTTTAAAGGGAAAAATATTAAAGTGTATTCTACACAGAAGGTGATCTTTTTGTAGTTTGTGGCTTCTTCCTAAAATTTTGGGCACTGGTCATAATAGCCTGCCTATAAGAGAAAAATTGCAGTCGATGTCAGTGGCTGGCCCACTGTAGAGCCTCATCTTGGATACAGGAGTACAAACTTTAGAAAACTGTTTCTTACCTTCCATGTGGTGGTTGTCAGAGCAGTTTTTACAAGATTCTTGGCAAAGTGCTTGCATCTCTTAGAGCAGGGTGGATGTTCTTTGTGGTGATACTTCAGGTTTATTAGGTTTGCTTTACCCCACAAAGTAGATTAAATCCAAATTATTCATGACGGCCAATACTTAGCAGGTTTTTTTTTTAGAGTATGATATCATAGAAGCCTAGATAGAATTCACTGCAGTTTTTTCACTTAGCTATTTTGAATGAAGGTAATGCACAGCTTAACAGATGTATGTTTATATATCATTCATGTTATACAATGATGTTAGAATTAACCTGCTGGAGGCATCATGGATTTCAATTCCAGTCTTTGTGTTTTTAATGGCAGATGCTTCACCAGAAGCAGTTGGTACTTTGCTAGGAGTGAATTCCGTAAATGGAGATTTGGGAAGCCCCTCTGATGATGAGGACATGCCAGCCGGACATCATGACACACATCCAGTTTGTTCAAATGGTTCAGTTCTTGAGGAATCTTCTGGAGAGGCAATACCAAAGCATCATTTCAGGACTAGTACGGCTCTAGAAACAGACCAGGAGGAATTAACTTCTTCTACTTCAAGGTCATCACCTATCAGAGGTCGCCAGGACTCACTGAATGACTATCTGGATGCAATAGAACACAGCAGTCATCCGAGACCTGGAACATCTGGTGGCAGTGAGCGTTCACTTGGGGCCTCCCCAAAACTAAGAAGTAGCTTTCCCACTGACACAAGACTTAATGCTATGCTCCACATTGATTCAGATGAAGAGGAGCATGAGTTGCATCAAGATATGGGTTTTCAGTCTTCCTTGGAAGAAGAAGGTGGTTTAGTGATGCTTAATGGTGCTACAAGGAATGTTGAAGAACATTGTTCAAGTCACTCATCAAATCAGGTAATGCGGGGTTCAGC
>NW_005842318.1:482460-489012 GCF_000455745.1 Alligator sinensis
GTTCAGCAGACAATGGAAAAGTTTTATCTTTTGAAACTCCTTTGCAGCCATCTGATGACCAGCAAGAGACTCTCCAAAGGCTTCCACCATCAGATGTGGCAATTGAAGGTGAAAACCAGCAAGACTCTCAAAATGAAGTGCCAGTAGACCAGGCTGGCATTGAATTGTGTGCCTGTCAGGAGGCAGAACAGCCTACTAGCAGTGCTGATACAGGAGCTATTGACTCTGCTGTTGGTAGTAGAAGAGGTATTAGTGAAACAGAATCTATTGACCAAGGGTCTGAACCTTCCCAGGTGTCATCAGAAACTGAGCACAGTGACCCTGCTCGCACAGAGAGTGTTAGTGAGGCTAGTACTAGGCCAGAAGGGGAGAGTGATGTTGAAGGAGCAGACAGCTCTTGTAATGAAAGTGTGACCACACGGCTGTCATCAGTTGAAACACGATGTTCATCTTTTGAAAGTGCCAGGTTTCCTGAGACTCCTGCCTTTTCATCTCAGGAAGAGGAGGAGGGTGCTTGTGCCACTCATGTGGCTAGAAGTGAGCCTGCTGCAGAAACACAGGAGACTATGCGCTGTCCTGGCTCTTTACCTGTAGTGAGATTACCAAGCACTCAAGAGGAGGGGCAGCTGGCTGAAGGAGGTAGTTTACAGGATGGAGAGGAAGCAGAAGAGATTTGGCAAAGAAGGAGGAGCCTGCAGGCTGCTGCTGCTGCTGCTGCTGTAAGCAGCCAGTCCCAGGATGAAGAAACTGGAGATGCTCAGGAAGCTTGTGAGGGAGCAGCTGCACCAATTGAAGGAGCTACTGGAGGTAATGTCTGTAGGTAATAGGCAACAATGCATTCATTAGCAGAGCTACTGAAAATACAGAATTAATACAAAATGAAAGAAAAATAAATAAATCACAAAAATGTGAAGATCTGTTAAGACAGTTTTACTTCCTTGTTCCCATTCATATTTTTAAAATTTATTTTGGTTTTGAAAAAAACATTTTAGCATAAAAAATATCAGTTTTGAAACCAAAAATGTTATAGTTAGGGGGAAAATGTGCATATATTTCTGTGTTGAATGAAAATGTTAGTGGGTAAAAACAACAAAGCCTGAAAACTAGTACCTGAGAATTTGAGGGGTTTTTGTTTTGGGAGAAAGGGAAAAAGTATGCATAATAAAATATAAGAAGGATTCAGGATTTTTTTTATAAAAAGAATTGCATATCACTTTTAAAGCTAATTCTTCTTTGTGTTATAAATTCTTCCTTGTTCATTCATTATTAATAATAACCTGAAAAGCTAATTTAAGTCATGCTAGCTCCAAAAAAGGCACCAACCTAGTTGTAATTGTTCTTAAACACATGCTGCTTCTTCAGTGATGAACTGGGGATTTTTGGGAGCTCCTTGATAACATATTACCATCATATTTTAGGATATTAGAGGTAATTTCTCTGACTCTCACGGAGTTGATCGTCCTCTGGACATTCCTGCAGTAAATCATTCCTGAAAGTTAAAGACTTAAGACAAGTATATCAAGTACTTCTGAAGAGCAGCTTTTGACTTTTGATTATATCAAATTGCACCAGATATCAGAGGAAATAATATCTCTCTGAATTCTACACAAAAGGAAAAATCCTGGTATTGTAAAAGTCAATGAGAGTTCTGCTGGCTTCAGCTGAGTCAGGGATTATGCAGGGATTTATTTTATGCATAGTTTCAACATACTGATGTATTTTTCAGCAACAAGGTGTAACAAGGTGTAAATATTTCCAGCAAAGTGTATTTAATAATTCAGGCTTGTTTGGGGTTGTCATGCGTAATAGTTATGGGTTTTTCTTTAATAGAGCAAACCTTTCTTAAGTAGTTTTCTTTATCCCTGTATATCAGAGCAAGCCTCACTCTTCAGTTAGAGACTGAAAAGTCTTATTATTGTGGGACACCTTGTTAAAATATTGTGAATATATCCTTGTAGTTTTATGTTTCAAGCACCAATGGCCAAGGTGTTCTATTTGAAGGTATTACTTTATATTATTCCCTTGAAGTCAATAAAGATATGGCAGTGTACCTCAGGAAAGAATTTGGCCTTGAGGTTATGGTATTTGGGTTTCTCTGGTAGTTTTACGTGATCTATATGCTCTGAAAGAGGTAGATATGAGTTGGCATTCCTTCTTGAGATTTGAGATTGTAGGCAGAAGCCATAATCTCTGTTGTGCAATTCAGAGACAACTCAACAGAAAAAAACACATAACTTCTTTATGTTTTAATTCTAGGTTCTCAAGCAAATGGCCACCAAGCTTTGAGGTCACTACCTTCGGTGCGTCAAGATGTCAGCCGATATCAAAGAGTGGATGAGGCTCTACCACCAAGTAAGGTTCCTTTTAACTTTAACCAAAGGGAGTTTGGGATATTAGCCACTCAACTTTTGAGGTCAAACTGAAAGATACCAGCTGAGGTGTTCCAAGTGAGGAGTAGGGAACAAGCATGTGAACTGCCTTTTCAGTGTCTGATCCAGATGAGTAGGGATGTGGGGTCATGTTCCATAGTTAGTATGCTGAAAGCTGTGATATACAGGTGAACCTTGCCATTCATGGGGGATATGTTCTCGTATCCCCCACAAATGGCAAAATCCGTGAATAAGGCACTTCGTTCATGAATGCAGTCTGTGTTCACGAACGCAATGCCCCGGGCGGGTGGGGGTAGAGCACGGCTCCAGCGGTGGTGGCAGGAGCCCGGTGGTAGGAGCCCAACAGTAGCAAGCATGGAGCTCCTGAGGAGCTCCTGGAAGTGTATAAAGTGTATTTAAAATGCGGGTTCGGCATTCGTGAATATTTGAAACCATGAATGCCGAAGCCGCGAGTAATGAGGGTTTCCTGTACTTCAGAGCTGATGGAGAGCTACACTGAAATACACTATATCCCTCTGGACACGCACTGCTAACTGGAGTTCTAAAATTAGCTGGAAAATTTTAAAGCTTGATAAGTTTAGCCTTCCTGCTTTGAACTATTGCATTAGGGATACTCTGGCTATGAGATGTATGGTTAAACACAATCATAAAATCATCATAGGGCTGGAAGGGACCCTGAAGGATCATGGGGTCCAGCCCCTTGCATGAACAGGAAAGACATCTGGGGTCAGGTGACCCCAGCCAGGTGACCGTCCAGTCTTCTCTTGAAGACCTCTAGGGTAGATGATTGCACCACCTCTGGGGAGAGCTTATTCCATAGTCTGGATACCCTAGTTGTAAAGAAGTTTTTCCTAATGTTTAGCCTGAAACTATCTTCCAGGAGTTTGTGGCCGTTGTTTCTAGTTTTCCCCCAGGGCGCCCCGGTGAACAGTTGTTCAATGAGCCCTTGATGAATGCTTCTGATATAGCAGTAAGCCGCAATCAGTTCCCCTCTCAGCCTTCTTTTCTTTAGGCTGAAGAGTCCGAGGTCCCTCAGCCTCTCCCCATATGGTTTGCCATGCAAGTCCCTGATCAGAAGGGTGGCCCTTCTCTGTATCCTCCCGAGCTTTAGCACGTCCTTGTTGAAGTGTGGCACCCAGAACTGGATGCAATACTCCAGCTGTGGCCGTGCCAACGTTGAGTAAAGTGGGAGAATCACTTCTTTGGTTTTACTGGAGATGCATCGATTGATGCATGCCAGAGCTAATTGCCAGCTTATATGCATGCTGGGGTCTATTCTTACCCCCAGATCCCTTTCATTTGTAGTGCTGGTCGGGTTAGCGATGCCCAGCCTGTAGGTGTGCTGGGGGTTCTTCCTTCCCAGATGCAGCACTTTACATTTCTCTATGTTGAACCTCATCTGGTTCCATTCTGCCCAATGTGCCACCTGTCTAGGTCTGCTTGTATCTGCAGCCTGTCCGCAGGTGTGTCCGCACAACCCCATATCTGGGTGTTGTCTGCAAACTTGGCCAATGGGCTTTTCACCCCGTCATCCAGGTCATTGATGTTGAACAGCACTGGGCCAAGTACCAACCCCTGGGGTACGCAGCTGCCCACATCTCACCAGGATGACACCGATCCATTCATTTGGACTCTCCGTGTCCTACCCCGCAGCCAGTTTCGCACCCACTTGACAGTCCCGCAGTTGAGACCGATATCTTCCAGTTTTCTGATCAGTATCTCGTGGGATACCAGGTCAAAGGCTTTCTGGAAGTTGAAGTATCTGATGTCAACCGCTTTTCTCTCGACCAGCTGACAAGTCACCTGATCATAGAAAGAAATGAAGTTGGTCAGACAAGACCTGCCTGCGATGAAGCCATGCTGGCTGTCCTTCAGTATCATGCCTTCTGCAAGTTTGTCACGTATAGCCTCTTTGATGATTGTTTCTAGGATTTTCCCTGGAATAGAAGTGAAGCTAATTGGCCTGTAGTTTCCCGGGTCCTCACACTTCCCCTTCTTGAATATGGGCACAACACTGGCCCTCTTCCAGTCCTCTGGGATTTCTCTAGAGGCTCATGAGTTTTGAAAGACCTTTGCCAAGGGCTCTGCGATTACTTCGGCCAACTCTTGCAGCACTCTTGGGTGGAGTTCATATGGTCCTGCTGATTTATATACGTCTAGTTTTTTTAATTGGTCGTACACCAGTTCTATGGCAATGGTGGGAATGGTGTCAGTCCCACCCTACTCATTCTGTGCCCTACCTGGTGTGTTGTTCCTCTTGGTCTTGTGAAAGACCGAGGCAAAGTAGTCATTTAGGAGTTCTGTTTTTTCCTGAGTGGTAGTGACCAGGTATCCTGAGGCATTGAGCAGTGGCCCCATACTCCCATTAGTTTCCCTTTTACTCCCTATGTAGCTAAAGAAGGACTTCTTGTTATCCTTGATTCTTGTAGCTAGTTTTAGTTCAGTTTCTGCCTTAGCTTGCCTAATCTGGTTTCTGCAAGTGCGGGCCATTGTCAAGTAGTCTTCCTTAGAGGCTGTCCCAAGCTTCCGTTGTTTGTATGCCTCTTTCTTTTTCTGTAAGAGGGCTGCAACTTCCCTGATTAGCTAAGAGCATTTTTTGACCCTTCTGCTACTTTTTCTCTATAAGGGCATGGATTTTCTCTGAGCCTTAAGGATTGTGTCCTTAAGGAATGAACATTCTTCTTGTGCTCCCTTTACCTGTGGTCCTTGGTCTCTCAGAGCATTCTCTACAAGTGACCTGAGCTTATTAAAATTTGCATTGTTGAAGTCTAAGACTTTGAGCTTGGTATCTGTTTTGTCAGCCTTGCGACGGACCGTGAATGTAATGATTTTATGGTTACCATTGCCCAGGCTGCCCTCTATGTTTAAGTTGGTCAACAGGTCATCTTCTTTGGCCAGGACCAAGTCAAGAAATGCATTGCCTCTAGTTGGCCTGTGCACCTCCTGAGTCAAAAAAAAAAGCTCTTTGGTGCTGGTCAGGAAGGTTCATGATTGATCTGAGCTGGCTGAGCATTCCTCCCTGGAGATGTCTGGGTAGTTGAAGTCACCCATGACAACCATGTTCCATGCACGTGTGGCCTCCGTTAGTTCATGGGCGAATGCTAGATCAAGTTCCTCCCCTTGGTTAGGCAGCCTGTAGTATACACCTACAGTCATGTCTGTCTCACCACGCCTTCCCTGGAGCTTGACCCAGAGGGTTTCAAGCTATTCTTCTTTGGGGCTGACATTGGCCTGTATGGAGGTGTACTGCTGCTTCACATAGAGAGCAACACCCCCACCTCTCCCCTACACTATCCCTTCTGTGAAGAATGTAGCCTTTTATGGCTATGCTCCAGTCGTGAGAGGAGTCCCACCAGGTCTCCATGATCCCTACTAGATCATAGTGCCCAGTGGAAAGCTGGAGGACTAATTCCTTCTGCTTGTTCCCCATGCTTGTTCCCCATGCCAGTGTGTTCCCCATTTTCAAGAAGGGGAGGAAGGAGGACCCAGGCAACTATAGGCCAGTCAGTCTCGCCTCCATCCTAGGCAAAGTCTTTGAAAAAATTATCAAGGCTCATATTTGCAAGAGCCCGGCAAGACAAATTATGCTGAGGGGAAACCGGCACGGGTTCGTAGCAGGTAGATCATGCCTGACTAATCTAGTCTATTTTTATGACCAGGTTACAAAATGCCTGGACGGAGGAGTAGGGGTTGATGTCGTATACCTAGACTTCAGGAAGGCCTTCGATACGGTATCCCACACCATACTGGTAAATAAGTTAAGAGGCTGTGACTTAGATGACTACACAGTCCGGTGGGTGGCGAATTGGCTAGAGGCTCGCACCCAGAGAGTCGTAGTGGATGGGTCGGTGTCAACCTGGAAGGGTGTGGGCAGTGGGGTCCCGCAGGGCTCGGTCCTTGGACTGATACTCTTCAATATCTTCATCAGCGACTTGGACGAGGGAGTGAAGTGTACTCTGTCCAAGTTTGCAGATGACACAAAACTGTGGGGAGAAGTGGATGTGCTGGAAGGCAGGGAACAACTACAAGCAGACCTGGACAGGTTGGACATATGGGTAGAAAACAACAGAATGCAATTCAACAAGGAGAAATGCAAAGTGCTGCACCTAGGGAGGAAAAATGTCCAGCATACCTACTGCCTAGGAAATGACCTGCTTGGTGG
>NW_005842318.1:489550-494318 GCF_000455745.1 Alligator sinensis
CTCTTTCCTGCCTATGCAGGGGGTCAGACTCGATGATCTATTGAGGTCCCTTCCGACCCTAGCATCTATGAATCTATGCTTCTGGAATTGGTGTACAGGTACTGAAGTCCTTCTACTGAGGTCACTGGCTGCCTGCTGCGTTGAAGGGGAGCTGTTTTCTCATCTTCCATAAGATCGGCTTGCTTGGTTTCATTGTCAATGGAGCTTTCCTGTATGTTGGTCCCCAGGTAGACTCCAGTTAGTGTTCCCCATCCCCCTGCAATCTTAGTTTAAAGCCCTACCTGGAATTGGTGTACAGGTACTGAAGTCCTTCTACTGAGGTCACTGGCTGCCTGCTGCGTTGAAGGGGAGCTGTTTTCTCATCTTCCATAAGATCGGCTTGCTTGGTTTCATTGTCAATGGAGCTTTCCTGTATGTTGGTCCCCAGGTAGACTCCAGTTAGTGTTCCCCATCCCCCTGCAATCTTAGTTTAAAGCCCTACATTTAAACTAATGCATGCAATGCATTAGTTACAGGATGAACATTTTCTCCTTGGTTGACCTGGTAGTGCATAACTGATGATTATGAGTGATCATTGGTGGAATGATAAAATTAAGGGTATAATTAAAGACATTTGTTATTTCAATTACTTGTGTTTCAAGGAAGAATACATCTTCTATAGATATAAAGAAAACATGAATATTGGAGGCTTCTAAATTGTCTGACAAATAGTTATGCAGTATTTTATATATGGCAGCCACATTGCTCTCATTTGCTTCACTGATGCGTTTGAATAATTCTGACCCAGTCGGTATTAATTATATTTAAAACATTATTGGATCCATCTGTAAACTGCTAATAGAAAAATGTATTTACAAGGTAGAAATATACTAGCCAAGGACATGCATCCCTCTCATAGTCAGCCATTAATCTATACCTGCCCCAATTTATATAGCCTTCAGGTAGTTTTGAAGTCTTTTACCAGGCAGCAGAAGCAAACACCTTTGGCTGCAATTCTGGCCCCACTGATGTCATTAGCTAAACTCTCATTGACCTTAGGGTCTTTAGGGACTTTAGGGTTTGAGGATGTATTCACTGAATTTAAAATGAATAGGGTAGCAGTCTTGCTGCGTGGACCAGGATTGTGTTTGCTTTAGTAATGACAGACAATAGAGAGATGTAGCCTGATAGCAGATGCAGTGTCTGCCACTTATTAAAATACATCAGGAAAAACAGTTTTGATTGTAGTAACTGAAGATTCTAATAAGTAGTAGGAAAACACAGAGAGCAAAGTTAGTTCGTGTGGGGACACAAGGATCACATGTGCTTTTTAGTCATCAGCTGTTGCATAGCAACCTAGCTGCATAGTGAACATGCACATGCACGGACTTGATTCTAATCACCAGCAGGAAAAATGCTTATACGCACAGAATGTGGTTTCAAATGTGGATGCTAATAAGCAGGTGATTCTGCTAAGCTTAGATGCTAATAATTGGACAACACAGCGAGCACCTATACACGTGATCTGACATGTTCTGATTAGAACGCGTCGAACCAGACTTGATTCATCTGATTCTGATTAGAACACTCCAGCCGACTTGATGAATCAAGTCTGGTTCAACGCGTTCTAACCAGAACTCCAGCGTGCTGCGGCGTCTCATGTACTCAGTGTCCCCGTGTTTCAAAATGGCAGTGGGGGTACTCTAACTAAAGTTCCTTGAACACCATTTTGGGACTCAGGTCACTGAATACACAAGATGCAGCGGGCATTTTAATTAGAGTGCCTCCCAAGAACCACTCTAATTAAAATGCCCTCCCCACCCTGGAGCACGTGTAAAAGTGCCCTGTATGACTTTGTAACAGAACGTCAAGGTACTGAGGAGATTTTGCTTCAGATTGATTCTGTTGCAATAAATGTTTATAGAAGCTTAGTCACATGCACAGGCTCCAAAATTAAACCCTACCTCTATAAGCCAGTGTTCCTTATTAAAAAAAATGCCTGGAGAAAATACATACCTGGTCTCTCATCCTTTTAAGACTAAATATTTACAGGAAATATTTGAATAAGATCAAGTTAGGGTATAATAAGTTAAAAATACTTGAAGGTAGCTTCCTTAGTACAGATTTGTAATACAAAACTACTTATTTTTCATACAGGAACTGTTCATACTATAATGGCTGTATTAGAAAAAAATTCACAATTTAAAAAATGTTTTAGCTATACAGTATTCTAACATCCCTGTCGACTAGGATTTTATATATAGGTATAAATATATATTTAAGTCAAGGTTCAGTGCAAGGATTTATGCAGATCTTTCATCTATTACTATTAATAAAACTTTAACTAAGAAAAAATACTAACTGTCCTATGGATTTAGTTTTCTATCTGAAACTGTCCCCTGGATAAAGCACTTTAAGTGAAGTAACATGCTCTCTCAGTCAAAATTTGTGGATAGTGTAGGGCAGACTCAAGGTGCATTGGGATATATTTTATTTGTTGTTTTATCAAAATCTCTGGGATAAAGGAGACACAACAAAAAACAGTTCTTTATGTTGCTTCGTAAGTGATGCTAAAAAAAGCAAAACAAAAAAAATTAGTCAATGTATCGCCTGCCATACATAACCTTAAACATACTTACTGTCTGTTCACTAGGCAATGCGAAAGTCATAAGAACTTGTATCAGACAACCTTGTTTAATTGCAAATTCACTGGACTTTCAAATTTGTTTTTAAACATATTTTTGTAAATGCACTTGCATTCAGTTAAGCTGTTCGAAGTAGCAGTAGTCTCTGTGGCCTCAGTAATTGCATAGAAAGAAACCTTAATCCACTGTAGTATTTGGCTGTGTGTTTATTTTGAAGACAACTCACACACTCAAAGTATGCATAGGAACTTTCCTGGACCTGGACTTCATTTAAAAAAATGAAGAATACATGTGATAATTTGAGCCTTATTTTTGTCCTTCAAAAAGGTCTTTGTTTTCACCAGAATATAAAATCCTGAAAGACAAGTGAAAAATTACAGCAATTAAAAACATTAGCTTTTGCCAGGGTTAAATAGTGAGAGTTAATTTATTCTATATGTTCTCAGAAGTAAACCAGTTTGTGTGCAAATTACCATGGTTGTCTATTACTTTGAATATAGTTTATGCTTTCCATAAAGGCAGGTCAGCTTATTTTCCACTGATTGACACACTAGCATCATTTAGTTGAATTCACATACACAGTAAAAAAAAAATCTCAGCACTTCTGACAGCTCATCAAAAATATATTTTTGACAAGTTAGATTTGCTGTCTAAACGTAAAGGGTCTGCCTCTTTTTGTTTTCCAATGGACAGTCCTACCTTTGCTCATAGTGCTTCTGGCTTATTATTAGAGCTGCTCGGGAAGTTTTCTAATGAAAATGCTGATTAGTTGAAACTGTAACTTTCCAGGGGAGAATATCTGTTTCAACCACTTTTTTATTTAGGAAAAAGATTTCAAAGGCTTTAAAATGTTAAAAGTATCCCATTTTGCCATTTCTAGAAAGAAACAATGGGTGCGTCCACACATGCAAGCACGTGTGCTTACAGCTGCTTAAATAGAAGCGGTGCAAATTTGAGCCAGGGCTTTTTGCTTCAGCTCATGTGCTTGGACATGCACTTTGTTGTAGAGCAAATTCTGCCACTTGGGGCACAATAACCCTGCCTGGCTCCTCCCGGATCTTCAGCCAGGGGGAGCTAGAGCCCGGGGCCAGCACCTGTACTGTCTCCAGCAGTATAAGAAGCCGCCCTGGCAAGCAGCTCAGGGCTACTAGCTCTTAGGAGCTTCTGGGGCCCAACCAACTGGTACCTGGGGACACTATCTGAGAGTTCCCTGCACCCTCTACCCACTGCAGCAGTCTGGCAGTGGGGGCTGCTGCCTGGCTGTGACCTGCTGTGCACCTGCCAGACTTGGATGGGGACTGCAGAGCCAGTAGAGGCATCTGCCCCTCTGGACCAGCTGCCAGTGGACTGTGGTTGCAGGGTTGGCCTTTGTGTGACACTACAGCCATGTGTGCCCCTGCCTGGCGATCTGGGTATCTATCACCCGGAAGATGTTCTGGGTGTGGTGGCCTGCTTTGAACTGTCAAAGCTTGTCCTCCTGGCCCAGTGGTCCAGTAGGTCAGCCATAGCCAGATGGGTCCAAGGTGCCAGCTCTGAGCAAGCAGGGTCCTGCCACTGGCCTCCCTAGCAGGAATTCTGGTGTTCCCTATTGAAAAACTGAAAAATCCCTGATAAAAAAAATCCCAAAGTCACTCTGTAAAATACCCCCAAATTCATGTTCCTCCACAAGTAAAACAAAAGACCACTATAAAGACAGAGAGCAAGACAGAGATCATTTGGACAATGTTTTATTGGTATATCTTACAGTGTTAAAGCAAGTCTCTTATCATAATAATAAAGTGAACTCTAAATATATGTTTCATGAATTCATGAATACAAGTTTTGCTGCACTCCCACAGGGTGATGGCCCTCACACAAGGGGTTTGGCCTCCCCAACAGGGGATTCGGCCCCCCAACAGGGTGTTCGGACCTCTCACAAGGGGTGTGGCCCCCTGAACCGGGGGTTCAACCCCACACAAGGGGTATGCCCCCCAACAGGGGGTTTGCCCCCCCAACAGGGGGTTCAACCCCCACACAAGGGGTATGGGCCCCCAACAGGGGGCAAATCCCCCCCAACAGGGGATTCAGCCCCCACACAAGGGGTATGGCCCTCCAACAGGTGGTTCGGCCCCCCAACAGGGGATTCAACTCCAAAACAAGGGACA
>NW_005842318.1:494868-501767 GCF_000455745.1 Alligator sinensis
CAGCAGGGGTCAGGGGCCTCGGGGGGGGGAGCTGGCGGAGTGGGTGGGGCCATTGGGGGTCCCCCCACGGTCCCCTCCCCCCTCCTCCAGCTCCCCCCAACCCTTTACTCCAGAGCGTCTCCATGGAGGACCCAGCCTCCGGTTGCTTCAGGGTATGGTAAGGGACCGTGCCCTGTGCCACTTTTTTAAACATTGATTTTTTTTAGACCCCTGAATATCCTGGGGTCTAATTTTCTCCCCATGCTGCAAGTTTGCAGTGTGGGAAACATTTTTTTGTTCCCTCATGTGCCTGTTGGCCCACCAAAAAGGGGTTTGAGGCGGGGCAGGAGGCACATGCACGCTTGTGTGGACGCGCCTAATTTGTTTTTTTAAGTTTGAATCAATTTTTTTGGTTTGAAATTTGTTTTATTAAAAAAATAGAAGTCAATATCTAAACAATATTTTGTTTGATATACATAGATATCTATTTGTGGTTCACCAGGATTTTGGCTTTTTGTTATGATTTAAGTTAGGGAAAAATTGCAAAATATCAACATTTTTCACAAGACCAGAAATTCCTTCCTCAACCAGAGCTCTTGTACTTTTTCTTTTCTTTTTCTTTATTTAGCTTATTTATCTTTCCCAACAAAACCATTAGCTTAATTTTCCTAACCTCTGCTTTAGGCATTTACATTTTTAAGTGTACGGCCCCTTCATAGAAATGAAGAAATAATTTGCATTGGAGCTAGCTAAGTAACAGAGATGTACTGTAGGGATGTCATACTTGGTTTGTCTCAAAATCTACTTGTCTTGCCTCCCCTGCATCTCGGCCCTAACAAACCCTACAGTGCAATGCAGAGAGCCATTTAGCTGTCTTCAAGAGTTGACAGACGTCATAATACATGTAAAATAAACAGAGCCTGAGGTTTTAAGGTTGTCAGTGTTGAGTGCTTCACAGTAAAATTATTTAAGGCCTATTCTGTGCTGTCAAGATACTGATAGAGCACAGTTTTATGCCTTTGGTCCTGAAGGATCTGCAGTGTCTTAAGAGTTGGCTGATAACCAGTGGTCCTTGATTTACTGAAGCAACTGATATTTTTCTCTAGACTTGGATATGAAAAATACCATATTCAAAAGACTTTTTAATTGTTGTATATTGTTTTTCAAATAATATTTTAAGTGCTCTGTGTATTTTCTGTATTTGCTAGTACCAAACATACAACACTGCCATCAGGTCTTCATAAGTAACCTTGACTTTTATATGCATAAGATTATTATTTATTTTTATATAGTCTTTGAATGTTGGTGACATCTACACGCCCTAGCTAAAATTAGAGCCCCATTGTGGTAGCACTTTTGCAGATACAGAAAAAATGTTCCTGCCCTAAAAAGCTTTAAAAAATGCTCATTTTCTCTTGTACCAAGTCTTTTCTGAGAACAATGGAGTAGCTATGGCTGGGAGCAGAATCCTTCTCATTACTTCCCTGGGAGGTTTTATGTCTGCCACAGCTCCATCAGCTGTTGAGCATTTTCAAGGCACCATCTGCTGACTGAGGCATACTGCAGTCCAGCACATTCTGGCCTTTTTTTCCCTGAACTGAGGCTGGAGAAGTGTTGGTAGTATAGTAATCAGAATAGCTAGCTCTTCCTCCAGTGGTTATTCCCTACCATGCAGTGAGTACCTGGCTACAGAGAAGGGATTATTTCAGCTTCCTTTGTACCATCTGAATGAGCCAGGGAATCTGTCCATAAGGGTTAATATAGGCATATGCATGTTATCTCACTGCTTAATGCATCTTTTTCTTTTCTGGCTGTATAGTGGGTGCCGTTTACAAACTTAACATTTGCTACTTCACAGTCATTATGTACAGTGTTGTCTCCTATCCTGAGCATAAGATGACAATGCACTTGCAGCAGATACAGTACCTAAGAAGGACCAATTCTGCATGGTTAATGTTGTCTACTGTATTTGGTGTGATTTCATGCAAAGGAATTCATATTTGGTCAGAATCTATTAAAATTGGGCTGTTTAAGTTTGCATGCAAAGCTAATTTTGTATGGTATTTATGTCATTCCGAACATTAGAATGTTTTAGAATGAAAGAGCATGAAGATTGCCAAATATTTAATTGGGATTGCCGAAGTGTCTAACTCCTCTCTAATGTGTTAACATTTAGCATAGGTGTAATTGCATCCTCAAGTCATTTTTTATTGTAAAGTATACATTTTATGTCTGACTAATCTGCCTTCCTGCTGCTAGTATTAGTTGGGGGAAAACAACAACCAGGCATCAAATTAACACTAGTTTAAGGGTTCTCACCTATTCTATACATAAGTCTGTATATCCCTAGAGTCTACTTAAACCCTAATTTCACGACTTAAGTGGAGCACAAGCCTTGAGCTCGTATTGAGCAGGTACACAGATAAACTGTATACTCCGTAGTGAATGTGAACTCTGCAAAAACTCCATACAACAAGTAGCTGATTTGTAGAATAACATCAGGAAAAAAGCCCTGTGTTTTAGCCATGAGTTGGGGAGCAATCAAAAAATGCTGGATTGGAAGCTTTTTGAAAGGGGAGAGAGATTAAAAACAATAGATGCAATTTAAAATCAGTGAAGTTTAAAGAAAAAAATCATCCCTCTCAATCCATCATTACTGTTCAGATTGGGAGGCTCGGATCGACAGCCATGGAAGGATATTCTATGTGGACCATGTAAACAGAACTACAACATGGCAGCGACCCACAGCTCCCCCTGCCCCACAAATCCTCCAGAGGTCAAACTCTATTCAGCAAATGGAGCAGCTGAATTTTCTAGTACCAAGCTGTGTGAGCCATTTTATGAGCAAATGTGAAGACTGGCTTCCAACCGCTACTCCAGGTATCTCTACATTCTTTAGCGGGCTTCACTGTGGTTATTCTTGGGGTCCCTTTGACTCTGGTTGAAGGTCCTTAGTGTCAGGTTTCCACCTATGTTCAATGTCAATGTGGCCAACAAAAATTGTTAAGGAACCCCAGGAAGTCAGGCTGCAGAGGGCAGGTAATGAGTAAATTACAGAGATTAGTGACTTTTGGAATGCATGGGAGAAAAAAGCAAATATATCAAGCCTCAGTGTTTGAAGTTCCTGTGAACCAGGGCTAGAGTGCATTCACTGTTCAGTAAATCCAGCCTTGTATCTCCTAGGTATCAGAGTATCCGACGAACAATGACTAATGACAGGCCTGAAGAGCACACAAACACTGTTGATGGAGCTGGAGAGGAAACTGACCTCCACCCTTCTAATGCAGGTAGGAGCAAAGTAGATTACTGTAAAAGAAAACTTCTGAATATATGCTGTTTGGCTAAAGTGAGAGGAAGACTCACCTGTTTTCTGTCCTCAAGGAATTGACTTATTGTTTTTGTTACTACTGCTTTACTTCTGCAGGCTATGGTACACCCTGGTAGGGCTTATTCATTCTGCATATTGAAGAATTGTGTGTGTGATCCAGCATCTTTATTCAGTCACTTCAAAAAGCTATCCAAGTGGCTGAATAAGTAGAGAGAAGTACTTAGCCATGTTAGTGTAAAAACAGGCAGAAAACAGGCTAGATTTGTGTCTTATAGACTAATCGGAGATTAGATTAGTGATGCACAGCATAAGTTTTCGTGAGCAGCAAGTGGACTTCATCAAATGGTGTGAAAGGACTGCAGGAAGCAGAGCTTTTAAACATTAAGCAGTAATTAGAATACAAAGGGTAAGGAAGGGAGAAAGAAAAAGCACTTACTGCTGAGAGAGGCAAGGTAGGTAGGAGAGAGAAAAACAAAGCAGTTAATCCATTGAGGGACAGAGAGTTATAAGAGCTAATCCAGGTAATGAGATAAGATGCCATAGTCTTGGTTTAGACCATAATTACCACAATCTAGTCTGTGGATGATTTTTATTCTGCAGTTTCCCATTCAAGTTCATTTTTAAAGTTTTGTTCTCTAAGAATAGCCACTTCGAGGTCAGTGATGGAGACTAAGTACAGATGGTCAAAAAGCTCAAGGCTGAATCAATTCAGTCTTTGCAGGTTAGTCTAAACTGCATAGATTGAACTGATAAGCAAGTGAATAGACATTCATTTTTGATTCCAGAAATGCAGCCACAAGCCTGCAGTGGCCCAGGCCAGAAGTGATAGGGTGCTAAAGCGTGCCTTCCTTTTCAGCTGGAGCAGACAGCTTGGGCCAAGGCTAGGTCACCCACCCTACGAGATGGGGTTTGCAGGGGAGGTGCAGAGCATTCTGGGATGCTGGGGGACTGTGAGTTAACTTGAATCTGGAGGGGATCTGGGTCAGAAGTTCAATAAACCGATTTAACCTAAATCAGTTAAGTCTGATACTACATTCATCCAGGATTATTTTAAACTGGTTTTGGCCATTTTGAAAGCAATTTATGTGCACAGAGCTTCTGTTGTGGTACAGATTTGAACCAGTTTCCAATCACTTATATCAGTTTGTGTATAATTTCTGACCTGGCCAAAATGTCCAGGGAGTTAGTGTTCTGCCACAGGCTTGTGCGTCTTTCTGGTACTGACTTCTGGTACTGGTGTTCATTCATTTTTACATGGAGGGATCTCTCCATCTGTCCAATGTAGAAAGCAGAGGGGCAGTAAGCAAATCATGGCATGTATGATATTGGTAGAAGTTCAGGTAAGTAAACCTTGGATGTCATAATCTGTGTTTTTCTGCCCAGTTATGATGTGGTCTGTGTTGATGAGAGGGCACATCTGGCATCTGGGTCCAGAGCAGGGTCTGGTGCCTTAATGAGAATAGGAGTTAGGTAGTCTGTTGCTGGAGAGATGCTTTTTGAGGTTGGCAGGCTGCCTGTAGGCCGGGGCAGTTTGGCTGCCATGGCTACCTTGAGATGGTTGTCATTTCCCAGGCCATTTGTAGAGAAAGAGTATAAAAATTGTATAATCTAGAATAAAATTATTCTTCAACTGCCACTTTTTTTGGTCGTTATTAATGGTGGTATATAACAAATGCCAGGCTAGTCTGTAGCTTTTGCTTTTATTCTGTTGTTATGCTTGTAGCTGACAGCTTTGCCTCTTTTCTTGACTCCAGAGCTTGTTGGTTGCCCCCATTCCTGATGTCAGGTCGACAAGCTAAGACATTAGTTTGCATGCACTATGCCAGCAGTGTCATATATCTGTAAGGTAACCTCAATTTTGTCACATAATTTCTAGTCTCGCAATGCCTGAAAACTCACCATTATTTTTCTAATATCAGGGCTTTTTTTCCATTGTTAAAGCCTTAACCACTTGAGTCCGATTATTTCTCTGTTCATATTCTGTTATTGCCACTGAGGTTCACATGGATGCTGACGGTCTCAAGAAATGAGGAAAATTCCATCTGAGGAAAATGCAGCATCCCATGGCAGGCATACAGGGTAGGTGTGGGCTGCAGTCAGAAGCCAAGAATCAGGTTGAATAAATCCATGCTGAGGTCACAATTACACTGTTAGCAGAGCAAGAACTAGTCGGTATAAAGTTAGCTGAGGACTCTTGTATATGTAGAAGTCACTTAACTGCAGAGAAGCCAGACCACAGTGGGAGGAATTGTGGGCTGTACTGCATTATTTGTTGCTCTAATGATCCTTTTTCTTCTTGCTCAGCTCTCCTTTAGTTTCAGCTTTTCACTTTTCTGGGCTAGACACATTATTTAGCCCAAATGTTACCTGTTTTCAAGTGCCCTGTTTTTTATTTATTTTTTTCCCATTTGCATTTGTCTTTTCCTTCTTTTCTTGTTTATTTCCTGTTCTCCCCTCTGCTTTTATTCCTGTTCACAGCTTTTCTTTGGGTTACATATTCTGTTATTGAAGTAATCTTTATTCTATCTTATTGAAGCTCATTTAGCATTTAGTAATGGCTGGATCCCCACCCCAAATCAATGAGGAAGGATGACCATAGGTGAACCATGTAGCATGTTAAAGAACAGATCTCTGAAGAATGGAAGATGGCATAATTTTTCTTGGTTCTGAATATGAGCACTGTGGTCTGCAACTGCATTTACAACATCCCCCTCCCCCCAATTAACATTACAGTCTTTATCCAAACCTCCTGTTTTTAAATGCCTGCCTTTCCTACTTGAAATAATATAGCAAATTTCCAGTTCATTACATGAGTGAGAAAACAATGTTTATTAGGCAACCAATGATCCTTTGGATTGTGGTCTATGTGTATGAGGTCTAGTCAGATGTCTGATGAATCTGCTCGTGGTTGACAGTCCCAATTTGCAAGTGACACAGCTTGTTACAAGTTTCACAAATCCATGTGTTGTCTGAGTTGGAATCCAAGTTTACAGCATGCCGCTTCCTTCTTTTCTCACTTTGCTTCCATCCTGTGGATCAAAGCCACTTAATGGTGAACTGTACCCAGTGCCAGACGGTCCCTCCAGGTTGGATGAGTTTTTGTGCACTCCTCCCAGCTTTTTACATTGATGTTGAACGACTTCTGATCATTTTTGCACGTCCATAGAGGCTGACCCTGCTTTCTAGAGCCGTCTTAAATCTCTCTGTACAAAGTATTCTTAGGGATACAGTCTCCTTCCATTCTCCTGACATGGCTGAGTCATTGTGACCTCCTCTTCTTGATAGTGGTTTCCAAGTGTGTCAGCCCTGCATCCAGCACCTTTGTTTTTGGCATGTTGTGTTCCCACTTTATTTTCACAGTCTTGCACAGGCATCTCATATGGAAGCTGTTCAGTCTCCTGATGTGCCAAACATACCATAGTCCACATTTGTGAACCATCAAGCAGGGATGACATCACTCAAGTCTCATAAATTCACATTTTTACCTTAGTTGATAGTTTGTTGTTATTCCATGCCCATTTCTGTAATAGCCTGAAATTCTTAGCTGCTTTTCCAATTCTGTTAGTTCATTCTGAAGGTCAAAATTCCTGCT
>NW_005842318.1:501777-515624 GCF_000455745.1 Alligator sinensis
ATAAAACCCAAGTAGCAAAAGCTGTCAAATGACATCAAGAGATTTACCCTCCACAGTGAGGTTGGTCACTGGTTCTTCCACCCATTGGTACATGAAATCAGTGTACTTAACTGCTAAGAGAACAGCCAAATTATTATCATACCCATCTTGAAAGGTGAAACTGAAACTTATTTCCTTAACAAATCTTTTCTCTCTTCTGTTTTGTAAGCACTTTTTCAAATATTGCATGACTGACCAGGTTGGGTTATTGGGAATGTTTTTTGTTTTTGTTTTTAAAAACATTGAAATGCTTTGAAACATTTAATAAATGACTTTTATATGCATTTGTACATACACATTGTTCAGCATTTAAAAATACCACTTATATGTAGTTACCACTTGATGCTATCTAACAAAACATGGTTATCTGCTGTCTATTTATCTGTAGAAATATGGCTATGATATGTCAAATACCACTGTTTATTGATTGATTATTTTTTAGGGTGACGTATGGTAACCTGAAAGCAATTAAAAATATATTATGGACAACTGTCTAACACACTTACCCCAGAAAACTCAGATATCTGCAGCAAGCATTCACAGATATATTAGAATTATATATGGGATGCTTGTGCAGAGAAATACTTAAATAACCTGAAAGTTGCCACACTGCATGACACAAATCAATACAGTTGTATAGTTGTTTGTAATGAGGCTTTCTTAAAGTTATTACTAGAAGTTTTTGTGTTTTTTTTTTAATTAGATTTTCGAAGGGAGAATGTGCTGCCTCACTCTACCTCCAGGTCCAGGCTTACTTTGTTGCTACAGTCTCCTCCTGTGAAATTTCTTATCAGTCCAGAATTCTTTCCAGTGCTGCATTCTAACCCTGTAAGTACAGCATGTAGAGATGAGCAGTTCCATAAATGTACAGGGGGCTGGGGTTATGGTGTGGGTGCCAAAGCACCTGGTTGACAATCCAGAGGTTGTAAGTTGAGGCTATAGCAGAAGCGTTCACAGTGCAGCCATGTCAGATTCCAGTAAATCTGCAAATTCTGCTAAATACCTTGTCGTGAGGACAAGGGCATGAGAAGGAAAGATAAATGTACATTTGTAAAGATGGGAAAATCTTGGTATTCTTATCTATAAGCCTCTCTGTTGAGGTTAAGATATAAAACAACGAAGAAGGTGATGAACTCCATAACAATAAGTATTTCTAGCCTTGTAACACAGCCTATCAAACCCCCCAAAATTGATGGTATGTGCTAGCTGATAAGATAAAGCTTTGATCAGGATTTTTTAACTTCATTTCTGCTTAAGGAGTTGCAGTGGCTATTTGTTTTAGGCCAGAATAACTCCATTTATTGATAGAAAGCCAAGGCGCTACAGTTTCTTCAGGAAAACGGAGTAATACAGTAGTGAACCATATTTTTATTTGATTTCATTCCATAGTTATAGTAACCACTGTTAAGGATCATATACGCCATTTCTGCCCAGTGGTTTTGTGGTATTTCAGCTACTTTCTAATTTCATATTTTATCCACAATGTAAGTTACAACATTATCAGCTACTGGTGTAGAATCTGTTGTAAATACTGGCCTTATATCTTCACCTCTGTATGCAGAAGAACATATATGGCTTTATACGGCATATAGAGTAGCAAAGAAGTAGCAAACAAATAAGTCTCTGCCATATCTCAGCCTACAGTCTACAGATAGGCCTGCATACAATATGCCTTGGCATACAGGAAGGTTTATCAAAGCTCACTGTTCAGTGCATTCCTTTGCAACTGAGTGTGCTGTCATAGGTTCCCCAGGAGGCATTGCAGCTTTTACAGTATTTACTTTTGTCTTAATTATTCATCCAGTCATACTACATGCAGAATATGTTCCTTGTAACAGGTGACCTACTTGTGAAGGGTGAATAACACACCTTGCACAGGGCCAGCACAAGGTTCTGTCACACTATTTTGAAGATAAGTAGAAGGCAGGGCTATGCAGCACCTTATAGACTAACTCAGGGCTGTTTAACTTTGGTGCAGCCAGTGGCTACTTACCACACAGGCCATATGCTGTATGGGGCAGGGTCCCAGCATCTCCTTCACAGCATGTGGGCAGAGCTGGTGACAGCTTGTGGCCCCCAGGAATCCCCCTTCCCTCTTACTCCCCTGAAGTGGGCTACATGAACAGTGCATGGCACCCTGCTGCACATGTGGCACATGCTCCCTCTCCCTGCCTCCCCCCTCCCAGTGGCAGCACACAGTTCCTTCCTAGGACTTCATCTACTGCATGTTGATAGGAGAAGTGGTTGTAGGGGCCCATAGGGCACATGCTAGCTGCTCACAGGCTACCAGTTGGACAGCCCTAGGCTAACTCATTCATAAGCATGAGCTTCTGTGGCCTACAGCCTATTAGATGCTAGTAGATGCTGTGCTTATGTAGTTATCTATGCCTACTAGACACTACAGCATACTAGAAGCTCGTGTCTCACTGAACAAGCTAGTCTATAAAGTGCCACATTGCCTTGCCTTCTGCTTAACTTCAGATTAAGATGGTTAATTATTTCTCTCCATTTTGAAGATGTTAGTGATGCATGTGCCTTATGAAGTGGCTTTGCACAGGGATGAGTGTCACCTAAAATGCTTTCAAATTTTACAGGATTGTTTGTTTTAATTAGTATGATAAGATATGTAGCATAAATAGAAATAACATAATGAATAATTCATTTTCTGCATAAATTCCTGTTAATAATTCAGACAAGGTTACTTGGGTGAATTTGATATCTTTTATTAGACCAACCCAAATAGTTGGAGAATAGTTATTAAGCAAGCTTTCGAGTTCAAAAACCCTTCGTCGGGCTAAGGAAGTTTCAGCAGTTGGTGTGTGCTCTTGTCTGCCTATGTCCTTAGACCAACACAGCTACAACCTACACCCCTGTTAATAATTCAGTGGTTTTAAAATTCTTGAACAATGCTAATTTTGCTTTATGATGTATGTTTGCTTGTGTGCATGCCAACCATTCTGTTTAGCTCCACAGTTGAGACCTAATTTTTGTTTTCTTTCTTACATTTCCATATTTTATTCTTGGTTATTCAAAGCCATAATCAAACATGCCTATATCTTTTTAAAGATCCAGTAGGTGGAAACAGTGTTGGCTTAAGTCCCTGATGAGTTTCCAAGAGGAATATATTACCACCCTGTCATACACCTTATTAATAAGTTTCATTGTGTATGCCATGGTTTCTAGTTTTTCCTGATATACCATCCTTAAGAGAATGCTTAGGAGTGCACTGTAAAGTCACTAAAATTGAGACAACTTTGTTGCCAGAAGAAGCAGTCTCAGTGCTTGATGTGAGTGAGGTGAATGGAGTGCTAAGAGATGCACTCTATACTTCATTGGGGTGAATGCATAACAAAGATTTTCAATTTTGTTTCTATTACCATTGTTTAGCTGGAGGTGTTTTAATTAAGGTTTATCTGAGCAACAGGCCATCCTTTTACATTAAAAAGGTTGCCTCTATCAGTAAGAAAAGGCTAGGTGTTTTTGAAATGTAGATGTCTTGCAAAATGCCTACAAGAATAAATCATTTCTGATAAAATATATTAGGACAAATTCACTTAATAAGGGCTAACTATTCTACCTTTCTTCCTTTAAAGTATATGAGCTTTATAGATATATAAGCATTGATTTAATTGTTGAGGGTCCAGTTTATCAAATCGCAAATGTGCGTTAATAACTTTAAATGCATGAGCAGGCCATTTGTCTTCAGTGGTATTACTCTTGGACAACATTGAACTCGGTAGAGATCTTTCTGTTAACCTCACTGGAGACTGCATCAGATTGGGTCTCAAGCTGTTGTCTGTTCATTAGAATGGATGGATTCTAATTGTTCGACTAATGGCCTTCCTATATAGATATTTAATTCTGATTTTCTTTTCAGAAATGTATTTATTTTTCTGATGGATTTTTCAGAGTGCCTACCGCATGTTTACAAACAACACGTGTTTAAAGCACATGATCACCAAAGTCCGGCGGGACACCCACCATTTTGAGCGCTACCAGCATAATCGTGATCTGGTGGGCTTCCTTAATATGTTTGCTAACAAACAGCTGGAGCTGCCAAGAGGCTGGGAAATGAAACATGACCATCAGGGCAAGGTAACTGGAATGCAAATAGAAGTCTGGTTGGATTTAGTCTCTATACTGATGAAATTGAGAGTTGCTCTAAAAGAAGCCAAGGTGGAGACAACTAGAGAAATGATTAATCTTTCCCATAGAGAAAGTGCTACTGTGGCCATTTTCCTTCCTCCTGCCTTGCACAGAATGATATATCTTGTCTGTACTGAGGGAGTATTATTGAGAAGGGTACTCGAGTTAGGTCCCTTTAAATGCCAAACTATGCAGATGTTCGAGGAGGTTAACTGGGCAAAAAATAGTGGGACTGATCTAAATTAGATTGGGAATGGGTTAGCCTGATTTAGTAAATGTCTGCACATGTTTGGAGTTCGGCCTTGGGGCGGGGAAAACCCAGCCATTCACCCCAGCTCCTGGACTCGGCTCTTCTTTAGACTCCCACCTCACCCCCATACTCTGACCGGGCTATTTTTAGTCCTCGACCCCACCCCCTGCAGACCCATCCCCCCACATACTTATCAGTCCCCTCTTCCCTCAACCTACCAAACCCCACTGTGAATTCACTAGTCCCTTGCTGCCTTCTGATCCTGCCCATCCCTCCTCCTACCGTGACTTACTCCACGTTCCTAGCATGGCTCCCACACCAACAAATGTTTGCACATGTCACTCCCGATCTACAATTACATGGCTTAAAATAAGGTATGGTGAACATCTGCACATACCCAAACTGTAGAAAGGTAGAATCCTCTGCCAAATGCATGTAGCTCTGTTGGCTTCTTAGGACTTTATCCTGTTCACACTGGCCTATTATGCTTTTGTGCTTTTTCTGCAACTTTAAAATCTATTAAGCCATGTTGGTTTGATTTTTATAAAGGTTCAATTTCTTTCTCCCCAAAATCTCTCCAACAGAATTTATTGCCACCATATTTGTTTTCCTAAACAGCACCTGATGTCCCTGAAGGAACATCCAAGTACTACATACAGCCAGTAATGATCAGCTTCTCAGAAGAAATATAATACATTTAGACCAGATTAGTTTTGGGAATTAGATCAGTTTTGGGCTGCATGGGGCTTAAGACTGGCAATACATACTGATAGAAAGTGTTTGTTGATAGTTTGCCAACTAATAACTGATTTGGGTGGTTGTATTGCAAGACTTTTTATACTTTAAAGTTAGAGTTTGATGTATAGAGGTCTTAATTATTTTTAAATGACCATTCACTGGATGAGAAACATTCATTATTAGTAAAGTTATGCTGTGGTTTCTTCAGCCAGGGGCAGTTTAATTTTTCTCTTGGGTTTCTACATAAATTTTTCTTACTTTAAGTTAATGGGATATTGGAAGTGCTTCTTTTTATTTGTAGAAAAGTATTATTGGGTCCTGTTGAAAACAGGAAAATTAAACTTACTTTTTATATGACTTTGTATTAAATGCGGTCGTATCATCTTCAAAGTTATAAAAAAAAATTAAAAAAATTAAAGAAAGCTAGGATGACCAGTTACAGTTTGCAGTGGCCTTTTTTGTGGTATCATTACCCAGGATTTTTTCTTAATCTTTTTGCAGGAGCGTAGGAAGGAATAAGCCTATATAGATTTAGAATGTGAGGAAATAATAGAGATATGAGTTTTGATGAGAAATAAATTTTTATTAGCACTATGAACAAACTAAGAGAATAAAAAAAATCATTGAATCATAGGGCTTGAAGGGAACCTCTGGAAGTCATCTAATAGAACCCCTTTCTCAAGACAGAAACATCTGTCTAAACAAGTGGTGCTCGACCTTTTGGCTCTAAGACCAGGTGGGTAGCACAGGGCCTGTCTTCAGGCTAGGTGGAGAGTCTGTGGGCCTGATAGAGGATGGGGCTCAGGACCGCTGCTACCTGTGCACCAGGATTGGGCCTTGGGGGGGATGGCACCACTTCCTTTTGCCCCCTATGTGCCAGGATTGGGTCCTCAGGTGCTGGTGCTGCCCCTTTGTACTCCCCTTGCACTGGGATTGAATCCTGGGGGCTGGCAGCCCACTTCTCAGCCTCCTCCCTCCCACCAGGATAGGACACTGGGGCCTGGCACTGCCCCTTCTGGTCCTGTGTGCTGAAATTGGGCATTGGATCCAGCATTGTAAAAAAAAGTTTTTTCCTACTGTAAAGTGGCAATCAGTTACTTTAGTCTGCTTTATGGGTTTTTTTTCTCCTATATTATCCCATCACGTTCCCATTCCTTTTCCTAGTTTAGGAATAACTGAACTATACAACGCTTCTTGCGCTGCTTGGCCAAAGAGGGAGAGAGATTTCTGGCTATACCACAATACATAAATATTTCTTCCATTTGGTTTAGTTCTCATGCTCAGAATGAACACACCTTTATCCTCTTGTGCAGCTATTAAGACACATTCCATGATTTTTCAGTTGCCCACTAACTTACAAATACATTAAAGTTGATTTCAAAAGCAACACAGAGTAAACATGTATGGGGCAAAGAGAAGAAGCTGCCCCTACTCCCAAATGGTTATCCTCCCTCTCTTCTCTGTTTGTTTGTGAACTGAAGTACATTGATTGAACTCTGTGGAGATTAATACACAGGACTTCTGAAATCTTGGGGTCTGAACTAAAAAGCATCTTTGTATCTGTGTTTGTGTATTCCCTCTCTCACAACATATGTAGGCTGATAGTGTAGAGTCAGGAATACATGTAAATGTATATACATATGTTTTGTATTAAAACTTTTCATACAGTAAAGTGATTGTTTATGGTTTAATTGTTGAATTCATTATTATTTAAAGACAGTCAAATTGAGTATTGTGTGCGTATGTATACACATGCTTTATTTTATATATATATATGTGTGTGTGTGTGTGTATGTATGTGTGTATGTATATACATACATGTGTGTATGTGTGTACATGTGTGTGTATGTGTGTACATGCGTGTATACATACGTGTGTGTGTATATATGTGTGTGTATACATACATATGCATTTGTGTGTGTGTACATACATATGTGTGTGTATATATATGTGTGTGTGTATGTGTGTGTATATACATACAGGTGTGTGTATGTGTGTATATATGTGTGTGTATACATACATATGCGTGTGTATATGTGTGTGTACATACATATGCGTGTGTGTGTGTGTATGTGTGTGTATACATACATATGTGTGTGTATATGCGTGTGTACATACATATGTGTGTGTATGTGTGTGTATACATACAGATGTGTGTATGTGTGTGTATATATATGTGTGTGTATACATACATATGCCTGTGTATGTGTGTGTATATACGTATGTGTATGTGTGTGTATATGTGTGTACATGCATATGGGTGTGTATGTGTGTGTATATGTGTGTGTATACATACATATGTGTGTGTATATGCGTGTGTACATACATATGTGTGTATGTGTGTGTGTATACATACAGATGTGTGTGTATGTGTGTATATATGTGTGTATACATACATGTGTGTATATATGTGTGTATATGTGTGTATATATGTGTGTGTGTATACATACATATGTGTGTGTATATATGTGTGTGTATGTGTATGTATACATACATATGTGTGTATACGTGTGTATGTATACATACATATGTGTGTATACGTGTGTATGTGTGTATATACATACGTGGATGTGTGTGTATACATACATATGTGTGTATATGTATGTGTGTATATGTGTGTATATACATACATTTGTGTGTATGTGTGTATACATATGTGTGTATGTGTGTATACATACATATGTGTGTGTATGTGTGTATGTGTGTATACATACATGTGTGTGTATGTGTGTATGTGTGTATATATGTGTGTATGCATATGTGTGTGTATATATGTGTATATGTGTATGCATATGTGTGTATATGTGTATATGTGTGTATACATATGCGTGTATATGTGTGTATACATATGCGTGTATACATATGTGTGTATATGTGTGTATACCTGTGTGTATGTGTGTATACCTGTGTGTGTATGTGTTTATGTGTGTATATACATACATGTGTGTGTATACATACATGTGTGTGTGTATACATACATGTGTGTGTGTGTGTGTGTGTATACGTGTGTGTATATACGTGTGTGTATGTGTGTATATACAAGTGTGTATATACATGTGTGTAAATGTGTATATACATGTGTGTGTATACGTGTGCATATACATGTGTGTAAATGTGTGTATGTGTGTATATACATGTGTGTATGTGTGTGTATATACATGTGTGTAAATGTGTATATATGTGTGTATACATATGTGTGTATGTGTATATATGTGTGCGTATACATATGTGTGTGTGTATACATGTGTAAATGTGTATATATGTGTGTATACATATGTGTGTGCATACATGTGTGTAAATGTGTATATATGTGTGTGTATACATATGTGTGTAAATGTGTATATATGTGTGTGTATACATATGTGTGTATGTGTGTGTATATATGTGTGTGTATACATGTGTGTAAATGTGTATATATGTGTGTGTATACATATGTGTGTATGTGTGTGTATATATGTGTGTGTATACATGTGTGTATGTGTGTGTATATATGTGTGTGTATACATATGTGTGTATGTGTGTATATATGTGTGTGTATATACATGTGTGTAAATGTGTATATATGTGTGTGTATACATATGTGTGTGTGTATATATGTGTGTGTATATATACACACATATACACACACACATACAGATATATATGTATGTATAATGCAGTTAGATTTAACGTATTTAAAGATGCATTAAATATATTTATGGATATTAACTTGAACATATTTGTAATGCCTGTTAAAATACTTTACTTCCTATTTTCTTGTGTGTATTTGTGTGCATATATTATAAAATATTATACAAATGAAAAACATCAGAATTAAACTATTTTAATGAGCATTCACAGCTTTTTACTTAGAGTGCTATTTTTTTATTTAAACAGCTATAGGGCTTGGTGATATCCATGTAGCTTTTGGCCAAGCCAAGGTACCAAGACTCTGTCTAACCGTTGTAAATTTTGTTCTTCAGAGCAGTGGTGGGAATTTCCATAATGTTAGATTTAGTTTTCTTTTTTGTGCTAGACTGAGTTTCTAGCTGTGATCTCAGTATCCAGATTAACTGAGCTTTGAAGTTACAATGATTTTCTTTAATGGGTTTTCAGTATAGTAAATATATGCTTTATTATATGGTAGGTTGCCACTGGCATGCCTACAAACATTCATGCTTAATAAGATGTGATCATTTTTAATATAGTCTTTAAGCATATCTTATTTAAGTGTATGCATGAAAAAGTATTACATACTGTGTTAGATTGCCACATTAAGTCAGAGATTTGTGCAATATGACTCCAAGCAGAATTCTCTTTTCTGTTGAATCAATATTTTTATTGATGTTTTTTCTAATTCTACTATACCATAAGGTTGATCTGTTGAACTCAGACTTTGAGCTAATGAAAGTTGACTTACTTTCTTTACAATATTGGTAGATCCAATTAGATAAAATATTAGACAGTGGAGTTTTCAAAATATTTCTGGGTACCTGCTAGCAGGGAAAAGTAAATGCATCAACCAGGAGCATAAGCACCTAAGACTCCTGGGTCCATTCAACAGCAGCCACCCCACCACTCTAAGACCAGCATTGAGATTTTAAAACAGTTTTCACTTTGCTTTCATACTTCTATAATACCTGGATTCTACATTACTGGTGCCACAAATGACATCACTGTTTGGCAAAAGTGGACTCTGCCAAATGCAAAAGCTCAAAGCTCAGTAAAGCTCAAAGATTGCTATTAACACGTTGCAGTTATCAAACACGTTTTACAGTTTATTACCCAGGAAACATTCTGCTAAATCAAGTGTGTCCAACTTCTGTGCTGTTCCTGGGCCTCTCACTGCTCAGGCTCCATGCCATGGGGCAGGCCCCAGAATCTCCCCTTTTCCCCCAGTCTACGTGAGCAGTGCCTTGCTGCATTGACTTGCATCAGTGATACCCCCTGCCCGGCTGTACCTTGATCCCTGTTATAATAAACAGTAATGCTTCACTCTGCACTGGTATAACTCATCTGTTCTTCTGTCTGTTTGTTTTCATACTGCTCAGAAGAGGAACTGGTTTCTTCTCAATAGACCCAAATTGCCAACTCAGGAGAAGGCGGGGAAAAAAAGCAGGTCTTCACACTTAATGGATTTAGATTGAATAGATTTAGTGTCTACCTATCTATTTTCATAAGCATCGTGTTTGAATGCCTCTCAAGCATAGAAAAATAGCAGTAATATTAACAAGCCACACTAACCGCTTTGTGATTTATATTCCTTTCTTCCTCAGTGTTTTGTTTTGCTGTAAATCCTTCTCCCTGAACTTAAATATTCTTCTGAAATAGCTCTGTGTTTTTTTCACCATGGCTAAAGGCTCACAAAAGCATGAGAATAGCAAGGAAGTGTTTCCCCAGAGCCACACTAAAACTGGAACAAGTTTTAATCTTGAAATACAGAGACTTTTTGCTCTAATTGTACTGCAGCTTCTGAGTTTCCTCATGATCGTGTGGTCCTGTTTCAGAAAGTGGTGAGTCAAACAAGACTCACTGTTTTTTTTCTCATCCCATGAAACCCTTGGACCTGTCTTGAATTTTTAATCACATTTTAGCAGTATGTTCTCTGCGACCCCAGCTGAGTTTTGTAGGTTGTTAAACCATGAAGAATTTAAGCAGGAAGACAGTGAACAAACCTGTAATCACATTGTGTCATAGAACCATAATCATAGGCTTAAAATACATACACACCCACTTGTGTTCATATTCATAAGGTAAATAGCTTTTAAAGAGCCATGTTGTTGCCCTTAAGTGACCTCCTTTTGGCTGCTTATAAGGAAAATGAATTGCTGGACCCTGTTGCTCCTGTAAAAAATTAAAATCCTCTCTTCTTGAACAATTATACCATGATATAATTTGGCATTTCTGTGATGCTTTCCAACTGAGTATACATGACTGCCTTATAAAATGTTAGTGGGTTAAGCCAGTAAGCCCTATAACTCCCCTATGAGCTGGGGAATGTTATTCTTGTTTGCAGAAGGGGAAGATGAGGTACAATCAAATGAAGTAACTTCTTAAAGTAATGACTAGAATCCATATCTTCTGTATTTAACCTACGGCTGCTTTCCCTCTGGCAAGTATGCTTATTGCAGGGAAGGTGCAGTTAGAAATGGCCTAGTTTACAGTGCATGTTGGCTCAGATCGAGTGAACGCTCTGTTTTTTTCCTCCTCCAGGCTTTTTTTGTTGACCACAATTCTCGCACCACCACATTCATCGATCCCCGGCTTCCCTTGCAGAGTAGCAGGCCCACTAGTGCATTAGTTCATCGGCAGCATTTAACCAGACAGCGCAGCCATAGTGCGGGTGAGGTAAGCCTAATCTTCACCTCCAGGTTTTCCGTTTTGAATATTTGAATGTAATTCCATGCAAACATTCATTATTTTTCAGTATTTTAATTGTTCCACCGGTGTGATCAATCTGCCAACATTATAACCTCTCTTCTCACTAGTTAAGACCCTCAAAGGTACTATTCGATAATGATTCAATCGTAATGTATTTATTGTGGTTATATTGTAGTTACCCATTAAACCACATGAGGGCTCTTTAAGACAGCAGCAACCAGCTTTTTGCTTCCTACGGTAATTTACACTGACTAGGGAAGTGTCTAAGGAAATAGGTAGGTTTCATGTAGCTCAGTGATTCTAAACCAGGGTACCACAGAGTGCCACACAATTTTAGCACTGTTATGTGTGCAAACATGATTCACAAGATAAACCCAGAGGTTTCAAATAGGAGTCTGTGGTGGCAAAAAGCACTCTGACCTGTTTTGGTTTTTCCTAGTTTTTTGCAACAGAAGACTTGCTCTATTGTTTTTCTGTAGTCAAAAGTGAGTGAGAACTAAGAGCTGAAATTTTCTGAAGGGTGCCATAAGTCTAAAAATGTTGGGAATCATTGATGTAGCAAAAGAATATTATTCATAATGCCCTGTTAAGCCTTAGCATCATAGAAAAGTAAATGTAAATATTCCTGTTACCATGAACAGAATACCAGACACTTGTGGTCCATATGATATTACATGTAATTTGTAAAATTATAAATATTTAGAATATGGATTCAAATGAGAAATGCTTTAAAATCCTATATAATAAAATTCTGTATTGGGTTTTGATTACATAGCTCTTGAACTGGGTCATTACTAGGAGCCTTTAATCAATTATGTTATTCATATTTATGTCAGATGTAAATACTATGGGATCACATCTCAGCTCTATTGCTTTTTCTTTCAGCACAATTCAGAAATAAGGTGGGAAATGTGATTGTAAGATTTCTTTTACTCCCCACGTTCGGGGCCAATCCATGGGAAGGTTTTCCCATCCTTGATGCCCTCCTTGCCAATTTCCACCTTTGGCATGGTTTAGGTTGAGGTAGGGAGGGGTGAATGGCATATGGATGACACTATCTGGGCACCTTTGTACTATCTGCATATTAATGCAATGCAATAAAATCCAGCACTTACCACACCAAAGTTTATTGCTCTCGGGCACCATGTCTACACATGCACTTGGGACTGTAGTATGTTGAGCTGAGTCAGTGCAGCTCTGGTTGGCAGAGGGCCTGGGGGGTGAGCCTGCCACCACAGGGCTGCTCTGACCTGGCTCAAGATGCTGCAGAAGGGATGGCTGGGGCACGAGTTTGCTCTAGTGTGCGGCTAGCCAGCAGGCAGCCCCCACACTGAAGCACCCTCGTGCATATATTAAGCAACGGGCAATTTAATGACAAACATTTCATTTTTAAATGCAAAAAACTAATGTTAATGCAACAATATTAAGTTCACAACAGCATATTGCAGAAGCTGCTCAGACATCATGGTCACTACTAGGAACTAAAGGATGTGGTTTTACAGTGAAAATACTGCAACTACATATCTGTAACACATTTGTGCTCCTTGTGAAAACTCAAAATCTTATCTGTTCTCTGCAGTGATGAAATAAATGTGCCTTTACAGCTTTTTATTTCTGTTTGTCCTGCAGAGTGCAGGCTGACTTTCATTCCTCCATTTACTGATACTGTGTTCCCAAAATTGTCCCCAGTCAGTTAGACTTGGCAAACTCAACTAATGGCAGTTATCACAGAAATATTTTCTGTTGGTTTAAAAAAATGCAAGGAATTAAAGAAGAAATCTTAGTTCTAAAAACCCAGATTGACTTGCCACAGCTGGAAGTTAGAGGTAGTTGAAAAGCAGTAAATATAGAACCTCACAATGCCAAGAAACTCCAAGAGCAGTTGCACACAAGAAGGGGAGCCTGCTCCAACTCGCTGGACATCTAGTGCATTGGAGCAGTCTCGATTAATCGAGTCTGCTGGAGCATGTAATTTGATGCTCTCTGGCAGCCTTGCACGTTGTGGTTCAGTGATGCAAAGCGCCTCTGCACTAAGAAAATGGCAGTGGTGTGCTTTGAATTAAAACACATTCGGTGTGCTTTAGTTCAAAGTACACCGCTGCCTTTTCTCAGCATGAAGGTGTGCTACGCCACTGATACACATGATGTGTGGGTGCTTTTAATTAGCATGGTTTACTAATTAAAGGTGCTCAGCGCTGTGTTGGAAGTGTGTGGAACAATGCCCCAAATGAATGTTTCTTGTTCCTTAGATTGCATAAACACAATATAGTAGATGCTGAGTTTTCATAATTTTCTTCCATTACAGATAATTCCT
>NW_005842318.1:515655-518496 GCF_000455745.1 Alligator sinensis
ATTGATTCTGATTTAGCAAAGTTCCTATGTATGTGCTTAACTTCAATTTACATAAGTAACCATACTTGTATTAATATGACTGATCATGTACTTAAGTGCTTTGATGGATTGAAGCTAGGTTGATGACAGCCATGTTTTGCTTGGTGCTGACCTTAATTCTTACTGTATTTTTAGGTAGGAGAGGACTCCCGTCATTCAGGACCACCAGTTTTACCAAGACCATCAAGCACATTTAATACAGTCAGTAGAGCGCAGTATCAGGACATTGTTCCAGTGGGTATGTCAGTGCACATGATTCTCTTCAGAGAGGCCTATCTTGATTTAACTATGCATGTCAGGGTTCCCTGTTGGGGTTTTTCTGTTTGGTGTTGTACTTTGTATAATGGTTCAACCTATCTACCAGCACTTTCTGTTAAGGAACTTCCATCTGTGTACATGGAAAAGTTTCCGTGCAGGGTCATGTTAATGTGGAAATGTTTGCTAGTTAAAACAAAGGCTTCCTTGCATTGAAATTCCTGTTTAACTTTCCCTGAAAAGGAGGCAGAAAAGTTTCAGATAGTGGGCCAGATTCTCTATCAACCTGGATTCCACTCTGAGTTTTTATTTCACAGACTTTCCAAAGGCTAGAAGTCTTCTTGGAATTGGTCAGTAGCCTAAATTCAGTTCCCAGTTACATACCCACAACCTTACTGAGTTCGATACCACAAAGAACAGAATTCAAGTAATTGAATTTAACAGCTGTCATACTGCGCAAAAAACTCAAGATTTATTCATCTGATTGACTATGATTGGCTTTTGGTTCAGTGGCATGTTACTTGACAATCACAATTTAACCTCCTTTCCCATGCTGCTTTATTCAGGTTTAGGATTTGTGCTATATTGAACAAAGATACTTTAACGGTGGTTGAATAATTGACAAAGGAATAGGCCCAAAACCTTTGGATAGGCACTAACTTGGTAGATAGAACCACTTTAAAGATATATACATATGTTAAAGAAATACTTTAAATTCATTTATTTTTTTTGGCATAAACTGACAAATAATGACAAAGAATTAAGATGGTCATTGACAACTGCATTTTAAATAGTTTTCCAATAATTTGGGCTCTGTTGTTTGATAGTTGTCCTTGGAAGCTTCACTAGTAACTGAAGCCTACTCCCATGTTGCACATGTTTGCTCTTGGTAGTTTAGAAACACAGAAAAATACAAGTTGGCTGCCTGTCTATCCGGTGGTAGAATTGCACACATCATCAGAAATGTGTCCAGCTGTGTAAATGGTGTTTGTTAAATAAATGCTGAAGAGCTGAAAGAAAAGCTCCACATTGTGTTTTGATGTGATGCATCAAAATCATGAGTGGGGGGAAGGGAGATTTAGTTCTCAGTGATGAAACAGCGGAGCTACAAAAGTATAGAAAGTTAGCAAGAGTATAAGAGTATACAAGATACACAATTTTGAACGTAAATTTGTACAGCAATAAATATTTATACATTTGATTTATTTCACTACAGCAAAAAAGTGGAATGAAATCTGTCAAGCTTTCAATCCCTTAAGATAAGGGAATGTATAATTAAGGCAGAAAAACTGGTTATTCCTCATACCATTGTGGAATCTAGGGCTATGGGCTATGGACTCATATTCATTTGTAAAGCCTCAGCACTCAGTGCTGCCTCTGCTGTGAGCGTACCACCTCTTGCCATTGGTCCTAAGGCACCAGTCACTATAGTGGTTGTTCCCACAGTGCTGTTGACACACCAGCTGTTGACACACCAGCTGTAGACATACCAGCTGCTATTTTTGTGGCACTACAAGGGCATTTATGGCACTACAAATGTAATGTGTCCATAGTTTAAGAAAACCATACCATAAGTGCTTGGAATTATAATAACCAGGCAAAAAAGCAGCATGAATTAAGGCTTGGGTAGAAATTGATTTGCAGCCATATATTTCAATGTATTGGTTTTGTGGGACTTGATCAGACCATTAATATGAGTAAAATATAAAGGCTGGTATTCTTCAAGAAAAAATAGAGTTGGAAGCAAATGCAAAGCACCTAACTATTTACCATGTATATGGTAATAAGAAATATGTGCTATACCACCTAGTTTACTATTAACTAATTTGTGAGTTTATATTCCTATCTAGCACTGCCATTTGACTAATACGAAAATATATTATTATTAACATATATGATTATTTATTGCCCAGTAACTTGTATAGTTGTTTGTATCAATGTAAAGTGGGCAAAAATATTGATTATAGTAGTTTTTTTATATTCTTTCAATAAAGTATTCAAGAAAAGAATTCAAGTCAGATCAATTCAAATTCATGCCCCTGTTACTCCCATTAAAAATTCAAATCCTCTTTTCTTGAACAATAGAAATGTAATAACTTGGCGTATATTGCTTTCCAACCCAAAATGCTTTTTAAAAATTAGTGAATTAAGCCGTCATTTTGCATTGATATACATGATAGCACAGGATGAAGGACAGTGGATAATAAGATCCTTCGTAAGGTCATGCAAATATGTTTACTAGGTTAACATGAAATAATGGTTTGCTTGATGAAACATCTGAAAAAGTCACATTGTTAATTTTTATGAAGGCATGTTCTGAATCAGATTTGATTCATAAACAAGATAATTTTTTATATCTAAAGCACAATTTAGACATTTTTTACAATAGAGTACTGTTAGTGTAATAAATGAAAATAAAGCTCAACTATTCTCATTGTCATTTTTAAAAATTACAAGAAATGTTATGTTGCTGTACAAATAACATCAGTGTTCAGTAGGATGACTTCTGTTCACATTTGCAGCCTATAATGACAAGATTGTTGCATT
>NW_005842318.1:518704-531516 GCF_000455745.1 Alligator sinensis
CATTCCTGCGACAGCCCAATATCTTTGAAATTCTACAGGAGCGTCAGCCAGATCTCACCAGGAATCATTCACTCAGGTAATAATTATTCTGATTCTATTAGCCCCATTTCAATACAATATATCATTTAGTATTTTCTTTTGCCAAAGTTCACTTATTGTCTGGATGACTGCTGCTCAAGTTCATTCAAACTTGGGGCTCACCCTAGTGTAATTTCAGTCTGTCAGAAATGTGTTTATTCATAAAGTTGTAGTGTTTCTTTAATATATTCTTTTGCATACTGGCTTCAAGCCTTGACAGTGATATAGTTCTACTCTAACGTGAGCTTCCGCACAGGCATCCAACTTGTCAAAGCCATAAAGATGATCTCTTCTGAATTATTTTTTTATTTGGTTCTCTGCTGGGCTAATCAGCTATCCACAAAAAGTATGTTTTTCTTCTCTTGAGAAATAGTAGAATAATCCAAGGTAGGATGCTGGGGGAATGAAAGGAATAGTGGAAATAAGTAAAATTGTGTGACCCTTGATCTTACCTTCCTCATCCTCCTCCATACCTTCACTACAGACAGTCGAAGTGCAGTGACGATTCTGTATTGTAATCTAGCTCCCCTCCATTCTCTAAAACAACAGCTTGACAAGCTGATCTTGCCATCTCTTGGCACTCATGTCAGCCATGTTAATATATGTGGTCTGCTCTCCCATCACTGCCAATCACCTCTTCCATCCCAGCACTGTGTAGCATTCTCATATGCAGGAGAAGTTGTGAAAAGGGGGAGTAACCAGGGAAGGGGCCCACAATATATGCAAAACAATAAATCAATACATTGTTAAATATGAAGCAGAGAAGAGGAGAAAAATAACTTTAAAAGTGGGTAAAAAAAAAAAATCTGTAATATAAAGGTAGGTGAGTCCTGAAGGAAGAATCAAGGAACTGGAGGAGAGTTAGATACTCATCTGTCATTCCATTACAAGAAGTACAAGAAGAGAGTGTCTCTAAAAAACAAAGTTAGATCTACAATGCTAGGGGAGCATTACAAGTGAGTGAAAGAGGGTGATGTGCAGGAAAGAAGTGGCCATGGGTGGTATTGAGTATTTGTGCATCCAGGAATGTAATGCAGGCACAAATACTGTGAGGGATATTTGCACTCTGGACATCTTGCTGGGCAAAATGTCAAGTTTTCTGAAAAGCTGGGTTTTCAGCTTTTCGAGATGAACTTAACCAGCACTGTCTGTCAGCATTTTTACTGTTGCACTGGTGATTCAAAACAGACCAATACAATTCTTGCACAGTCCCATGAAACATCCCCTACAGTTTGCCATGAAAGGTATCTTGTAATTATTAGGGCTGTGTGAAGCTTCGGTCCCTGATTTGATTTGGCAGAGATTCGGCGTGATTCGGTGGCCAAATCTCCAAATCTGAATCAAATCAGGAGACCCTTTAATCTCTCCAAATTGAATTGGAACCCTCTGAATTGAGAGATGTAGAAAGATTTGACAATTCGGCCATAGACACAGCTTTAAATGTTTTTTCTACATACCTCAAGGTACCAGGTGGTTTGTGAATGCTGAAATGCTGGGACAGATGGAACATCCCACAGGAGTGCAGGGGGCTCCCCAGTGCATTTGGTAGCAGACTCGGAAGTGGACCAGAAGCACTTTCGTTCCACTTCCGGGTCCGCCAGGGAGTGCACAGGGGGGCTCCCCTGTACCTCCTGAGCTTGGTGACTGGTGCTTCCTGGGTCTGGGGAGGCATCCAAGATCCCACCGTGCCTGATTGCCTAGCTGGGGGGCGCAGGGCCCCATGCGCTCCCTGGCAGGCCCAGAAGCGGACCAGAAGTACTACTGGTCCACTTCCGGGTTCGTCGTCAAGCATGTGGGGGGGCTCCCCATGCTCCTGTGGGATGCTCCATCTGCCCCAGGATCACAGCATTCATGAACCACACCTGGTACCTCGAGGTATGTAGAAAAAACATTTAAAGCTGTGTCTATGGCCGGATCACTGATTCTCTGAATCAGCATTGAATCTTCAGACTCAGATTCGGCCAAATTGGGAACAGTGATCCGAATCAATGAATCGAATCACTGTCCCTGATTTGGGCCAAATCTGAATCAGATATGTCCCATTTCACACATCCCTATGTGGCAGTTACGGTATTATGTAGCACAGGTACAACAGAGCTGATGTTTAAAAGAAATTCACTCTTCTGTAGAGGGTCAAGACAAAGCCATTCAGGCCCTAGTTAAGAATATGAGTAGGGATAGTGTTGTTGTTGGGATTACTAAAATACTTAATGTAAACATATGGAGATTATGTAAAGCTTAGTACTGCAAGGTGTTAAACGATTTGAACTCAGTACAGGAAAGCCCTTTTGTATTTTGTTTTGACCATCTGCACAGGAGAGCGTCTCATCTATAGTTTGGACTTATTTAATTACAAAAGTATACATTACTTAGCAATAAAACCGAATAACTGGTATCCTGGAAATTAAACACTGATGTTAAAATATGTGTTTCCAGAACTTCTTTGGGTATGGTACAATTGAAAATTGTCAACTTTTGACTGCACATGTATGATCATCAGGGATCTGGGTTTTCTGTTCACCGTGGAAAAATGCAATAAAACATGGATTTTCTCATTTTCAGGAGAAAAACCTGGATTTTCTCCTTTAAAGGAGAAAAGCGTGGGAAATGGTGGGTTTCCCCTTGCAGGCTGGCAGAGTTTGAGACAGCAAGGGGCTGGAGGCAGCGGGAGGAGGGCGGTCAGGCAGGGGGTTCTATGTGCATGTGTGCATGTACACACGCACATAGGTGCAGCCTGGAGAGCAGCTCCTGCACGTAAGTCTGGCACATGGTGGGGAGGGGAATTGGGGCCATAGTGAGGGAGGGAGGGAGTTGGGCTGGGGCTGCTGCCCAACCTGGACAGTGCATGGGGTTTGGGGTCTGGAGCCAGAATGCGCAGCCACAGGGCCCAGGCGGGAAGTGGGACAGAGTCATGGGTGGCTCATCCAGAGGCCAGGGGAGACTGGCTACCTGCTCCTGCATGCACTCCTGGGGGGGGCCCTGAGGGGCATGTGCTCCCCAAATTTATGCTCGGGGCGGGTGTGAGCTGCCCCCCTGCAGGCTTGGGTTCCCTGCTCTGCTGCCCTCCCCCCAGGACCTCTGTAGCCCTGCCCTGCTGCCCTCCCCCCAGCCCTCTGTAGCATGTGGGGGGCTGTGAGTGGCGAGTGAGATGCACCAGCAGGGCCCAGGGGACTGAGGGTCAGGAGCGAGGGGCAACAGCAGGGCTGGGGAGCTGTAGGTTAGTAATGAGGGGCAGTGGCATGGGCAGGGCACCGGTATGTCAGGACTGCTCAGTGCCAGAAATTAGTGGGGGCAGGAGGCAACCGCAGGTGGACCCATGTCCTGGTGAGTAAAGGGGGCAGGGAGAGCTCTGCTTTTTCATGATAAAAAATCCAAAATCAAACAGCAGAATTTATAGGTATTTAGAATTTATTTTGTTATAGTGATTGAGGCACTGGTAGGCTTCCAAATTGCTTTAAAATTTTAATATATCAATAAAATATTGTGCTCAACTGATATATATAATATAATATATTAATATATTAGTGGCATTTCACTAATATATATATATATATATCTATAGATATAGATATATATATATATATTAGTGGCATTTCATTTTAATTGTGGATTTGGTGTTTTTTTAAATCAGATTTTAAATTTGTGATTTTTAAATGGAGAAAGCCAGGATCCCTGAAGCAGTTATTCAGGTTTTGATCTCTTATATTATGCAGTAGAGATTGCCAGTAAGCAGTGGATGTGACTTCCCAGTCAGTCCCATGTCTTGATCAGTGTGTGCTGGCTCAGTTCTCCTCATATCCTGACAAGTTTTATGATGAAACTCCAATGTCTGAAAATTAAGGTATCCACTCAGTAATCCAATAATTAGATTATAATATTCTATGTATATAATCCAAGTATTGGAGAGTCATCTTAAATTCAGTGTTGTTTTAGATTTGGGTAAATATGGTAATTAGTTCTATTGGAATTGCATTTGAAACATGAGCAAACCCATTCCTGTCAGATGATAATATAAAAAGAATTTCCAGGAAGGGTCTCCCATTTTCATTCATCTCCTTTTACTCCAATAGCAACAGTCTGTTTTATCCTTAACTGTTGCACTGGTTTTCTCAGTTTGCAAATTGGAAGCTATTCAAAGGACCATTGGCATTATCAGATTTTGCTTCTTGTAAAACCTTGCTTCCTGGCTTACACGCTAACTTTTCACTTTTCAAGATCAGGCAGTTTACAGATATAAAATACAAACCAAGGGACAAAAGGTGTTACTTCGTACAAGTTACAGAATACATCACTTTCAATGTATGAGGTTGATATCCTCATTGTAAGTAGATTGAAGACATATATGTCTTTCTTTCTAACTTGTCTTAGCTTAATGAGTAAGAATTGTGTTGAACTGAAGATTCTGAGGTTTTACTCTGGGGTTAGTTGGAGAAGTCCAGCCAGATCTCTGCTCTTGCTTTACTATTTGGAGTTGATATACTGTGTTAAGGAATACTTGATTTCATGCCTATCACCTATTACCACATTCTTCAAAAATTATGTACCATGCAACATCTAGGACTTACACTTCTATCACATCATTCCTTTTTTCTTTATAAAGGTTCTACTTCCCCTTTCTTAATCGATTCTTTAAATCACTGAATCAGCAAGATATTTGAGTATGTGCCTAATTTGGTACATGTAACACTGAGAAGATCCACTGAAGATGGTTAAAGTTAGGCACATGCTTAAATAACTGGCTGAATTAAGGCCTTTTCAGGTAAATTATTTTCACATGTTTAACCAGTGTACAGTTTTCCTATGACAGTATTTGCCTGTTCTATTATCAGAAGTGCATTTTAAAATTGAAATTACTATTGTAATTTAAAAATAAGTAAACTAGATCATGGATCACCTTTTTGGAAGTGTTCCTATTGCCAGGTAGCATATAAATAAACCTAACATTATTATTTGCATTCAGTTGCCTGGAGCTGGAGTTGCCTTGACATTATAAGTTACTTACAGTTGTACAACATACATGATGGAGGTCATTCTGAGCTTCTTTGTTTACAGTGGCACTTTTCCGGGTTATCTGGATTTTCTTTGGGCATGTCTACACATGCATATTAATGTGCAGCAATAAACTCTGGCACCTATCACACTGGAGTTTATTGTTCTTGGGTGCTGTGTTTACACATGCGTCCAGGACCGCAGCACATTGACCTGGGTCAGAGCAGCTTTGTCTGGCAGAGGGTCTAGGGCGGTCAACCTGCCAGTCCTGCTCAGACCCAGCTCAACATGATGTGGAGTATGGCTTCAGTGCAGGGCTAGCTGGCAGGCAGCTCCCGCACTGAAGCATCCTCATGCCCCAGCTAGCTGGGTCCGTGTCTATGCATGCATTGCTGTACATGAAAAAACTCTGCAGTAAGATAGTACTTATATTTACAAGTACTAATCTGTTGCAGAGTGTATTAGTTTCCTGCAGCCTAATAGGGCCACACATGTAGATGCTGAGATGTTTACTGTGGAGCTAATTAGGCATCTCCACAGTAAAGGTCTTGGGTAGACACCCTCTTTGGCCTTTATTAGGCATTTCCTAATCTTTCTTTAGTGAATATGCTAAGCTTGACCTGCATTTTGTGATTTTGTTTTTCCATGAGGTCTTTGATTTTGATGAAATCTTTGGAGCTTTTGATGAGAGGCTGAACAGAGTGGTCTTTGGGAAGCAGAGGCAAAAGCTCTCATGATTTGAATTACTTTTTTTTTTTATCTATAAAGTCTGTTTTTTTGTGCTTGTGTCTTTAATTTTTATGCTAACTAATGACTGGGCAGTCTCTGCTATTATTTTCTGAAGGGGCGACAGCTCCTGGAGGAATTTTTTGTGGCTTACCAAAGGTACAACAGCTGTTTCGTTTTACTCTGTTTTGTTTTTATATGCATGTCAGGCAAAATGCAAATGTCACTGAAGGCAAAACTCCCATTGAAATTGGTACAATCAGGATTTCACCCTTTCTATTTTATTCATTCCTAATCTGATCAGCTTCTCCCTACTACTGCTGTGACCCCGTCTTGTTTCTCCTTCTCTGAATTTCTATAATTTCCTTCTTGCTTTCCCATTGTCTCACCATATTCTTATGCCATCTTCCCCTGCTTTTCTTCCTCCCCTCTTCTGATCATGTGACCTTTTGCTCATGCCTCTTTCCACCACTTCCCCACCTGCTCTTCCCACTTCTCTTCTTGCTCTCATAAATTTCTTGTTCATCTATGCTTCTCTTTCTTCTCCCTTCATTTTGTAGTTGTGACCTACAGACTTATAGAGGAAGTTGACTCTTTCTCAATCCCTTCTCTTTTCTGGGGGCCCACAGGAAGCCAGAGCAGACCCCCAAATTGGCAGTATGACCGTGTAAGCCTGGGATGAAGTGAATCAGCATATTTCATTAGTAGCTTTCAGGTGCAAACTAATTTCATCCACTCTCAAAGGGTGGCCAGTGGTGGTATCTCACGCCACAGTGCAACAGATTTCACTAGTCTAAATTTTTTAATTTGGCTCATGGCTCTTGACTCTGTTGCAGATAAGTAACAGACTTTGCCTAGCTTCATCCTGGTAAGATATTAAGGCATACAAACGTGTGTGTACATTAAAGTGATTTAATGTTATGTATGCTGCTAACTCAGGACTGTCCAACTTTTAAGCAATTGGGGGCCTCACGCCCTGAAGCCAGTCCACTGATTGCTGCATGCCACCTGGGCTGCATCAGCACAAGCCAACTGGCCCCCTGGATTGCATTGCATGTGGACACTTCCCTGCTGCATCTCATGCATGGGTGACTCCTAGTGCAAAGTGTATGTGGATGCCATGGCTTCACCTTCATCTTCCCAGCCCCAGGCTCCTCTGCTGTACCATGCCACATGGGTGCCCTGGGCCATAGGCTTCTTTAGCACTCTGGCCTGCTGGGGCAGAGGCAGTGTGTGGAAGATGGAGGATAAAGAGGGAGCCTGGAGACTCCAGCTGCTGTTGGGTGGGAGCCGAAGGGCCACAAATTAAGCCCTCTTGGGCTGCATGCAGTCTGCAGGTCACCAGTTGGACATTCCTGCACTAACTTATGCAAAGAATGTGTCTACTGTGCAGCTGTTTTTTATTTACCTGCTGCCTGGATGCCAGATTGTAAGATCTCTGGGGCATGGAATAGCTTTGTGGTATATCTTGATGCAATTATTGGTACAGGGACGTAATCTTGTGTGTTTTGGGTCTTTAGGCCCTGCCTCAATAGAAATAATAATAATAATAATATAATAAATATGTTCAAAATATAGGGTAGAAAAATCAGTTTTACAAATGAGAGAGTACAGTTAATTTGAAAATAATCCCTTACATTTTACCTAAACTATTTTAATTTTTTAAATAAATAAGGAGAAAGCAGATGGGGAGTGGAGGATGAGTAAAAATACACAAGATAAGGGCAACACATATACAAAATTATCATTCAGGGATTTTTATGATGGAACAAGAACATTGTGCTTAACCTGCTGTTAATCATAAAACTGCAAGCCCAGGATCAAATCTCTTTAAAAACCATACAGTTGAACCCAAGAGGCTGTTAAATAGTGAGGAGGACTTCAGACACCGGTACCTATATAAATTAAACATGAATTGTACCTTAACAGGTAGTAAAAGGCCTGTATAAAAAAAAACAACCTCATCAAAACTGGAGCTCATGTTAGGAACAAAAGTGAAGACATGGGCTGTCTGCATGAATGTAAAGGGTGAGCTCTAGAGGTGTGTGAAGCGTGCCCTATTGGATTCGGATTCGGCCCAAATTAAGGACAGTGATTCAATTTGTCAGTTCGGATCACTGTCCTTGATTCGATTCGGCCGACTCTGAATCTGAAGATTTGACGCTGATTCAGAGAATCAGTGATTCGGACATAGGCACAGCTTTAAAAGTTTTTTCTATATACCTTGAGGTAGCAGGCACGGCTTGTGATCGCTGCGGTGCAGGGAGTGCGGGACGGGAGCCCTCCACGTGCTCGGCAGTGAACCTGGAAGTGGACCGGAAGTACTTCGGGTCCACTTCTGGGCCTGCCGGGGAGCGTGCTGGGCCCTCTCCCCACCACACCTTCCTGGCTCAGCAATTGGCTGTAGGGGGACCCTGCGTGCCCCTCCCCCGACCCAGGAGGCACCAGTCACTGTGCTGGGGGAAGCATGGGGGAGCCCCCCGGTACACTCCCTGGCAGACCTAGAAGTGGACCAGAAGTGCTTCTGGTCCACTTCCATGTCTGCTGCTGAGAGCACTGGGGAGCCCCCCCGTGCTCCTGTGGGACACTCCATCCACCCCAGCATCGCAGCACTCACGAGCCTCTTTAGAAAAAACACTTAAAGCTCTCTCTGTGTCTCAATCTTTCCAAATCTCTCTGAATTGATTTGGAGGGTTCCAATTTGATTCAGAGAGATTAAAGTGTCCTCTTATTTGATTTGGATTTGGATATTTGGCCACCAAATCGGGCCAAATCTCCGCTGAATCGAATTGGGGACCAAAGCTTTGCACAGCCCTAGTGAGCTCCCTTCTCGCTCCAGAGATGATCCTTCTAATTCAGGGCCGAGACAGGGTGAAGTTTGTGCTGCTGCTAGCAAGCTGTTGTCATATAAACAGTATAGCCATCTAACTGCAGCCAAAATATGTCTCGTGGGACCGGATGAATCGGACACCACTGTTGTAGAATGTACTGTAGTAGTAAACACTATTCTCATAAGCACTTGTTAAGGTGGGTTCTTTTCTGTGACCGTTTGGTTGAATTTATTTTTCATTAGCATTAGACAGCCTTTGCAACCCAGGTTTCTTTTTTCTTTGCTAATAGTAAAACCAAATTAAGAGACATTTCACATTGGAATAGTATTATAATACATGGAAGACACCTAGGCTCATTAGTGTTGAAAGCAATTGAGGCTTCAAAAGGAAGAAAAAGAGGGAGAAAAAGAAATGCAAAACCACAAGCATTGTCCTGTGTCAGAGTTCCAAAGGCACATGTGAGAGATTCTAATGAATATTCAGCCTAATAAACAACAGCATTGCGCAGCATTTAATAGGCATAGAATTTGAAATAGTGACCCACTTAGATTTGGGCACAGGGTGTGAGAGAGAGAGAGAACAAGGTGTTTTTGAAGAATCCTTAGGACAGTGTTATGTGTAAAATCTGCTTTAAAAACACAAATGATCTTGTAATGTAGAGCTTGAATTTATAGTAAGAGGGGAAAAGGAGAGTACCTCTTTAAACACTTCATTTTCAGAATAGCAATGTTCTCCCGCAGGGCTCAGCCTCCTGCTTTGAATTCAGGGCCGCAACTAGCATTAACTTGAAAGATTGATTTTTTGTATTGGTTGGATGGCTGTGTTACTTGAAGCAGCCTGAGCTTCTGAGAGATGAGGCAACAGGCGAAACATGCTTGAGAACAAATTAGGATTTTTTGGTTGTAGGATTCTATTGCTCACATGGACATGGTGTGGCAGCAAAAATAATGGTGTCTGAAATACAGAGGCATAACCCAGAGATTTTCTTGATATATCCAGCACTTTTTCTTGTTGCTTTGGTATACATTGGTGTCTTGTTTGCAAAAGACATTTTGGAACCCTTTTTTTGCTTAAACAGGGAGAAGATTCAGTTTATTCGAACAGAGGGAACCCCAGGGCTGGTGCGTCTATCCAGTGATGCAGACCTTGTCATGTTACTGAGGTAGGTAGCATTGTTTCCTTACAAATGTGTGGAATGTGCTGTGAAGTGCCTTTTGATGTATTGTGTGTACCCATTTACTTACCTTAATGTGTTTCCAGTTCTTCGAGTTGCAGCTGGGGGAGCTGCAGCAGAATATTAACACTGGCTTTACGTAGTGTTGAGTTTCTGGATGTTAGTTATTGGCATGAAGGTCACATTTGTCAGAATGGGGGGAAAAAGTGATTATCTGAGGAAAACAGTACTGCAAGAAAAATGTAAACCCGCTGCTATACAGTCTGATATAAGAATTCAATGCAAGAAAAAAAGTAAATGGGCTTGTCCTGTACCCTTTAAAAATTTTCCATTTATCGCCATTCTTAAAAGGTCTAAGTATAGATTAGTGTGTTTCAGACTTTCACACAAGTAAAGCATTTGCTCTTAATCCTTCACTGTTCAAGGGGGTTTTCTGTTTAGCGCTGATTTGTGAGGGTCCATGTTATTGAATGCTAGTGCTTGACATATAATTTTAATAACCGAGTTGAACATTGAGCTTGTAACCTCTGAGCTGTGCAGGCTGATTTTGCTCTTTTTATTCATGGGAAATTTGGTTACAGCTCTTAAGGAATGGGGAGTTACACTTTAGTAAGGCCCATTTGATTATTAATCTAGAAAAGTAGGCAGTTAAGACCTCAGTCTTCATTATGTCCTCCACATTGTAGTCGCATTCATAGTATATTTGAAAAAAATTGTACTGTGCTCTTCTGGGAAAATCTTAATTGTCCATAGGTAAAACATTAAAAATCTTAATATCTCCTTCTAAGGCTGTGTTGACACTATTTAAAATCAGAATGAAGAGAATTAAATGAAAACACATAGAAAGTTATTATTAGTACACCAAACATGAAAAGTACATCATTTTATAACCTATAAAACTAGTTTCACTGTATTTTTATTTTAATAAAGATAGTGCTAATTATTGCCATTGCTATGAATGTCTTTTCTATTATTCGGAAACAATTATTGTAATGGAAATAAAGTAATATGATTTTTTGTAATTGGTATCTCTCTTCTGTGAAAATCCAATAATTAATGCAACGAATTTGTAAAGGAGACAAATAGCACAAAATCCCCTAAAACAGCTTTCATTTGATTTTTCAGGTTTTATTTTATTTTAACCTGCCTTCTAAAATCATATAAACTAAACTAACAGGCAGTCACTGTAACCAAAAAAGGCTTTGGTTTGGGATGAACCTGCTTTGTAGAAAAATCCTAATAGAAATCATTTGTGCTAAGGAGATGCATTATAGATTTCTATGTTTTTGAAGTGTGCAGCAGAACAGTCACCAAACTGGTGAGTTATTTGTCAAGTTATCTGTAAGAATGACAGTGATGTAAATAGTGATGTAAAAGGAAAGGTGGGGTAAGTTAGGAAAGCAGTGTAATGTTCCTATATATTTTATTTAGATTTACAGAACCAGAAGGAAAAGAAACAAGAGGCAGCATGAGTTGGTAGCCCAATGGTGTGAGCACTCCCATGGAGGAAGAAAGTCCTAGCTTCTGGTCCTCGCTGCTAGGGTTATTTCTGTTTTTTAATCGATGACTGTCTAATGTAAAATATAGACCTAACCCTGGCAGCGGACTGGAACCCTCATCACTAGGCTCCAGATTGGATTTGGAGGACTTTGTCAGATGTCTGTTGCTAGTAAGCAGAATAGAGTCTTAGGTCAAATAAACACTGTCTATCTTCTCTTGTTTCTTTTTACCAGTTTGTTTGAAGAAGAGATAATGTCATATGTGCCGCCACATGCCTTACTTCATCCCAGTTATTGCCAGTCCCCAAGAGGCTCCCCAGTGTCCTCACCTCAGAACTCTCCAGGTAAATTTCATTGGTGTTTCAGTAGGTTCTTTAAGGAACAATTTTGAATATTTAATATGGACCAAATCCTGATCTAAAATTCCTGTTGCCTTTACTGAAACAAGGACTTGGTCCTCTGGGAACAAAAATGGTAAAAAAAAATTATGTGTTTGACTTTTTTGATGGTGATTATTTCATTAAAGCAGAATCAGCAACATTTTCCAGCAGTAAGCTGAAATGACCCAGATTGGGTTCAAGGTTGGCCGGCGATAGGACCCGGCTACTGCCACCACCAATGTTTCTACCTGCCTCCCAGCCACAGTGTGGCACTGGTGAAGCTCCCTGCTGGTCAGCCACAGCCTGGTATAGAAAAAGCCCCCCATCCATTGAACACCACCAAATCCCCCCCAGTTTTGTAGGTCAGATCTAGTGGCTTCATGGGCTAGATCTGACCTGTGAGCTATAAATTGCTAATCCCTGCATTATAGTAACAGGTCTGGTTCAGCATATTTCTTAATAGAACTTATTTTGTAAAATATTAAATCATCCCATGAGCTAAGAGCACAGGTAGTGAGATTGAGGGCCCACTGTGGTCCAAGAGAGGTGGAAATCACAGAAATATCATAAGCAAATAAAGTAAATATAACATCACTTACTCATCACTTCTGAAGAGTCTACTGTCACTCACTACTGTGGATACTCGTATGCTCTGAAATTGCACTGGCAACTGTAAATATAGTGTGTATTTTCCATGGAATCTACTCTTTAGTCTACAAATAATGTTCAGTAAACATACATTATTTACTGATCTTATTCAAGGGCTTTGGAGGCTGTGGCCAGACATTAGAGCTGTGCGAAGCTTCGGGTGCTGATTCTATTCAGAAGAGATTTGGCCCGATTTGGTGGCCAAATCTCCAAATCCAAATCAAATCAGGGTACCAATTAAAAGGTCTGAATTGATTTGAAACTCTCTGAATTGATTTGGAAAAGATTCGTAGAGCTTCGGTGATTTGGGCAGTGCCCACCAGCTGCAGCAGGGAGCTGGACCCAGACTGCATGCTGGTAATTAGGGGGCGAGATAGGGGAGGCTGGAGGAGGGGGAAGGGGACCATGGGGGGACCCCTGCCAGGCCCCATTCCCTGCCTGCTCCCCCAGCCCCCCTGAGCAAACCCCAACCCTTGCCTGCTCTCTC
>NW_005842318.1:531665-538617 GCF_000455745.1 Alligator sinensis
TTCTGGGGGCTTGTGTATAGCCTCACAGGCAGCAGGGGGCAGTGGGGACTGCCTCCGCTGGGCAGGAGCCGGTGAGTTTGGGCTTTTTTTTTCTTTTTTTCGAGGACCAGGAGCCGGAGCGGGCAAGGCAGCCATGGGGGGGCTGGGAGAGTGGGCTGGGTTGGGGAGCTCAAGGCAGAGTCCCCCACATGGTGTGGGGCAGGGGGGGGCAGCAGTGCTTGCCCCCCTGCCTGGCAGCACCCAGTGAGTCGGGGCTTTTTTTTCCAAGGTGCCAGGAGCTGGGGCCAGGCAGGACTGGGAGAGTGGGCGGGGGATGGGCCTGTGTGATTTGGAGATTCAGTTGATTTGGCAGCAGGCGAATCTCCAAATCAGATTCGTCTGAATCAAATCACTGTCCCCTGAATCGTCTGAATCCGAGGCAAATACTAGCCGCTTTGCACAGGCCTAGCAGACATCTCTTGCTAGAGAGCAGAAGACATTTTTGACCAGCTAAACTATGGCTATTTACAGGTGTTGATTTCTACCAGTAAGAACTTCTTAATGGTAGAAAAATAGCCCAGGAGCTGGAGTATACATGCAGAGCTACCCAGATGAGCTCCCCAGCCAGGGGGCATCCTGTGTCACTGCCACTCTTAAGAAAGTCCATTAATTGGTAGTCTGTCCTTTCCTCTGCCTGGGAAGGGTACAGGCCATCAACTGGCAATTAGCAGCTACTGAAAAACAGCAGCTGCCACAGACAGCCCTGGGAGAGTACCCCCATCATCCTGCCAATCAGCATTCTGCTGTAATGACAAAGCTCGAAGAGCCTTGCCACAGTGGCACAACAGCCTGTCTTGCCCTGCGCAGATCCAGGCCAGATAGTGAGGTGAGGGAGGGCATTGCATCATGGCAGGAACTCATTCTGGGGAGAGGAGTCCCCTGCAGGAGAATGACCCCCACCCACCAATGAGAGGGTTCCCCTGCAGGAGAATGACCCCCACCCACCAATCAGCTGATTTGTAGTGAAGGAAAATTTTTCAGGGGAGGCTCCCCACAGGGCTCCAATACAGTTTGCCCCTATGCAGACAACCAGGGAGCCAAGGGAGAACAAAGGGCTGTGGGATATCGGCTGTTCTTCACACCCAAAAGAAGTATACAGCCATTCAAGTTAGATTGGGAGGAGGGACATCATCTTGGTAAGAATCCAATCTAAATTTTTACAGAAGAGCCAGTTCTCTTCCTTGAAAAGACTCTTGAACAGCCATACATTCTCTTTTTGTGCAAGGAAAAAAGCTTTTCTTCCGGCACTAATATAACACCCATTCATGGCCTATGATTCTTTACAAGCTGTAGTGTCTTGGGGCCATGCAAAATGAATTGGTGTTTTCAGTCCAGCTCTGGTAGGTTTCCTCATCATTGCAAGTGGTACTGACATCCTTGTTAGCATTTTGACCAAAACAACCAAGCTTTGAAACCTTGATTAAGCAAAACATATAAGCACGTGCTTGATTTTAAGCACGTGAGTGGTCTCATGATTTTGGAGCTTGAATGAGGAGACCTAAATACACCATTATGCTGAGAGGTGATCCTTTCAGTTTGTGGTGGCTGGCAAGATTGCACTTTTACTTCCCCATGCAGTACATATTCTGTAGAACAGAAGAGTTGAGACAAGCAAGTAGGTTTGTGAGCATTAACAGTCACTTTAAAAACATTATATAAAACAAGTTGAAAAATACAAATTGAAAAAAATCCATTTGTATGCTCATTCTTTTGGGGAAAATAATGATATATTATTTAGGTAGGTCTTGTCCTAATTTTTATGAGGGGTAAGCGATATTCAAATAGGTCTGCAAAATTTTTGTTTTCTTTAACTCTCACCTTCCATATTGAAATGAAACGTTGTGTTAGGAGCAAAATCATCTAAGATAAAAATTTCAAAATAAGGTAACATCTGTTTTCCGAAGTGGCTTAGGCATTTAAGAACCCAAAGGCCATTGACAGTCAATGGACTTATAAAACGAAAAACCTAACCCACTGTAGCAGTTTTGAACACCTTCATGTAATGCATTCAGGCACAGTGGCCTATACCTGCTGTAATTCTCCAGTATTTTATTTTAAATTATAGCACTGTCATAATTTTCTTTGTAAAATATAATACTAATGCTTCTCTCATTATTTAGTTTTGTCTAGCATCATTATATGCCAGTTTCCTATAGATCAGAGCAACAGTAACAAGGGCCTAATCTCTTTGGTGCATAAAAGCTGCATACATTGGAACTTTATGAAATTGTCTGTTTGGCAGTAAGCAGGATGAATATTTTTCAAATATCTGTTTAAAAAGTTGTTATTTCAAATTAAATTGAACTATATCCCCTGTGAAGTCCATGTAAATCAATTTGAAGATCACAAATGTTGCTGGAATTACTTTATTGGAGAATATAGTAATAGAAAAAAAATGTGTATGGTTTTGCCACAGTCTAGTAAATCAGAAATGTCTTAAAGATATTTTCTAAAATTATACATAAATAAATCAAATAACTTCTTTATGAGACCAAGCCATGAGGAGGGTTTTATCAAAAAGTTATGTACATTGAACTCCTTTCCTGAGATTAAATAGCCTATGCCCTGTCCTTACAAGCAAGGTAAAACATGAAAGCAAAGCATGTCCTAAATGTCAATAGACTTGAGCTCTGTTGGACCCACTGGGGACTTGTCACTGCAAGCATGCCACTACCAGTATCCCCCTGTTTAAATTGGAAGGTGTCAGTTTAAGGTACTCAGGTGATTTCAACTGCAGAAAGCAGATTTTGAAAGTACCAAAGGCCTAAGCATGTAAGACTTGTAACTTAAAAAGGCAACTTGAAACTTCACATTGAACAAAATGAAAAGACATTGCAAACACAGCACAGTTAGGAAGTTCTCGCTGCAAGAAACTTTTGCTAGTCCGGCAGACTTACATATGCACCAGTGGAATTTTCCAGACAGCTGTCATGGGCTGTGATTCATTTCACTCTTAATACGTACTTCGTTGCTATGGAAAGAATGCTACCTCTTTCCACAGGGCACAGGAGCTGGCAGGGGCATGACAGGTTTATAATAAATTAGGTTCTCTTGAGGTGACTGTGACAGGACCTGGCCCTTGAGGCTGGGTGTGGTGCTCCCTTGTGGCCCCACTTGTACTGTTTGCCCCACTTTGGCCTTCCCCGGGTATCACCCGGCTGTCACGCCTTGATAGTGAAATCATTATTCAACTGAGGAGGCGACCCTCAGAGACCAGGTTGAGCTTGGGGGTCAACCAAGCTCAACCTGGTTGACCCTCAAGGTCAACCTGGCTTCACCTGGCCCTGCTCATCACCAGGCTCTTAGCATCCTGAACAGGGCTCTTCTTATTCTCAGTCCCAGCCAGATCACTCAACACAGTCCCCTTGGTCTGACCCTTCTGGCACAGTCTCTTTGCCCTGGACTCTTGGCCCTACCCCAATCCCCAGAATTGCAGGGGTGCCTCTCTAGCCCCATCTGTGCCCTCGTCAGTGGCCTTCTTCCACCCCTTCAGCCACTTGGATGCCTCATGGCTATAAAGAAAACCTCCAACTAAAATCTCTAATGCCTCTGGGTACACTCACAGTGGGAAAACCTTCTGTGATATGGCTAGTGGATTCCCAGTAGCTCCTGAGGATCTCCATCCCTGTAACTGTTGCCCACACAGCCCTTCAGAGGTCTTCCCTCCACCATTCTCACGACTAGAGAGCCCCAGGCCTTAAAGGCAAGCCTGTATACAGGCTAGGTCCACCTGGTCAACTGATTTAGGTTCTGAGCCCTGGCACAGGAGTGCCCTATAAATCCCACTGCAGGCCTGTCTCCCTCCAGCCTGTCCCACTGCAGGCCTGTCTCCCTCCAGCCTACTTCCAAACACGCAGCCTCACATCCCTGCTCAGTTTTTCCTAGTTGAATAGCCTCTGCTTTTTCTCTCCACTTCTGCTTCTGGCCTGCTTGTCTCTCCCCATCTGTTCCGTGCTGCCTATATGGAAGGAGCTCTTCTCCCCATATGGTCCAGAGATGGACTTCTTGCTTATTCCTAGAAGAGTATTTGTACAGTCTGGGTTTTTGCCTCTCTGGGCTACAGAGGTCCAGTTCATAAAGCATCCACTCTGTCCTCCCCTGCTCTTCAGTGCTCTAATACTAACAGGGCCAAGGTTCCACATTACGGGGACCTTCTCTTTAGGTTTTGTTATTTTAATTTTCTTTTAATTTCATAGATTTCATAGACATTATGGCTGGAAGGGATCTCGAAAGATCATCAAATCCAGCCCCTTGCCCTAGGGGCAGGAAGTCAGCTAGGTTCAAAGGATCCCAGCAAGATAAACATCCAAACATTTCTTAAAAGAGTCCAGAGCAGGTGCCTGCACCACCTCTGGAGGGAGTCTATTCCAGGCCTTGGTGGTTCAGATAGTAAAGAAGTTTTTCATAGTACTTAGTACTTAGGGTTGGAAGGGACCTAAACAGATCATCAGGTCCGAACCCCTGCCTCGGCCAGGAATGGGAGCTGGGATCATATCACCCCAGCAGAATATCTGTCCAGCCTCCTCTTGAAGACCCTCAGTGTAGGGGAGAGCACCACCTCACTTGGGAGCCCATTCCAGAGCCTGGCAGCCCTAACTGTAAAGTAATGTCTCCTGATGTCCAGCCTGAAACTTCTCTCTAACAATTTGTGGCCGTTATTCCTAGTAACCCCAGGTGGTGCCCCCAGTTCCCACTGGTTCCCCCTGGTGAGTTTGTAAACAGCCACCAGATCCCCCCTTAGCCTTCTCTTGTGGAGACTGAATAGGTTCAGGTCCTTTAGCTTCTCTTAGTAGGGCCTGCACCGCTGCCCCTTGACCATGCAAGTGGCCCTCCTCTGGACCATCTCAACGCTAGCCACATCCCTCTTGAAGTGCGGTGCCCAGAACTGGATGCAGTACTCCAACTGTGGCCTGACCAATGCCGCATAGAGGGGAACGATCACCTCCCTGGACCTGCTTGTGATCTGTAGATGCACGACAAGGTGCGGTTAGCCTTACTGACTGCTTCCTCGCATTGGCGGCTCATGTTCATCCTGGAGTCAACAATGACTCCAAGTTCCCTTTCTGCCACCATGTTGAAAAGAAGGGTGTTTCCCAGCCTATAGGTGTGTTGATGGTTCCTTCTCCTTAGATGCAGTACCTTGCACTTGTCTGTGTTGAATTCCATCCTGTTCTCATCCATCCACCTCTGTGATTTGTCTAGATGTAGCTGGATTCTGTCCCTCCCCTCCAGCGTGCCCACCTCTCCCAACAACTTGGTGTTGTCAGTGAATTTGGACAGTGTGCATTCCACTCCCACATCCAGATCTCTGATAAAGATGTTGAACAGTACAGGCCCTAGGACCGAGCCTTGGGGGACTCCACTGCCCACATCCCTCTGTGGAAAATGACCTGTCCATCACCACTCCCTGGGTGCAACCATCTAGCCAATTTGCCACCTGTCTGACTGTGTAGGCATGATCACCATGTTTTTTTAAGAGAATGTGGTGGGAAACCATGTCAAAGGCCTTCTTAAAGTCCAGGAAGATGACATCCACCCCAACACCCTTGTCTAGGGACTTTGTGACCTGATCATAATAAGAAACCAGGTTAGTCAGGCAGGATCTGCCCTCAATGAACCCATGTTGGTTGCCCCTGAGCATTACCTCCCCTCCTGGGCCTTGCAGGTGTGCTCCTTGATAATTTTCTCAAAGGTCTTCCCAAGGAACGAGGTAAGACTGACTGGCCTATAATTGCTGGGGTCCTCCTTTCTCCCCTTCTTGTAAATGGGGACCACATTGAGCCTTTTCCAATCCTCTGGTACCTGGCCAGTGCCTCATGAACACTCATAGAGCCGTGCCAGGGGCCCCGCTATGACCCCCGCCAATTCCCTCAGCACCTTTGGATGAAGAGCATCTGGATCTACTGATTTAAACACGTCCAGCCCCTCCAAAACTTCCCTAAGTCGTCCCTAACCCTAGGCATGGCGGTGCCTCCCCTGGGTCCATCCGCAATTCTAGTGGGGGAGATGTCCCGGTCCCTTTTCAGGAATATGGAGGCAAAGAATTAATTAAAGAGGTCAGCTTTTTCATTTGCCACAATCACCAGATTGCCAAGCCTATCCTGTAGGGGCCTCACATTACCTGGTGCCTTCTTACATCCTATGTATTTGAAAAAGGACTTTTTATTATCCTTAATTCTGGTCACTAGCCTGAGCTCCATCTCTGCCTTGGCCTTCCTAACAGCTTCCCTGCAGTCCTGAGCAATGGAGGTGTAATCCTCCTTGGTGATAGCCCCTTGCTTCCACAGTTTGTACACCTCCTTTTTTGCCCTCAGGCATCCCTGGATGCCTTTGCCAAGCCATGGGGGCTTCTTAGCACTCCTGCCCCCCTTGGTGCACATTGGGACTGACTCCCTTTGAGCTCAGAGGATTGTCTCCTTGAGGAATAACCACCCATCTTGGACTCCCATCTTATTGAAGCTCTGAGACCCCAATGCGTCTCCTACTAACCTTCTTAGCTTACAGAAGTTGGCCCTCCTGAAGTCGAGGACCTCTGCCTTGCTGCTTGCTTTCACCACCCTGTGCTGGATAGTAAATTCCAGCAGGCGATTATCACTGTCGCCCAGGTGGTCAACTACCTGCAGACCTCTCACCAGGTCATCACCTGTGGCAAGCATCTCCCCTGGTAGGACTATGCACCTCCTGGGTTAGGTGGAGGTCCTGTATCCCAGCTAGAAACTTATGTGAGCAGTCAGACCTTGCTTCATAGTTTCATAGTTGGTAGGGTCATAAGGGACCTGAGCAGATCATCAAGTCCAACCCCCTGCCATGGCAGGAAAGAGTACTGGGGTCAAACAACCCCGGCAAGGTGTTCATCCAGCCTCCTTTTAAAGACCCCCAGGGTAGGAGCCAGCACCACTTCTCTTGGAAGTTG
>NW_005842318.1:538964-559622 GCF_000455745.1 Alligator sinensis
TGTAGGTATGCTGCTGGTTCTTCCTCCCCAGGTGCAATACCCTGCACTTGTCAATGTTGAAACCCATCCTGTTCTCATCCGCCCACCCCTGTAACCTGTCCAGGTCCGATTGTAGCCTATTCCTCCCTTCTAGCGTGCCCACTTCTCCCCACATCTTAGTAGACTTACTGGTCCTCCCAGCAGATGTCTGGGTAGTTTAGGTCACCCATGACAACCACATCCCTTGACTTTACAGCCTCTGTGAGCTGACCTGAGAATTTTCCTTATGTCCAACCTAAAATGATCTTGGACGTGTTTGTGATCATTGGTCCTTGTCGTCCCTTGGAGTGCTCTGGTGAATAGACATTCCCTCAGATCCTAATGCATGCCTCTTATGTACTTAGAGGCTGCCACCAGGACACACCTGAGCCTGCACTTTTCCAGACTGAAGAGTCCCATGGCTCTCAGCCTTTCTTCATAAGGCCTATTCTCTTGCCCTCTGATCATGTGTATGGCTTTCCTCTGGACTCTCTCAAGCTTCTCCACATCCTTCTTGAGTTGTGGAGCCCAGAATTGGATGCAGTACTCCAGCTGTGGCCTCACCAAGGCTGAGTACAGCAGGAGGATGACATCCTGAGATGTACTTGAGAAGCATCTATGGATGCAAGCCAGCTAGAGTTGTTTTTGCTTTACCAGCTGCAACATCGCATTGGTGGTTCATGTTCATCTTGTGGTCAGTCATGCCCCACAAGTCTCTTTCAGCCGTGGTGCTAGCGCGTGTAGTACTGCTGAGCCTATAAGTGTGCTGTGGGTTTTTTTTTCCCCTGAGGTGGTGTACCTTGCATTTTTCAGTATTGAATGTCAGCAGGTTTATAGCCGCCCACTTTCTAAACCTATCCAAGTTGGCCTGGATCACCAGCCTATCCTCAGGTGTGGATGCTCTACCCCAAAGTTTAGTGTCATCAGCGAACTTGGCCAGTCCACTTCTGACACCAGTGTCCACATCGTTGATAAGGACGTTAAGGAGAACCAGTCCAAAGATGGAGCCTTGGGGGACACCACTGGTCAGAGTGCCACAGTGATTCACTTCCGTCAGCTACTACTCTCTGGGTCTGACCTCAGAGCCAATGCCCCAGCCATCAGACTGATGTAGCTGAGGTCACAGTTGGCCAAATTTTCCATGAGGAGATCATGGGACACCAGATCAAAGGCTTTTTTAAAGTCCAGATATATGAAGTCAATCACTTCTCCCTTGTCCAGGTGATGTGTCACCTGGTTATAGAAGATGAGATTGGTCAGGCAAGACCTACCCACAACAAACCCACGCTGGCTGTCCCTCAGGATGTTGCCATCAGCCAGCTTATCAAGAATGGTCTCTTTGATAATTTTTTCCAGAATCTTGCCCGGGGATTGAGGTCGAGCTGATTGGCCTGTAGTTCCCCGGATCTACTTTCCTCCCTTTCTTAAAGATGGGCACCACATTGGCCTTCTTCCAATCTTCAGGTACTTCACCTGAGTGCCACGAGTTTTTGAATATTTTTGCCAATGGTTGGGCTGTGACACCTGCCAGCTCCTTGTAATCTTGGAGTGTAATCTTTTGGGACCAGCTGACTTGAAGGTGTCCAGCCTCTCAAGCTGTTCCTTTACAATGCTGGATATAAATTCATCCTCACCCTGGCCGTCCCACATCATGCTAGGCAGAGCGGTCCCTTTGGGCTGATGAAAAACAGATGCAAAGTACCCATTAAGCAGGTTGTTTTTTTCTTGGGTGTCAGTTATCAGTTGTCCCATTTGGTTTAGCAGGGATCCAATGTTACCCTTGCTTTTCTTCTGACTCCCCACAAAAGAGAAGGGCTGTCCAAATTCTTGGTGGCCAAGGGCCACAAGACCCCTGGCCACACTGCATGTGGTCTGCACACCCCACAGGCTGCATGTGGTGTGGGTCACATGCTGTTCTACAGTGTGCATGCCACCCACCACGCTGCACAGTGGGTGCCACCTCTGCTGTACGGTGCCAGCACCCCAGGTACCACATTGTGTTTTTTGTGAATGGAGCCCTGTGCCCCCCCCTTTTTTTTTCAAAGAAATTATTAATAGGTAAAATGACTACTCTACATTTGTTCTGCCAAATAGGCTGCAATGTACAGTAGGCAGGGCCTTTATTAATTCCTTAGGAATTTCTTGTTGTTACACTAAGCAGGGTGAACTTTTTGGCTTTAATGTGAGTGTGATAAGTAACTCTGACGGAATGGATTAAAGTTGACATATTCTAAAGTGTTACTAGCTAATTAAGGGATTTCTTACTGTTGAGGTTATGATTATAAAGAAAGATCAAAGTCAGTATGTTGTTCAGTTACCTTGGCTACAGATTTTTTTTTACCTGTCTGACTTCTGTACACTTCTGTTTATCAGGTATGAATAGCCATGGAATTACCCTTTATATCTGTTTTGGGCAATACAGTCTGAGACAGTCACAATTGCCACTTCATCTGTATCTTTTTAGCTCTTCCACTAACATTTCTTGTTCCCAAGGTGGAAGTAATTGCTATAATTGCCCTGGAATTTCTTGGCAATGGCAGCTGATTTACAGTGAGAATGCATCTTGTGCTGACAGGAAAATTTAATGGTAATTTTTGAGCCATGAGTAAGGTGTTGCCAGTTTTGTTTTCCATAGCAAAGGCTTCCTTTTGGAATTGCTACAGCACAAGTGAAAAAGTATGAACCTCCCTACCTCCACATAAAATTTATCTCAAAATAAGCAAAATGGTAGGGAACACCAATAGTTAATGGATTGCATATAGTTTTAAATAGATGCATATAGTATAGTTGAGGCAGAAATGTCAGGTTGGAAAAACTTGGAGTACCCAGTAAAATATAAAAACCCCACAAAAGGTTGACTATATGGCTATATTCGCCTTTGTAGAGGGGTCTTGGACATTTATTTTGGAATTTTAAGGATCTTGTGACATATTCCACCACTTTATAATCATCTTTCATACACCCTCATCAGCACCATCATTCTGATGAGAGGACAGGTGAAGCTCTTGAAAGAACCATGAATGGCATTTATTCTGGATGATACTTGTGAGTAGGCTACCTGAGATCTAACTAGATATATAGCTTGCAGTAACTCAGATGCGTGATCAAAGGCTACTCCAGGCACCTTGTTTGCTCTATGGGATTTCTCTAATACTACTCAACTCTGTACCCTATTCCAACCCTACTCCTAACCAATAAAGTTCTCCTTTGTACCTAGCGTGGGAGACTTATTGGGAGTGGGTCTAGATTATGCCTTGGGGTCCCCTTGGTTCGGCTGACTAAGGGAGACCACTACTTGTGCTTCCAACTGAGGGAAGCACCCCAAGTTCTTGAAGTGAGTCAAGTACCCTCGAGGGCTACTAGGCCTGTGTTTCCCAGGGGGCACAGAGCCAGAATCAAGCCCATCCCTGGGTGGTGGCAGCTCTACCCCCAGGCTAGCGGGTGTGCTCCAGGAAGGGGGTCAGCTAGATGCGAGGCGCCCCCAGGGAGGCACTCGGAGCCTGGAAGGTGGTCGGGCACAGTGAGGTGGGTGGCTCAGCTTGGGAGCACCCCCTACTGGCCCGCCACAAACACTATATCATCTACCTGATCCATCTATCTTAGCAAGTTCATTTTTCTTCTCTCACCTTATCCCGAAGCTGCGCAAACATGGACAATCCTGTTTGATAAGGAGAGCAAACTGGCTTCTCCTGTTCCCCTTCACTCTAGAGGCTAAGCACATTGCTCCTACGGTATGAAAGCTCCTGTAGTTGATTAGAGGGAGATAAAATAAAAATGATCTATAAAACTAGCTGACATTTTACTGGCAAAAGGCTTTAAAGCCTAGTATTTAAAAGATAGAGTCCTGTATATACACAAATGTTTGCATTCACATTTGTGCATACAGTTCCATGTGTGTATCAGAGAACATTATTTGTGAGCAGTTAGGAGCCTGATCACATTGTCGCTTGTAGGACATTTTTAACTTCCCTAGTATTTTTAGATAACATGCATTTGTGGGTTCTAAACCTCAAAGAAGAAAAGGATAATTTAATCTTATACAAAAGGATAAAAGTAAGTAAATATGGACAAGAAAATGATATTAAAAAGGTAAAATGTAAACTAAATCTGAGCATAGATGGATTTGGTACTTTGAAAAGTGGGGTGCAGATGGTGTGGCACATCCTCATATATTGCATAACACGTTTTTCTCCAGTTAAAGAGAAACTAGATACTTTACTAATATGTTAGGGGGCTAGTGCTATGCAAATATAGCTATTGGAATGTGCATTAATCTGATAGGTTATATATAAAGTTAAAATAATCCACAAGAAACAAGGCAAAAATACTCAAAAGATATTGTTTCATTAGTCCTGTAGTCATTACAGTTAAATGTACATATTATTCAAGGTCATACAACAAAATCTAGCCTTCTCAAGTGTCTTGATAGTGCCTCCAATACTTCACTGTCAGTCATTTTCTACACCTAAGTTAATATTATCACATCTTTGTTAAGGTTTTTAGCTAGAACTAAAGCTGTGACATGATAGAAGAGAGATGTTACCAGGAACAGCTAACAGACAGCAAAATTGCAAAAGAAAGCATAGTTTGAATAGTGGAATATCAAGACCATTAAAAAGGACAGAGACTTGTTAACAGCTGTGGAGTGGAGTGAGATTAATAAGAATTAGGGAGATGACAATGTGCCCTAAAATCAATTGACTCTTTCGGCGTTGCCTGAATAAAAATGTGACTGTCCCTCTCGAGGGAAACTTACACAACACTTCCCAGAGACGACGAGCCTATGAGCTTCATTTCATCAACCTCCTAGATACTAGAGATTATGGACTAAACATAGACATTGGATTTTTGATACATTATAATCTGCCTGGCAACTGACTCCCCAGCCCAGCCCCTGGCTTCTTTACTTTTCATTCCATCCAGGAAGAGCACACACCAACTGCTGAAACTTCCTTAGCCTGACGAAGGGTTTTTGAACTTGAAAGCTTGCTTAATTACTATTCTCCAACTATTTGGGTTGGTCTAATAAAAGATATCAAATTCACCCAAGGAACCTTGTCTGCCTATGTCCTTAGATCAACACGGCTACAACCTACACCCCTACTGTCCCTCTCAGGCAGTTGTTTTAAAAATTTGGGTGGAGCAAGAATCAAAGGGCGGTGCAACTGCACCCTCTCTGTATCCGCCCTTGATTCTGAGGAACCCATTCTTGCAATGGAATCGATTGGGCAGTGTAATAGTCTCTTTCAGAAATCGGTGGAAATTCTACTGTTTAAAAACTAGGTTGGACTACACTAGAAAATAGACAACTCTATTTACAATGGATTCCCCTCCGCATTGGTATCAGTGGTTCATTTCAATTTGAATAAGTATGAATTGTATATGTAGATGTGGGTGGATGTACATATTTTGACATTCAAAGCTCTTCCTCTTTTTAAAGATACTGCCCGTCACATATGCATTTCACAAAATCACCTTTGTGTTATTAGTCACATATGCAAGAACCTCTCAACACTGATTGACTCAGCCTGGTAATTTGAATGTAAAGGAAAATCCATCAGTCTCTCTGCTTTTCCAATATATTTTTCTTGTACTGACCTAAGTAAAATTTGCCATGAAATGCTCTTTAGCTCCAGTCATTGCACTAAGTGTAACATACTCAAGTTCATCTTGCATTTGCTACACACCTGTTTTTGCTTGTGACTGTGAAAAAAGAAGAGGCTTTATTTATGGGTATATACTATTTTATTAGCTATTACAGATATTCATGAAACACATCTATACCAGATGAAAGTTGGGTCTTTCCAGTTACTCTTTTGCTTTTTAATGGCTCCAATCTTTTTTAGGGCCTACTCTAGAACCTTTAAGCCATTGAAAATAATAATAAAAAAAGTCACCAGGGACTCTAGGGCTGCTTACAGATGTCAAACCATGCACCCCAATGGTGCTGTACTTTAAGTTTGGCATGCCCATGCACCAAGCACCCAGAAGAAGCATTGTATTAGTTTGACCCAGCTCACCCAACATCTGTATAGACCGGGCGCTTCAACTATTAGATACAAGAACCAAAAAGCCCCATTGAAGCACCCAACCTATACAGATGCTGCAGAGCCAGGTCAAAACGTGCTTTCTCTTCTGGTAAAGCGCCATTAAAAAAAAAAAATCACATCTGTCAGTGCCCTAGGTGTTCAGAAAGTCTGGAGACATGAGTCTTGTACTAGTTTATAAAAGATTATTTTAAACAAGCATATTGCATGCCTTTGGTCAATAAAAAAGAATCTTATTTTTTCTAAAACACCAAACATGATGCTTTGCACAGTCATAGTTTCTCCTCTCATTTCTGCAGGTACTCAGCGTGCCAATGCCCGAGCTCCAGCTCCTTATAAAAGAGATTTTGAAGCCAAGCTGAGGAACTTCTACAGGAAGCTAGAGACTAAAGGATATGGACAAGGCCCAGGGAAACTAAAGTATGTGAAAGCCTCTTATAAATTAGCATTATTATTTGACACTCACAGGCAGGCAGAATGTCTTACCTTGTGAGTGTACAGTGTATAAGCCCCTTCCTACCAAGAAGAACACTGGTAGCACAGGGACTCTTACATTTACTGAATCAAGTGGAAAGTTTATTATAAGGTACTTAGGGCCAGGGTTGTCAACTGCGGGTACGTGAGAAGACGGTACACGCAGGCAGGCAGGAACAGAGCAGTGCCACACTCCATCCTGCTCAGTGTCTGGTCGCGTGCCCTCCCCTCCCCCCTTGCTCCGTGTCCGGCCACCAGGAGTACACTGACTCAGAAAAGTTGAAAGCCCATGACTTGGGGCCATCATCCCACTCTCAATAGAAAACACAGCATATTCTGCTCCATGTTCTCCTTCCAACTCTTGTATTTTAATATAAACATGATTTCCACTGCAGCAGCAGTGCATTGAAAAGTATTGCATGAATTGCTAGCTTTTGGAACACTTCCTTTACAGCAGTTACTATGGGTCAAATAACTTTTTCTTGACCATTCACAAAAATAATTATGCTTTCATAATATACTTCTTTATGTTGATTAAATCTACATTAAATAGTACTGTACTTACATAAATTTCAAAGAATTTACAAAAAAAAAGTTTCAGATCAAGCTCTCCAGATATAGGTTTGCCACAATGGAGGCCTCGTAAGCCACATTAACTATCCAACCATGAATTTTCATGAATATAGTGTGTCTAATCACATATAGTTAATGTTGAAAGATCATCATCACAAGATATCTGCCTGGTTTAAAAGATGACTGGGCCATGTAACATTTGTGATTGGGAAACTCTCATAATTTAAACAAATCAAAACCAACTTTTAGTAAGAAAAGTATTTTTCCCCCCAAAACCCCAGCTCCAGCTGTAGGACACTGGAACTATTATATTTTTTTAATGATACTGTATTTAAAATGAGAAAAGCATATCTTTTTATCCACTCTATTTTTGCTCACATTTTCCAGAAGCATTCATTTTTGGAATGAGTCTAGACTTTGATTATTATAACTGGAAAGGTGAACACTACTCAGAGTTGTCAACAACTGAAATGGGGTTAGAATGGAACTGCTTAGGCAACCTGTTAAGTCTGCAAAAGTTGGAAATGTTCCAGCTGCAATATATTTGATTAAAAAAAATTAAAAAGTAAGCTATAAAAGTGTTGACATGAACATTCTGGGAAATGGAACATAGCCATGTTTAAAAAGTATGTGGTATATGTGTATAAGGTAGATGGTATATATAATCTTCTGCTGTTTTTCTTGTATTTGTGAATTACATGAATGTTTCTGGTAAGATTACAATATTATAACATGGATTTTAAATAGAAGAAATGAAACAATCCCTTATTTTGCTGCAACTATATACTTTTTAAATTGATTGTTTGCTTCCAAGGTACTTTTCATTTTACTGGATATAATTAAGTCATGAAGTCATACAATAATAGAAAATTAGGGGTGGAAGGGACCTCAGAAGGTCATCAGCTCCAACCTCCTGCTCAAAGCAGGACCATCCCCATAATGCCAGCCTCAGCTTTATCTAGCTGCAGATTACACAACCTCTGTGCTTTACGACCCTCCTAGTGAGAGAGTCTTTTCTAAAATCTAACCTCAACTTGAGATCATTGCTCTTTGTTCTGTCATCTGCCACCATTGAGAACAGTCTAGCTCCTTACTCTTTGTAACCACCCTTCAAGTAGTTAAAGGCTGTTATTAAATCCCCCTCAGTCTTCTATACTCCAGACTAAATAATCCCAGTTCCCTCAGCATCTCCTTATAAGTCATGTGCCCCAGCCCACTAACTATTTTCATTGCCTTCTGCTGGACTGTCTCCCATTTGTCCACCTCTTTCCTGTAGTGGGGGGCCCAAACGGGACACAGTACTCCAGATGTGGCATCACCAGTGCAGAATAGGGAAGAATTACTTCCCTTGATCTGCTGACAGTGCTCCTACTAATGCAGTCCAGTATGCCATGAGCCTTCTTCTAACAAGGGCATGCTGTTGGTTCATATTCAGTTTATTGTCCACTGTAACCCCCAGGTCCTTTTTCTGCAGAGCTGCTGCCTAGCCAGTCAGTCTGTACCAGTTCATGGGATTGTTGCGGAACTTTGCGTTTGTCCTTATTGAACCTCATGAAATTCCTTTTGGTCTGATCCTCCAGCTGCTTACCTCATCTCCAAACTGTGCTGCCCAGTGCAGTAGTCTGGGAGCTGACCTTGCCTATGAAGACTGAGGTAAAGAAGGCATTGAAAACGCCAGTCTTTTCCACATAATCTGTCACTAGGTTGCCTCCCCCATTCATTAAGGGACCCACACTTTCCCTGATTTTCCTTTTGTTGCTGAACTTCTTGTAAAGTCCTTCTTGTTACCCTTCATGTCCCTTGCTAACTGCAATTCCAATTGCACTTTGGCCTTCCTGATTTCATCTTGGCATGCCCGAGAAATAATACTTCTCCCTAGCATTAGTCCCAAGTTTCCACTTCTTGGAAGCTTCCTTTTTATGTTTTATCTCATTGAAGAGTTCCCTGCTAAGCCAAGCTGTTTTTCTGCCATAATTGCTAGTCTTCCTGTGCAGCAGGATGTTTTATTCCTATTTTCTCAGTAAGGTTTCTTTAAAGTATAACCAGCTCTTCTGGATTCCTTCCCTCCTTAGGCTGACCTCCCAGGCAGTCCTACCCATCAGTTTCCTGAGTGAGTCGAAGTCTGCTTTTCTGAAGTCCAGGGTCCTTACTCTGCTGCTCTCCCTCCTTCCTTTCCTCAGGATCTTGAATTTTATCATCTCGTGGTTGCTGCTGCCCAAGTTGCCATCCGCTTCTACATCCCCCCCACCAATTCTTCCCTGTTTGTGAGCAGCAGTTCAAGCAGAGCACAGTCCCTTGCTGGCCTCTCCAACACTTGCACCAGGAAGTTGTCCCCAATACTCTCCAAAAAATTCCTGGATTGTCTGTGCAATCTGTATTGCCCTCCCAGCCAATATCAGGGTGATTGAAGTCCCCCATAAAAACCAGGGCCTGTGATCTGAAAACTTCTGCCATCTGTTTGAAGAAAGTCTCATCCACTTCCTCCTGGTCTGGTGTTCTACAGCAGACACCCACCATGACCTCACCTTTGTTGCTCTTCCCTCTGACCCTAACCCAGAGACTTTCAACAGACCCATCTCTAGGTCTGAGCATACTGGAGCTCTGAGCAATCATGTAACTCTTTTACATGAAGTGCAACTCTTCCTCCTCTTCTTCCCTGCCTGCCCTTCCTGAACAGTTTATACCCATCCACCATGGCAGTACTCCTTCTTGCAAGCTATCCCACCAAGTCTCTGTTATTCCAATCAAATCGCAGTTCCATGTCTGTGCTAGGACTTCCAATTCTTCCTGCTTGTTTCCCAGGCTCTGTGCATTCATGTGCAGACACCTGAGGTATCTAGCTGGTTACCCTATTTTCTCAGGAAGAATAAAGCCTTCCCTGTTGCCCCCTCCTGCTTGTGCTTCCTCCAGGTCATCCACTTCCCCACTTACCTCAGGGTTTTGGTCTCCATCCTCTGGTGAACCTAGTTTAAAGCCCTCTTCACTATGTTAGTGAGCCTGTCTGTGAAGATGTTCTTTCCTCTCTTCATCAGGTAGATCTTATCTCTTCCAAGCAATCTTTCTTCTTGGAACAACATCCTGTGGTTGAAGAAGCCAGAACCCTGCTGGTGACACCATCTGCATAGCCATGCATTGATTTGCAGGATGTGTCTGGTCCTGCAAGGGGCCCATCTCCTTGACTGGAAGGATCAAGCAGAACATCACCCCTTCACCCTTGCACCAGAACCCTGTAGTCACTTTTGATCTACTCAGGGTGCCCTCTGGCAGTATCGTTGGTGCCCACATAGATGAGCAGCTTGGGGTAGTTGTCAGAGGGGAAGATGAGCCTCAGTAAGCCTTCCATGACATCTTGGTTCTGGGCACTAGGCAAGCAGCAGGCCTTCCGGGACAACAGGTCAGGTCATCAGATGGATGCTTCCATCCCCTGCAGAAGGCAGTCTCCATCCACCACCACCTGTCGCTTCCTCTTGGTGGTAGTGGTCTCAGTCTTCCCAAACTTGGGAATGTCTGGCCTGGCCTCTTCCACTGATGGAACATCCTCCTCCTCCTCTGTTGCTAGGGCTCCATATCTGTCTCCAGGTAAACTGCTGCAGGTGGGGATGAAGACTTCTGTGTGCTGCCGGAGGTCACAAGTTTCCACCTTCCTAGAATGCATGTTCTCTTCTTCTCTACCGCCTCCTCTGGCAGTCCTTCCTCTTCAGTCCTAGAGATCTCCTCCAGCATTGAAGCGATGAACTCCTCGTGGTGGAAGATGCCTCAGAGCCTCACTACCTCCTACTATAGCTCTCTTGACTTCTTCCTTAGGGACACCACCAGGAGGCACTGATCACATTGCAGGCACTCCCCTATCAGGCTGTCACTGGAAGGATCCTGTAATATGCAGTCTACACAGTACCGAGCCAGGACCTGGGTGGAAGCAATCCTGCTGGGACAGACATCTCACAGGTGCAAGCAAAGGAGGAGCTGACAGTGGCAATGGCTCTGGCATTGCAATATCCTCTAGCCATCTCTCTAAGTCTCTTAAATCCATTGCCTCCCTCTTTCTGCCCCTCTCTCCAAGCAGACCTGCCCTGGCAAACTTCTCCTTGGTCCTGAAAGGTTCCCTTTTTCCTGGTAACCTGCTTCCTGTCACAAGGCTTACAGTGAAAGAGAGAGTTTCTGGGCAAACTCCCTAGAGAACCTCCCACTTGCTCTGGGCTCTAGTTAAACAAGGGGCTTAAGTTTTGATCTAACTTCTCAGTTTTAGCTACTTGTGCTAAACAAACATAGGTTAATTACTCTTATTTGAGGATAAAACTTACCTTAATGACTCCCTTTCAAAGAGGGGGGCAACAAAGTGACCACCTGTGAATTGACTTGTGAAGTGCTTGGAAACTGCCCTGTTTGGTGCCCCTGTTCTCTCACCTATTTTCATGTGCAGATAAATTACTTAGTGCTTCAGTTATCCCAATATTTCAGACAGCAGCAATAATAAAAAATAATCTAAGATATTATATTTACTGTACTTATCACTCGATTTTCCATGGGAAGCCAATGCTACAAAAAATACTTAGGCCAAGGAGAGAAATGTTCAGCTCTTTGTAAGATTATTTTGCCTAGACCTCATGATTTTTTCCCCTTTCTACACTTTTCCAGTAATCATGTAATTACACTTTTACATTTAGTGTTGAATTCAGTTCTTGGAAAAATATCTGTCATTCTTCCTGGCATTCCTTGCTATCCAGATAAACTTGTTCTTTGGAGAAATACAAGATATTAGTTTTCAGGCCTGTCATTCAGAATCTTTCACCAAATTTTGCCTTGCGTATTGCACTAGGTAGATTTCCAAATGAAGTGCTAGATTCTCATTTACAATAATGCCATTTTGCATAGTGCTGGCATTGAAAAGGATTTTTTAAATTAAGTGCAGTACCCATTTTAAGAGGGTGGTGTGCCCATTTTAAGACCCCTTTAGGTGGCCAGAAGACTGTAAAGCAACTTTTGATATAAGTGAGAATTGGTCTTGAAAAATTTTAAAACAATATGTCTTCATTCAGGAAACATTTTAATTTATTCAAAAGTCTATCCAAGAAGAACATAGACTACCAGGCACAAGCTGCTAAATCTGTATCAAATGATCCCATGAAACTGAAAATAAGTGCTGTTGGTAGCAGTTGTTCTATTACCTCTTACTGTAAATGAATGGTTTCTGATACAGTTCCTTTAAGTGAATTGCTAAAAATTATCTTGTGCAGGTTAATCATCAGAAGAGACCACTTGCTGGAAGATGCTTTTAACCAGATTATGGGTTACTCAAGAAAAGACCTACAGAGAAATAAACTCTATGTCACGTTTGTTGGGGAGGAAGGGTGAGTAGAAGAGGGAAGTAAGCATGAACACAGTGTTTATACTATGTTTTGCAGCTGTGCTTGGCTCTTTTACCACCCTATTGTGGTCTAGAGTGAAAAGAGGAAGGATTGTGGTGAGGAAATGCCACATACATAAGCCTAGAACCAACAGCTGTTCAGAATGATTTCTTTGGCTTTTTAAAATGTTAAGCTTTTTGTAATGCAAAGCTTTTATAATGTAAAGTTTTTTGTAAAACTTTTCAGAAGTTAGGTGTACGTTTCTATGGAGGTTTTGCCAATGTATGTCTCAGTGTCACCAGGAAAGCAGAAAAAAACTTAGTTCTCACGTTTGTCTTATTTCTTTTATCTCTGTTAATTCTGTCTTTGTTTTTCTAATACATAGCACAAACTTTTGTGGACTGAGCTTCAGCCCACAAAAGCTTGTGCTATATCTATCTAGCTAAGTATCTATCTACCTACTTTGGTTAGTCTATAAAGTGCAAATTTACCCAGCCACTTGATTTCAGACTAACACGTCTAACTACATCTCAACCCTTACCATAAGAGGCAGATGGTCCTTTGCAAGGTCAGGGTCTTATGTCACAAATAAAACTTTCCAGCGGTCTGCTGCTGTTTGTTAAATAAACAAAAGTATTCCTAACATCTCCCAGCCATAGCAGCAGATGCTTAGCCTGTGGCTGAGAGAATGCTGATTGTTGGAGAGCTTGGAAGTTTTGCATTATGAGGCCAGATTAAGCAATTGATCCGATTTCCCTTCTCCAAATGAAACTTGAATGGTGAACTGCTTACTGTCTTCAGATTTTAGTTCTTTTGCTTTTTGACCCCTATGTGTTTTTAAAGCCTTTTAATTTCACAAGACACAAAGGGACTAATCTTACCAGACTTCGTCACTGTACAAGAGCCCTAGCAGTATAACCTGATGCAGTTCAGCAGCACAAAGGAAGAACAGCTCATTGTGGTCCACATCCTTTGCCTTGCTCCACTCGCACAGTAAGTGAAGATGATACAGAGAGATAGAATAAGGGAGGAACGTGTCTAAAAGACCAGCCATGTAGAGGATTTTCTCTCCTTCACATTGTGGTGAAGACGAATAGAGAGTTGTTTGAGTCAATAAACTATAGTAGGTTCTGCAACTATACCAACATCTGGCTCAGAGGAATCTGTCCCCCCATCCCTGCAATTTCTGCGTAGTTCAGCTGCTGTGACAAGGTGCAGGTTGGCCTGAGAATGTGGCTCATGTGTCTGGTTTTTCAAATCCTCACACATGCAAATAAATATGCATTTCCTTGCGTACTTGGAATTCTCAGTTATTGGAAAAAGATCAGTTTTGTATCCAACTGTCCATTTGCATACAGATATCTTTTTTTTTTATTCTCACAGCTACAGCTTATGGTTAGGACCTTTTATGGGCCTGATTAGCATTACTGTAAATATATACACAAATTTATTCTCTCATATTTCAGATTTTTTTTTACTTTTGTTATAGAAACTGGTGTAAAATACATCCTGACCCAGTGGTAGGGTGATTGCAGTTGTTTGTTAATAGCCTGTAGGATGTTCCAAAGACTTGTATTGACCCTGGTGCAGTAAAAGCAACTTGTACACCATTAGATAAATTCTTCTTTAAAAAGCCCTAAGATTTGTAGTGTGTTTAAGTGTAACCTTAAAAGCCTAATTTTAAGAAGTAAAGCTTTCCAATAAAATGTGGTGGTCTCTGGCTGCAACTGTGGGCTTGTTGATAAAGATAATTTTACCACATCAGTACAGATTGATAGATAATTTTGATCCAAGCAAAACCCCAGGCCAGGAATTGGGAGGGTTGAAGCAGTACAACACTGAAAGTGTATTGATAACACAGGATTCAGGCACAGGTACTGGGCCTACTCCAAATAGTGATGTTGGCCTTCATTTTCACAACTATCAGTTTCAATCAAACTTTAAAAATAAAGCAAAAAGAATGGAATTCATACATGAAAGAGAGAACTGAGTTAATAATACAAATATAAGGCCAGGTAGATTATTTTCCTTCATCAGACCATGTTAGGATGTTACTTTTCAAAACATGGAATGACTCAGTGGCCTGGATGAGGGGGCCATATAATACACATTTTTCCTTTCTCCCCTTACAGCCAGTCTATACAACACATCCTTGTTTAAAGTAAAGAAGTGGTTAATTATGAGTAACATCAGATTGAATTGACATCAGTCATCCGCTTACAAGTGTATGTTTTGAATGATGAAAGGATGTGTGCAAACGACTCTTGTTTCATCTCAGATTGCGCAAGGATATGTATCTCATAGAGCTCATTTGGTTACACGTAGGAGGATGGGTTGAGGCAACGGAAGGAGTCATAGGAAAAATGTTCAGAGAAGCATATCTTCCCATCCAATCTCTACTTTTTTGCTGCAATTTTTTCTTTATAACATTGAGGAAGGAATTTAATCTGGCATTTCTGTGGCCCTGGAAATCTTAAATCAGTAATGAAATCCTCACTGTATGTACATAATATTTTGATTAACTCTAGGTCTGTTTGCCTAGTAGTTAGGGTAATTTAAACCTCGCTGTTGCCATTTGCACAATTTTAAGATGAATCTTATGATAGCTGGTGTGTTTTTCTTAAATCCTCAGTTGCTTGAGTACATGAAACTCTCTATTCAGTCTTTTTAAGTAAGTTTCTACCCTTTATGTTAACAAAGAAAGCTTGCAAATGTGGCCTGCATGTTCAAAGCCACATGGGAAATAAAAGAACCTCAGATGTATATTTTTTTTTCTAAATTTAATTATTTTAAAGTAAAATGCATGATTTTGCACAGTTCTACCACAAGAGTGTGTGAGTGTGGGTGCGCATATACATGTGGAGCTGGTAAGAAACAGGTGGTTTCAGGGCTTGGATTTGTTATGGACATTAAACATAACAGTATCATCTGTCTATCCTAGATGTTTTTAAGTATACCTGTCATTGTGGTATGTATGTCTTAATTAATGGATAATTATTTGTTTTGGGTCTTCTAAAATGACAGAAGAATGTAAGGATGATTGATGGCATCTAAAAATATGGTGTAAGATCCTTACCCCAGATGTGGCCCCTTTATACCAAGGACAAAACAGTATAAAAGTACCTGTTTCAGTAATGGGAGAAGGCCCCTGGTTCGGGACTGTGGAGACAACTGTAAGATTTGCTCCCAAAGTCTCTCCACAAGTACGTATTTAGGGGATATGCTCCAAGACAGTGGTGTCCCCTAGTGCATGCAAGTTTCTGGGAAGTACTATGGTACATAGGTCAACCTAGTCCAATGGGCCCACTGGCCTTTTTAGATTACACCAGTGGTCTCTCTAGCATCAGGGTGAGGGAAACTTGCCAGCCACTTAAAGTTACTTTAGGACTCCCTGAACCCTTAAAGGTGGTGGTCAGAGTCTCATCCATGATAAATCCAAAACATTGCTTTTCTTAAAAAACAGAAATTTCCTGCTCAATTAAGGTCACTTGAAAAACAGCAAATCTTTTATCACAGCTAATGGCCCTAGTAGCACAGTCTCTTTGTGTCAGCTAGTGGATTTATACAGACTGGTAATGGTTTAAAATATTAAGCAGTGCTCCCAGAAGTGAGGAAGCCTGCTGCCAACCACAACACTTCTGCTTTTGAATACTCAGATGCCTGCTCCTTATGCAGCTGTTGTGTGGCTGCATGCCTCTTGTATAAAGTGACCTAAGTGCCAAGTCTTTAGTTATGGGATAAACCTAACTGACAAAACAGGAATGTAATGATTGATCCTCTGACATGAGTCATGTTAATCCTGTGAACAAAAGGAGCGCTGTGAAATGGCTGGAGTTAGTTCAAGCACAAAGATAGTATTTTAATAGCTACTCTGACAGCCTTGGGACTGCCTGAAGTGTTTACTGATTTAGCCTGTGTGACATATCCTCAGTCTGGTGTTCAGGCTGTCATTTCCTTCTGAATTTGAGGGCGGTGCCTACTTCTTCTGTCAGGGTGAGAGACCTGGGAGCTTAATTGAGCCCACAGACTTCTGAATGACTGGGGGAGGATATTCTTCCTTCAGTAGAGCATCAGTGGCTTTATCTGCAGTTCAGCAATGGTCTTTATACCATGTCTTATCCTTATAGGTTACCCTGCTTTTTAGGTGACTGATGAAAGCTAACGTTTTAGAAAAGTGTGGCAGAAACATGATGCTGAAGCTGATCCTTTGTGATAGTTTTTTTCATTCTTTTGCTGTTAGCATCTGGTAGTAAACAGTTTCTTTGCCTCCACCATCCAATCCAGGTGGTCCGTAGGCAGCCTGTTCAGGTTGGTGATCGTTCTAGGTAGCCTGAGCTCTCTTTGCCAACTAAATGAATCAAGATCCTTCTGTTGTGAGGAAAAGTTTTATATTACTTGGTTGACAAAATCTCTGAGATTCATATTGCACTTGTAGCATCTCTGAGGATGGGACAGTAATTTCCAGACACTATGGCTTCTCTCCTTGAGTTTCTGCTGTTGTCACTCACGGCTATACTTGAGATATAACTATGTCCCATAAATTGCTCTGTATTGTGTCTTTCTACTGGGAGCTCCACTTAGGGAGAATGGACTGCTTGCTTTCCTTAAGAAAGCATCTGTGCATCCTTTGCTGAGAAATGATTATTCAGTCTAAACAGTTGCTTTTCTGTCTCCTCCATTTCTAGAGAATACTGAAAAGTCAGGGGTGAGTAAACTTTTGTGATATTCAAGTGCTTCAGGTTTCCTTGACTTTAATCTGATTACAGTTTGGGAATGACATGTGGTTAAATTGGTGAATGAAATTTAGGGATGGATTTGGTGCCCAGACTGATGATAACAGATTTAATCAGCTGCTTTGAAAATGTTTGAAGTAGCATTGACATTTCTGGGACTTTGGCAAAAATAAAGAATACCTGTCCTTTACTCTGTCAATGAGGTTCGAGTGTAGTTTTGCACCATTATTCTGTGAGAAGACACAGAGGAGTCTGTCTTGCTACCCGCCTCCTATGTACTACGGATGTTAGGCTGTTTGGAAGGTTAGGGGAGAGTTACTCACCACGGGATTAACCCAACTTTGTCTCCATCTACCAAGTTCTCTGTCTTTGTGGGTACTATGGCTTCCTTCACCTTTAAACTTTAAAATGTTGATGAATTTATGTTTATAAAGCTTTCTGTGATGAGGAAAGCATTCTTATCGATATCTATAGCTTAGGAACTGAAGTGAAATGAATTCTGTGCCACACACAGCTATAGAAGGGAACTGAACCCAGATCTCCTGGGTCCTAGTCTATTTTTCCTCAAGTGGGTAGATGCAAAGCTACTGTTTGAGAATCAAATTCAAGACCACATGGTTCTTTTTTATATGGATCTTGCTATCATTATTATCTGTACCTTTGTCACTTTGAGACTAGACTACTGCATTGTGAATTATATGAGGTTATGTCTTAAGTCTATTCAGGAACTAAAATTGATGGAGGGTCCAGCCCCAGGTTAAGCTGGTTTTTGTTCTGTGAACAGATTATACTGATCCTCTAGAATTTGTCCTACTTGCTTTTTGCTTTCCAGGTAGATCCTTCAGATTCTGGTTTTGACATATATTTTCATAGCCTGACAGCTATCTGTTCCTTTTGAGTCATGTTGTTGCAGTTAGCAGAGGTGCTTGAGCCAAAGCTTCCTTTTTTGAACTGCAAAGAACATCTGATCAGGCATCCCACACAGAGCACTCATAGCATTGGCATCCACCTTGATCTGAAATAGCCCTGGAAATGGATCTGTTTGCTTAGATTTATGGAAGGAGGGAATAGGATGAGTGCTGGCATTTTTAAAGGGCGGAAAATACAATGAAAACTCTTTTTGGAAGGGAATCTGGTTATTTTGTAAGGGGCAGAATCATGCTATTAAATATTATTATTCTACATTTTTAATGACTAATGGCATCCAAAGTTATGTCCCAGTTCATATATTTATATATCAAAATATAACTTGTATATTGATATATTAAAATAAGAAAAAAGATACATAGCTATACATACAGTTCAAAGTGGGTCCCTGTGAGTTACATAACCATTAACTGTTGGATATTAGCTGTGTATCAGATAACTGCTTTCATTCTTACCAGGTACAGACTCTCCTTTAAAGTTTAGTGTCTACCTTTTTTGTGAGTTTTATCTTGGTACTAGGGCTAATTATGATTCCTAAGGGTACAGAAGGTTCTTTATGTTCCTTGTTTGGGGTTATAATAATTCACATTCACTGTGGAAAGTCCCCTAGCTTTCCATTTTTCACCTTTCCAGAAGTATTAACCTTATTATGGTCCAATTGTGACCCTGGGGGAAATGGCAGGACTGCAAGCTCATCCTTAATGCTGTTTCAGCAGTCAGATTCTTCAGCCTGTGTGTAATCACGTCACTCAGAGAATGCATTTCCTTCAGTATCTGCTAGTCCAAGATTGCTGTTTCTAATAACAAAGTTGATAAATAACCACCATATTCCCTAAGAATAAATAGTCTTTTAGATCAGGGAAGACAAAGCAATTATTTGATTTACAATTATATTTCTCAGGACAAAACCCATTGGGTTGTTCTTATAGCTCCCAATCTGTAAAAACAAAATATGATTTTTTTTTCATTTTTCAACTTTGGACTAGCAGTGGCTTTTTTATATTGTACACTGTACACACAAGAGATTTCTGCTTTTCCTTCAGCTGCGTTTCCTTTAGCTTTCCTTTCTATTACATCTCAACTCTAGACAGTAATATACTAAATTAAGCCTTCAGTGATGATTATTTGTATTTTACTTAAGATAATTCCACACAGTAGAAGTGACAGGGTGTTAGAAAAGCATAGCATGTATGTTTAAGGAAAACAGATTGTAGAAGAAACCATTTGTGTAAAATAAATCCTTTGTATTAACTTTATTTTTGTAAAGGTTGGATTACAGTGGACCTTCAAGAGAATTTTTCTTTCTGGTGTCCAGAGAACTATTCAATCCATATTATGGTTTATTTGAATATTCAGCCAATGATACCTACACAGTTCAAATTAGTCCCATGTCTGCTTTTGTGGACAATCACCATGAGTGGTAAGAATTATTTTTTCAATCTTAATTTTTAAATGTTTTTTCTATTGTCCCCATTTGCAGAGAATCAGCTCATACATAATCAGACATGTACTATGGAATTTTATCTTTTTAACCAATAGTAGTCAAATAATTGCATTTCTTTAGACTCTCCTCACTGGGTTTTCTCTTGGGTTGGTTTTAAATGATATTTCTCATCAGGTCAGCAAAGCTGACTTTTCTCTAATGTGCATTGTGGGATTGGCTCACAATATGAAATGCCATGCTGCTTTTGCACAAGCAGTCACTTCACCCAAGTCACTTCACTATCAGCCCTTTGTGCATGAAAATAGACTAGTTTAGTCAGCTCAGTGAATAAGGGGAGATTTCAGCTGCATGTCATAGTTTAGAATTTCTCCACCAATACAGATCATGTCCAGCAAGGCATTCGATCTCTGGTGGAGGAAACTCTATGGAATCTTGTTCTTCTGATAAAGCAGTCAGTGGTAAATATAAAAGTGTCTGGATCAAGAGGCACTCTATATAACCTTTAAAACATGAGGTCAGGATCTACAATGAGGGATCTGAAGGCAATCAGAGAAAAAAATGATAGGTTGTATAGTTAATTTATTTAAAATTAATTCATGGTAGTATTAAGAGTGCTGCTCTAGCCATGATGGTCTAGAAATTATGCAAGAAGCAAGGATTTGTTAGGGTGATAAGTTTTATTGGAACAAGTATAGCTGAGATAGACAAGCTTTAGGATGCAAGACATTCTTCATTGGGAATGTCTTGCATTCAAACGCTTGTCTAACTCTATCCCAGCTATACAGGTGGTCCAATAAGAGATACAGGTATCCCTTGATTTATGTGTGTTCTTTATATTTGAATTCGCTCTTATGCGATGACCCATAATTCATTATATGCGATGTAAATTCACTCTTATGTGATCAGCATAGACGCCCCCCCCCACCCAAGCAGGTAAGTCTGTGTGGGGAGGAGAAAGGGCCATGGCCCCACTCACCCCAGCCCTGGCTGCAGTGGCCCCAGGAGCGGCTGGCACCAGCTGCCTGCACCAGGGCTGGCACAGCCCAGGAGCAGAGGTGAGTGGGGACAGGCAAAGTATGGTGCAGACCAGCGGCCGG